>NC_043957.1:13442732-13742732 GCF_902148855.1 Sphaeramia orbicularis | reverse complement strand
GTAGAAGTTTTAAAAAGTAGGTTTTCCAGTTATCGCAATTTTGCCGGATAAAAAGTCGTCCCCCACATCTTCCTGACCATGCCTACATGATTCAACCCTTTTCAGGGAATCTTAGGATATGAGGTTTTTTAATGTGCGATACACGGTGCGGGAGTTCTAGACCAAAATGCATATGCCTTGGTTCTATGGCCCCCTGCTGGTGGACATATATAATTGTTTGCGTCTCAGTTCCGTGCAGGGGTCTGGACCAACCCTCCAAATGTCAGCGCTCTACCATGTACGCTTTAGGCTGCAGGATTAGTTGGAGCCGGATTCCCTGCATTCACTGGAATGGGACCAATGCATTAGGAATGCAAAAGGAGGAATGTGTGGGACTGGAATTTGTTGTAATAAATTACACCCACGTTGACCAATCATTACCAAACTTTACAGCTGGTCTCAGGAGTGACCCCACATCATACACTCCAAATTTTGTGTGAATTGGACGAACTTTTTTGTGAGTTAATATTTGTCTGTTTATACCGCCCCCTATTGTCCAATTTGTACCAAATTTGGTACAGACCATCTGGTTGACCTCTAAAAAAAGGACCTAAAGTTTGGTGTTGATAGCATTTATTTTGAGAAAGATATGCAACAATATGTTTTTTTTTAGCTAGCAAAAAAAATTGTTCATTTATAACTAGCACATTTTTTACAGCAGCAAGCTGATTGTGATAACTTTAGATCAGAAGCCTCTGAAGATTGTCTGTGCAAAGTTTGAAGCCAATGGGGCTTAAACCCTAGTAGGAGTTCGAAAAAGTATGTTTTCGATATGTAGCGACTTAGAAAGTAAAATATGCAGTGGAAGTGGGCGTGGCCTATGTCAAAAGACTCAACTCTATCCAAAGAATACAAAGATGTAAAGTTTATGAATGTGTCATTTAAAATTTGGAAGTTATAGGCAAAAACGCGTATTTGTCTGTTATAGCGCCACCTAGTGGAGTACATCCACAGTTTTTGCTCTGGTAGATCTATGTCCTATTCTATAGGGTCCATAGAAATTTCACAGCCCTCAGCAGAACAGTTCAGCTCTAGGGAATGTTTGTTGTTTAACTTGAAATAAGCCACGCCCACATTGTTCAGCCACACCCACCTTCAAGATATGGCCTCAGGATGGGCCCTCCATCATACCCACCAAATTTTGTAGAAATCGGTCAAGCCGTTTAGGATATATAAATTTTTTATATTTGCAGCACCCCCTAGTGGCCAACATTCACCAAATTCAGCTTATACCCTCAGAGTCACATGACAACCAAGTATCTAAGATCTGGTGTTGATAGCTTTTACTTGGACCGAGATATCTAAGAGTTAGCATTTTTTTAGCTAGCTACAGAAATTTGTTCGTTAATTATTTGCGTATTTTTCAACCAAACAAAATTATTGTTATAACTTTGAATCAGGTCCATGAGAAGAGTGTATGTGCCAAAATTCACGCAGATCGGACAAAGTCCCAAGTCGGAGTTTGAAAAAGTAGGTTTTCCAGTTTTCGCGATTTTACGGGGAAAAAAGTCATGGCGGAAATGGGCGTGGCCTTGCTCACGTGATTTAGTACTATTCAGGGAATCCGAGGATATAAGGTTTTTGAATGTGCGACATACGGTGTGGGAGTTATAGACAAAAACGCGTTATCTTTGATTATAGCGCCCCCTACTGGTGAATATATGTGCATTTTTGCGTCTGAGGTCCCGGCAGGGGTCTGGACCAACCCTCCAAATTGCACCACCGTACCATGTACGGTTTAGGCTGCAGTAACAGTTTTATCAACGGAAAAATAAAAAGAATAATAATAATATTGATGAAGAATAATAATAATAATAATAATAATAATAAAAATCCGTACAAAAACAATAGGGTTCCACAGCACCGCTGGAACTGTGGAACACGTATGCTGGCATACGCGTCCCCCAGTCCCCGCGGGCTTGGCCCCCTAATAATAATAATAAAAATCTGAACAAAAACAATAGGGTTCCACAGCACCGCTGGAACTGTGGAACGCGTATGCTGGCATACGCGTCCCCCAGTCCCCGCGGGCTTGGCCCCCTAATAATAAAAATCCGTACAAAAACAATAGGGTTCCACAGCACCGCTGGAACTGTGGAACGCGTATGCTGGCATACGCCTCCCCTAGTCCCCGCGGGCTTGGCCCCCTAATAATATTGAATAGTAAAAATCCGTACAAAAACAATAGGGTTCCACAGCACCGCTGGAACTGTGGAACGCGTATGCTGGCATACGCGTCCCCCAGTCCCCGCGGGCTTGGCCCCCTAATAATATTGAAGAAGAATAAAAATCCGTACAAAAACAATAGGGTTCCACAGCACCGCTGGAACTGTGGAACGCGTATGCTGGCATACGCGTCCCCCAGTCCCCGCGGGCTTGGCCCCCTAAAAATCCGTACAAAAACAATAGGGTTCCACAGCACCGCTGGAACTGTGGAACGCGTATGCTGGCATACGCGTCCCCCAGTCCCCGCGGGCTTGGCCCCCTAAAAATCCGTACAAAAACAATAGGGTTCCACAGCACCGCTGGAACTGTGGAACGCGTATGCTGGCATACGCGTCCCCCAGTCCCCGCGGGCTTGGCACCCTAAAAATCCGTACAAAACAATAGGGTTCCACAGCACCGCTGGAACTGTGGAACGCGTATGCTGGCATACGCGTCCCCCAGTCCCCGCGGGCTTGGCCCCCTAATAATATTGATGAAGAATAAAAATCCATACAAAAACAATAGGGTTCCACAGCACCGCTGGAACTGTGGAACGCGTATGCTGGCATACGCGTCCCCCAGTCCCCGCGGGCTTGGCCCCCTAATAATAAAAATCCGTACAAAAACAATAGGGTTCCACAGCACCGCTGGAACTGTGGAACGCGTATGCTGGCATACGCGTCCCCCAGTCCCCGCGGGCTTGGCCCCCTATTAATAATAATAATAAAAATCTGTACAAAAACAATAGGGTTCCACAGCACCGCTGGAACTGTGGAACGCGTATGCTGGCATACGCGTCCCCCAGTCCCCGCGGGCTTGGCCCCCTAATAATATTGATGAAGAATAAAAATCCATACAAAAAGAATAGTGTTCCACAGCACCGCTGGAACTGTGGAACGCGTATGCTGGCATACGCGTCCCCCAGTCCCCGCGGGCTTGGCCCCCTAATAATAAAAATCCGTACAAAAACAATAGGGTTCCACAGCACCGCTTGAACTGTGGAACGCGTATGCTGGCATACGCGTCCCCCAGTCCCCGCTGGCTTGGCCCCCTAAAGAAGATGAAGAAGAATAAAAATCCGTACAAAAACAATAGGGTTCCACAGCACCGCTGGAACTGTGGAACGCGTATACTGGCATACGCGTCCCCCAGTCCCCGTGGGCTTGGCCCCCTAAATACGTGTCCCCCAGTCCCCGTGGGCTTGGCCCCTTAATAATAATAATAACGGAACCATGCGATTTTAATAGGCCCTCGCCGACATGTATGTCTGGGCTCGGGCCTAAAAATAAAAATAATTAAAGCCGCAAGCGGCATCTAAAGGCCCTGGCCAAGGGCACGTCCAGTGGAAGTATGCCCATCGTTCAGCAGGTGGCGCTCTAGAACCAAATTTCAGTTTCTTCTGATGAATGGGTTTACGCCTGGGAGATTGACAACTGATTCAAATTTGAGGGAAATCATTGCTCGTATGTCCGAAGTAAGGAAATTTTTGTATAAGTAAATCAGTAGTGGGCGCTATCCAGCTAAAATTAAATTTCTTCAATTGAATGGGTGTAGGCGTGAAAGATGTACCACTGAGTCAAATTACAGCCAAATCGGTGGTCGTATGTCCGAAGTAATGCAATTTTCGTGAAGGTAAATTTGTAATGGGCCCTAGTGAGCGAAATGGCAATTTCTCTTGATAAATGGGTGTAGGCCTGGGAGATTAACAACTGATTCAAATTTGAGCCAATTTGGTGTTCGTATGTCTGAAGTGAAGTAATTTCCATGAAGGTCTAATTGTAGGGGGCACTATAGCTCCAAATTTCAAATTTTTCTGATAAATTGGTGTAGGCCTGAGAGATAGACGTCTGAGTCAAATTTGAGCCAAATTGGTGTTCGTATGTCCGAACTAAAGCAATTGTAATAAAAAAATTTAAAATAAACTTTTTGGGGGCGCTGTAGTGTGAAATTTCAGTTTCTTTTGACAAATAGGTGTAGGCCTAGGAGACAGATGTCTGTTTTCAATTTAAGCCAAATCGTTGTTCGTATGTCCGAACTGATTTCATTTTTGTAAATGTACATTTGTAGGGGGCGCTATAGTTCGAAATTTCAATTTCTTTTAGTAAATGGGTTTAGGCCTGGGAGATGGACGTCTGAGTCAAATTTCAGCCAAATCGGTGTTTGTATGTCTGAGCTGACGCAATTTTTTTAATGGAAAATTTTTGAAAAAATTTTGAAAAGTGTGCAACCTCGTCGCAAAAAAAACGGTGAAACCAATTCAAAAAATTCAGCAAACTTTTGATGCCCCACTTCTTTAGATACTCTACACCGATTTTCAGCTCATTTGGCCAAACGGCTTAGTAGGAGAAAGTTAAAATACAACGTCAGCGAAAACGCTGACTCAGCATTTTGGCAATTTCAATCCAATATGTTCAACTAAGGGTTGGTTTTGGGGCGTGGCCATAATATTTTTTGTTTGTCTCCTCATGATGAATCTGTGTACCGACTTTTGTGGCCCTACGACAAACTTTATGTTGGACGCGCTCCCATTGGTGCAATGCATTTCAAGTTTTCAAGGGGGCGCTGCCGCAACATTTCTTTACCGACATTTTCGAAACCTATATGTAAATTCAATTTCTCGCACTTCTGAATTTTAGGCAAAATTTGGTGAGTTTTCGTAAATGTTGAGTGGGTAAAAATTGAGCTCAAAGCGCAGGAGAAGGAAAAATTAAAGCCTCAAGCGGCATCTAAAGGCCCTCGCCAAGGGCACATCCAGTAGAAATATGCTCATCGTTCAGCTGGTGGCGCTCTAGCCCCAAATTTTGTGTCTTCTGATGAATGGGTGTAGGCCTGGGAGATTGACAGTTGACTCAAATTTGAGACAAATCAGTGTTCGTATGTCCGAACTGAATAAATTTTTGTATAAATAAATCATTCGGGGGCGTTATGGAGCAAACATTCAATTTGTTCCATTGACTGGGTGTAGGCCTGCGAGATGTACCACTGAGTAAAATTTGAGCCAAATTGGTGTTCTTATATCTGAAGTAAAGTAATTTTCATAAAGGTGAAATTGTAGGGGGCGCTATAGCGCCAAATTTCATTTTTTTCTGACATATGGGTGTAGACTTGAGAGATAGACATCTGAGTCAAATTTGAGCCAAATTGGTGTTTGTATGTCCGAACTGAAGCAATTTTAATGAAAAAAAATTAAAATAAACTTGTAGGGGGCGCTGTATTGCAAAATTTTAGTTTCTTTTGACAAATAGGTGTAGGCCTGGGAGACAGATGTCTGAGTCAAATGTGAGCCAAATTGGTGATCGTATCTCCGAACTGATGTTATTTTTTTAAATGTACACTTGTAGGGGGCGCTATAGTGTGAAATTTCAATTTCTTTCAATAAATGGGTGTAGGCCTTGGAAATGGACGTCTGAGTCAAATTTGACTTAAATTGGTGTTTCTATGTCTGAGCTGAAGAAATTTTTGTAATGGTAAATTCTCAAAGAAACTTTGCAAAGAATGCAACGTCGTCACAATAAAATGGTGACACCAATCCAAAAAATTCGGCTAACTTTTGATGCCCCACTTCTCTAGATACTGATTCTGATGAATGGGCATAGGCCTGGGACATTGACAATTGACTCAAATTTGAGACAAATCAGTGTTCGTATGTCCATAAAAGAGAAATTGTTTTATAAGTAAATCTGTAGGGGGCGCTATGAAGCTAAAATAAAATTTCTTCCATTGAATGGGTGTAGGCCTGCAAGATGTACCACTGAGTAAAATTTGAGCCAAATCGGTGTTCATATGTCTGAATTAAAGAAATTTTCGTGAACGTAAATTTGTAGGGTGCGCTATTGAGCGACATGTCAATTTCTTCTGATAAATGGGTGTAGGCCTGGGAGATTGACAACTGATTCAAATTTGAGCCAAATTGGTGTTCATATATCTGAAGTGAAGTAATTTTCATAAAGGTAAATTTGTAGGGGGCGCTATGGCACCAAATTTCAAATTTTTCTGATAAATGGGTGTAGGCCTGGGAGATAGACATCTGAGTCAAATTTGAGCAAAATCGGTGTTCGTATGTCCGAACTGAAGCAATTTTAATAAAAAAATATAAACAATTTTTTAGGGGGCGCTATAGTGCAAAATTTCAGTTTCTTTTGACACATAGGTGTAGGCCTGGGAGACAGATGTCTGAGTCAAATTTGAGCCAAATCAGTGTTCGTATGTCCGAACTGATTTCATTTTTGTAAATGTACATTTGTAGGGGGCAAATGTGCAAAATTTCAATTTCTTTTAATAAATGGGTGTAGGCCTGGGAGAAAGACGTCTGAGTCAAATTTTAGCCAAATCGGTGTTTGTATGTCTAAGCTGAAGCAATTTTTATGATGGTAAATTTTCAAACAATCTTCGCAAAGTTTGCAACCTCGTCACACAAAAACGGTGACACCGATTCAAAAAATTTGGCTATCTTTTGATGCCCCACTTCTCTAGATACAGTACAGCGATTTTGAGCTCATTTGGCCAAACGGCTTTGTAGGAGATAGTTAAAATACAACGTCAGTGAAAACGCTGACTCAGCATTTTGGAAATTTCAATCCAATATAGCCGACTAAGGATTTGTTTAGGGGCGTGGCCATAATATTTTTTGTTTGTCTCCTCATGATGAATCTGTGTACCGATTTTCGTGGCTCTACGACAAACTTTATGTTGGACACGCTCCCATTGGCAAAATTCATTTCTAGTTTTCAAGGGGGCGCTGCCGCAACATTTCTTTACCGACATCTACGAAACCTATATGTAAATTCAATTTCTCGCACTTCTGAATTTTAGGCAAAATTTGGTGAGTTTTCGTAAATGTTCAGGGGGTCAAATTTGAGCTCAAAGAGCAGGAGAAGAAAAATAAATTTAAAAAATAATAATAATAATCTGAGCAAGAACAATATAGCCGTTTCTATGGCAACCACATATCTGGCCTTATTTGAAGGCTCTCGACGTCCCCCACATGTCTGTGAGGTCAGATGTCACATGTCATGCACTTACACCCACGTGACTGACCCCGAGTGGGCGTGTCCCATTGACTCCCATTCATTCTGAGCAGGTGTAAATATGCGATTTGTGCAGAGGTCATGTACATCTTCGGAAAGGTCTCAGTGCCATGAATGTGAATGTGCGTGAGAGTGGCGACAGTGGCAAAAGGCGACCGCGTCACTGGCGATTTCGTCCCCATGCGCCCACTGCAGACTCAATAGGACCTGCGCCGGCTTTACTCAGCTCGGGCCTAAAAATAAATAAAGAAAGAAAAATAATAAGAATCTGAGCAAGAACAATATAGCTGTTTCTATGGCAACCACGTATTTGGTCTTATGTCAAAGCTCTCGAGGTCCCCCACATGTCTGTTGGGTCAGATGTCACTTGTCGTGCACTTACACCCACATGACTGACCGCGACTGGGCGTGTCCCATTGACTCCCATTCATTCATAACAGGTGTAAATATGCAATTTGTGCACATGTCATATACATCGTCAGAAAGGTCTCAGTGCCGTGAATATGAATATGTGTGAGAGTGGCGACAGTGGCGAAAGGCGACTGCGCCACTGGCGATTTTGTCCCCATGCGCCCACTGCAGACTCAATAGGCCCTGCGCCGGCTTTACTCGGCTCGGGCCTAATTAAAGCCTCAAGTGGCATCTAAAGGCCCTCACCACGAGCACGTCCAGTAGAAGTATGTCCATCGTTCAGCAGGTGGCGCTCTAGCACCAAATTTCAATGTCTAATGAATGGGTGTAGGCCTGGGAGATTGACAACTGATTCAAATTTGAGGCAGATCTTTTTTTGTATGTCCAAACAAAAGAAATTTTTGTATAAGTAAATTTGTAGGGGGTGCTATGCAGCTAAAATAGAATTTCTTCCTTTGAATGTGTATATACCTGCGAGACGTACAACTGAGTCAAATTTGAGCCAAATCGGTATTCGTATGAGTGAATTATTGCGATTTTCGTGAAGGTAAATTTGTAGGGGGCGCTATTGAGCGAAATGTAATTTTCTTTTGATAAATGGGTGTAGGCCTGGGAGATTGACAAGTGATTAAAATTTAGCCAAATTGGTGTTTTCATGTCTAACATGAAGTAATTTTTGTAAAGGTAAAATTGTAGGGGGCGCTATGGCACCGAATTTAAAATTTTTCTGATAAATGGGTGTAGGCCTGGGAGATAGACGTCTGAGTCAAATTTGAGCCAAATCGGTGTTCGTATGTCCGAACTGAAATAATTTTGATAAAAAATATTAAAAATTTTTGTAGGGGGCGCTGAAGGGCAAAATTTCAGTTTCTTTTGACAAATAGGTGTAGGCCTGGGAGAAAGACGTCTGAGTCAAATTTGAGCCAAATCAGTGTTCGTATGTCCGAACTGATGTCGTTTTTTTAAATGTACATTTGGAGGGGGCGCTATAGTGCGAAATTTCAATTTCTTTCAATAAATGGGTATAGGCCTGAGACATGGACATCTGAGTCAAATTTTAGCCAAATCGGTGTTTGTGTGTCTGAGCTGAACAAATTTTTGTGATGGCAAATTTTCGAAAAAACTTCGCAAAGTTTGCAACATTGTCGCACAAAAACGTTGACACCGATTCAAAAAATTCAGCTAACTTTTGATGTCCCACTTCTCTAGATACTTTACACTGATTTTGAGCTCATTTGGCCAAACGGTTAAGTAGGAGATAGTTAAAAGACGACGTCAGCGAAAACGCTGACTCAGCATTTTGGAAATTTCAATCCAATATGGCCGACTAAGGGTGGGTTTAGGGGCGTGGCCATTGTAATATTTTTTGTTTGTCTCCTCATAATGAATCTGTGTACTGATTTTCGTGGCTCTAAAACAAACTTTATGTTGGACACGCTCCCATTGGCGCAATGCATTTCCAGTTTACAAGGGGGTGCTGCAGCAACATTTCTTGACCAACATCTTCGAAACCTATATGTAAATTCAATTTCTCACACTTCTGAATTTTGTGCAAAATTTGGTGAGTTTTTGTAAATGTTAAGGAGGTCAAAATTGAGCTCAAAGCGCAGGTGAAGGAAAAATAAGACAAAAATAAAGCCGAAAGCAGCATCTAAAGGCCCTCGCCAAGGGCACGTCCATTGGAAGTACGCACATCGTTCAGCAGGTGGCGCTCTAGCACCAAATTTCAGTTTCTTCTGATGAATGGGTGTAGGCCTGGGAGATTGACAACTGATTCAAATTTGAGGGAAATCATTGCTCGTATGTCCGAAGTAAGGACATTTTTGTATAAGTAAATCTGTAGGGGGCTCGATGCAGCTAAAAAAAAATTTCTTCAGTTGAATGGGTTTAGGCCTGCAAGATGTACCACTGAGTCAAATTTGAGCCAAATCGGTGGTCGTATGTCTGAATTTATGAAATTTTCGTGAAGGTAAATTTGTAGGGGGCGCTAGTGAGCGAAATTGAAATTTCTTTTGATAAATGGGTGAAGGCCTGGGAGATTAACAACTGATTCAAATTTGAGCCAAATTGGTGTTCGTATTTCTGAAGTGAAGAAATTTTCGTGAAGGTAAAATTTTAGGGGGCACCATAGCTCCAAATTTCAATTTTTTCTGATAAATTGGTGTAGGCCTGAGAGATAGACGTCTGAGTCAAATTTGAGCCAAATTGGTGTTTGTATGTCCGAACTGAAGCAATTTTAATAAAAAAATTTAAAAAAAAAAACTTGAAGGGGGCGCTGTAGTGCGAAATTTCAGTTTGTTTTGACAAATAGGAGTAGGCCTGGGAGACAGATGTCTGAGTCAAATTTGAGCCAAATCGGTGTTCATATGTCCGAACTGATGTCATTTTTGTAAATGTACATTTGTAGGGGGCGCTATAGTGCAAAATTTCAATTTCTTTTAGTAAATGGGTGTAGGCCTGGGAGATGGACGTCTGAGTCAAATTTCAGCCAAATCGGTGTTTGTATGTCTGAGCTGAAGTTTTTTTTGTAATGGTAAATTTTTGAAAAAACTTTGCAAAGTTTGAAACCTCGTTGCACAAAAACGGTGACACCGATTAAAAAAATTTTGCTAACTTTTGATGCCCCCCTTCTGTAGTTACTGTACAACGATTTTCATCTCATTTGGCCAAACGGCTTAGTAGGAGATAGTTAAAATACAACGTCAGCGAAAACGCTGACTCAGCATTTTGGAAATTTCAATCCAATATGGCCGACTAAGGGTTGGTTTTGGGGCGTGGCCATTATAATATTTTTGTTTGTCTCCTCATGATGAATCTGTTTACCGATTTTCGTGGCTCTACGACTAACTTTATGTTGGACGTGCTCCCATTGGCGCAATGCATTTCCACTTTTCAAGGGGGCGCTGTAGGAACATTTCTTTACCGACATCTACAAAACATATATGTAAATTAAATTTTGCACATTTCTGAATTTTGGGCAAACTTTGGTGAGTTTTCATAAATGTTTAGGTTGTCAAAATTGAGCTCAAAGTGCAGGAGAAAAAAAAAAAAAAATTAAAGCCGCAAGCGGCATCTAAAGGACCTCACCATGGGCACGTCCAGTAGAAGTATGTCCATCGTTCAGCAGGTGACGCTCTTGCCCCAAATTTTGTGTTTTCTGATGAATGGGTGTAGGCCTGGGAGATTGACAATTGACTCAAATTTGAGACTAATCAGTATTCGTATGTCCGAACTAAAAAAATTTAAAATCTGTAAATCTGTAGGGGGTGCTATGCAGCTAAAATTAAATTTCTTCCATTGAATGGGTATAGGCCTGTGAGATGTACCACTGAGTCAAATTTAAGCCAAATCGGTGTTCGTATGTCCGAATTGATGCAATTTTCGTGAAGGTAAATTTGTAGGGGGCGCTACTGAACGAAGTGGCAATTTCTTTTTATAAATGGGTGTAGGCCTGGGAGACTGACAACTGATTCAAATTTTAGCCAAATATGTATTCGTATGTCTAACGTGAAGTAATTTTCGTAAAGGTAAAATTGTAGGGGGCGCTATGACACCAAATTTCAAATATTTCTGATAAATGGGTGTAGGCCTGGGAGATAGACGTCTGAGTCAAATTTGAGCCAAATCGGTGTTCGTATGTCCGAACTGAAGAAATTTTAATAAAAAAATATTAAAAATTTTTGTAGGGGGCGCTGTAGTGCAAAATTTCAGTTTCTTTTGACAAATTTGTGTAGGCCGGGGAGACAGATGTCCGAGTCAAATTTGAGCCAAATTGGTGCTCGTATGTCCGAACTGATTTCATTTTTGTAAATGTACATTTGTAGGGGGCGCTATAGTGCGAAATTTCAAATTCTTTTAATAAATGGGTGTAGGCTTTGGAGATAGACGTCTGAGTCAAATTTGAGCCAAATCGGTGCTCGTATGCCTGAACTGAAGAAATTTTAATAAAAAAATATTAAACATTTTTGTAGGGGGTGCTGTAGTGCAAAATTTCAATTTCTATTGACAAATAGGTGTAGGCCTGGGAGACAGATGTCTGAGTCAAATTTGAGCCAAATCGGTGTTCGTATGTATGAGCTGAAGCAATTTTTGTAATGGTAAATTCATGAAGAAACTTTGCAAAGTTTGCGACGTCGTCACACAAAAACGGTGACACCTATCCAAAAAATTCGGCTAACTTTTTATGCCCCACTTCTCTAGATACTGTACACCGATTTTGACCTCATTTGGCCAAACGGCAGAGGAGGAGATAGATAAAATACGACGTCAGCGAAAACGCTGACTCAGCATTTTGGAAATTTCAATCCAATATGGCCGACCAAGGGTTGGTTTTGGGGCATGGCCACAATAATATTTTTTGTTTGTCTCCTCATGATGAATCTGTCGACTGATTTTCGTGGCTCTACAACAAACTTTACGTTGGACATGCTCCCATTGGGGTAATGCATATCCACTTTTCAAGGGGGCGCTGCGGCAACATTTCTTTACCGACATCTACAAAACCTATATGTAAATTTAATTTCTCGCACTTCTGAATTTTTTGCAAAATTTGGTAAGTTTTCGTAAATTTTCAGAGGGTCAAATTTGAGCTCAAAGAGCAGGAGAAGAAAAATAAATAAAATTAAAGCCGCAAGCGGCATCTAAAGGCCCTCGCCAAGGGCACGTCCAGTGGATGTATGCTCATCGTTCAGCAGGTGGCGCTCTAGCCCCAAATTTTTTGTGTTCTGATGAATGGGTTTAGGCCTGGGACATTGACAATTGATTTGAGACAAATCAGTGTTCGTATGTCTGAACTGAAAAAAATTTTGTATAAATAAATCTGTAGGGGGAGCTATGAGCCAAAATTCAATTTGTTCCATTGAATGGATGTAGGCCTGTGAGATGTGCCACTGAGTCAAATTTGAGCCAAATCCATGTTCGTATGTCTGAACTTAGGCAATTTTCATGAAGGTAAATTTTTAGGGGGCGCTACTGAGCGAAGTCGCAAATTCTTTTGATAAATGGGTGTAGGCCTGGGACATTGACAACTGATTCAAATTTGAAACAAATTGGTGTTCGCATGTCTAACGTGAAGTAATTTTCGTAAAGGTAACATTTTAGGGGGAGCTATGGCGCCGAATTTAAAATTTTTCTGATAAATGGGTGTAGGCCTGGGATATAGACGTCTGAGTCAAATTTGAGCAAAATTGGTGTTCGTATGTCCGAACTGAAGCAATTTTAATAAAAAAAAATTAAAAATTTTTGCAGGGGGCGCTGTAGTGCAAAATTTCAGTTTCTTTTGATGAATAGGTGTAGGCCTTTGAGTCAGATGTCTGAGTCAAATTTGAGCCAAATCGGTTTACGTATGTCCGAACTGATGGCATTTTTTAAAATGTACATTTGTAGGGGGCGCTATAGTGCGAAATTTCAGTTTCTTTTGATAAATAGGTGTAGGCCTTGGAGAAAGATGTCTGAATTACATTTGAGCCAAATCGGTGTTCGTATGTCCGAACTGATGTCATTTTTGTAAATGTACATTTGTAGGGGGCGCTATAATGCAAAATTTCAATTTCTTTTAATAAATGGGTGTAGGCCTGGGAGATAGACGTCTGAGTCAAATTTCAGCCAAATCGGTGTTCGTATGTCTGAGCTGAAGCAATTTTTGTGATGGTAAATTTTTGAAAAAACTTTGCAAAGTTTGCAACCTCGTCACACAAAAACGGTGATGCCGATTCAAAAAATTCGGCTAACTTTTGATGCCCCACTTCTCTAGATACTGTACACTGATTTTGAGCTCATTCGGCCAAACGGCTTAGAAGGAGATAGTTAAAATACAACTTCAGCGAAAACGCTGACTCAGGATTTTGGAAATTTCAATCCAATATGGCCGACTAAGGGTTGGTTTAGGGGCGTGGCCATAATAATATTTTTTGTTTGTCTCCTCATGATGAATCTGTGTACTGACTTTCGTGGCTCTACGACAAACTTTATGTTGGACGCGCTCCCATTGGCGCAATGCATTTCCACTTTTCAAGGGGGCGGTGCCGCAACATTTTTTTACCGACATCTATGAAACCTATATGTAAATTCAATTTCTCGCACTTCTGAATTTTAGGCAAAATTTGGTGAGTTTTCGTAAATGTTCAGAGGGTCAAAATTGAGCTCAAAGCGCAGGAGAAAGAGGAAAAAAAAAATAAAAAAAATAAAATAAATTAAAGCCGCAAGCGGCATCTAAAGGCCCTCGCCAAGGGCACGTCCAGTAGAAGTATGCTCATCATTCAGCAGGTGGCGCTCTAGCACCAAATTTCAATGTCTTCTGATGAATGGGTGTAGGCCTGGGAGATTGACAATTGACTCAAATTTGAGACAAATCACTGTCTATAAGTCCGAACTGAAAAAATTTTATATAAATAAATCTGTAGGGGGCGCTGTGGAGCCAAAATTCAATTTGTTCCATTGAATGGGTGTAGGCCTGCGAGATGTACCACTGAGTCAAATTTGAGCCAAATTGGTGTTCAAATGTCTGAACTGTTACAATTTTCGTCAAGATAAATTTGTAGGGGGCGCCATTGTCTGAATTTTCAGTGTCTTCTGACAAATGGGTGTAGGCCTAGGAGATTGACAATTGATTTGAGAAAAATCAGTGTTCGTATGTCCGAACTGAACAAAATTTTGTATAAATAAATCTGTAGGGGGTGCTATGAGCCAAAATTCAATTTGTTCCATTGAATGGGTGTAGGCCTGTGAGATGTACCACTGAGTCAAATTTGAGCCAAATCGGTGTTCGTATGTCTGAACTGATGCAATTTTCGTGAAGGTAAATTTTTAGGGGGCGCTACTGAGCGAAGTGGCAATTTCTTTTGATAAATGGGTTTAGGCCTGGGACATTGACAACTGATTCAAATTTGAGCCAAATTGGTGTTCGCATGTCTAACAAGAAGTAATTTTCGTAAAGGTAACATTGTAGGGGGCGCTATGGCACCGAATTTAAAATTTTTCTGATAAATAGGTGTAGGCCTGGGATATAGACGTCTGAGTCAAATTTGAGCCAAATTGGTGTTCGTATGTCCGAACTGTAGCTATTTTAATAAAACATATTGAAAATTTTTGTAGGGGGCGCTGTAGTTCAAAATTTCAGTTTCTTTGGATGAATAGGTGTAGGCCTTTGATACAGATGTCTGAGTCAAATTTGAGCCAAATCGGTGTTCGTATGTCTGAACTGATTTCATTTTTGTAAATGTACATTTGTAGGCGGCGATATAGTGCAAAATGTCAATTTCTTTTCATAAATGGGTGTAGGCCTAGGAGTTAGATTTCTGAGTCTAATTTCAGCCAAATCGGTGTTCGTATGTCTGAGCTGAACCAATTTTTTTGATGGTAAATTTTCGAAAAAACTTCGCAAAGTTTGCAACCTCGTCACAAAAAAACGGTGATGCCGATTCAAAAAATTCAGCTAACTTATGATGCCCCACTGGTCTAGATACTATACACCGATTTTGAGCTCATTTGGCCAAACGGCTTAGTAGGAGATAGTTAAAATACAACTTCAGCGAAAACGCTGACTCAGCATTTTGGAAATTTCAATCCAATATGGCCGACTAAGGGTTGGTTTAGGGGCATGGCCATAATAATATTTTTTGTTTGTCTCCTCATGATGAATCTGTCTCCCGATTTTCGTGGCTCTACAACACACTTTATGTTGGACACGCTCCCTTTGGCGCAATGCATTTCCACTTTTCAAGGGGGCGCTGCCGCAACATTTCTTTACCGACATCTACGAAACCTATATGTAAATTCAATTTCTCGCACTTCTGAATTTTAGGCAAAATTTGGTGAGTTTTCGTAAATGTTCAGAGGGTCAAAATTGAGCTCAAAGCGAAGGAGAAAGAAAAATAAGACAAAAAAAAAAAAATAATAATAATAATAAAAATAAAAATAATAATAATCTGAGCAAGAACAATATAGCCGTTTCTATGGCAACCATGCGATTTGTGCACGTCATATACATCGTCGGAAAGGTCTCAGTGCCGTGAATGTGAATATGTGTGAGAGTGGCGACAGTGGCGAAAGGCGACCGCGTCACTGGCAATTTCGTCCCTATGCGCCCACTGCAGACTATATAGGCCCTGCGCTGGCTTTACTCGGCTAAGGCCTAATTAAAGCCGCAAGCGGCATCTAAAGGCACTCGCCAAGGGCACGTCCAGTGGAAGTATGCTCATCGTTCAGCAGGTGGCATTCTCACCCCAAATTTTGAGCCTTCTGATGAATGGGTGTAGGCCTGGGAAATTGACAATTGACTCAAATTCAAGAAAAATCAGTGTTCGTATGTCTGAACTGAACAAAATTTTGTATAAATAAATCTGTAGGGGGCGCTGTGGAGCCAAAATTAAATTTGTTCCATTGAATGGGTTTAGGCCTGTGAGATGTACCACTGAGTCAAATTTGAGCCAAATCAGTGTTCGTACGTCCGAATTGATGCAATTTTCGTGAAGGTAAATTTGTAGGGGGCGCTACTGAGCGAAGTGGCAATTTGTTATGATAAATGGGTTTGGGCCTGGGAGATTGAAAACTGATTCAAATTTGAGCCAAAAATTTTTTTTGTATGTCTAACATGAAGTAATTTTCATAAAGGTAAAATTGTAGGGGGCGCTATGGCACCGAATTTCAAATTTTTCTGATAAATGGGTGTAGGCCTTAGAGATAGACATCTGAGTCAAATTTGAGCCAAATCGGTGTTCGTATGTCCGAACTGAATCAATTTGAATAAAAACATATTAAAAATTTTTGTAGGGGGCGCTGTAGTGCGAAATTTCAGTTTCTTTTGATAAATAGGTGTAGGCCTGGGAAACAGATGTCTGAGTCAAATTTGAGCCAAATCAGTGTTTGTATCTCCGAACTGAAATCATTTTTGTAAATAGTACATTTTTAGGGGGCGCTATAGTGTGAAATTTCAATTTCTTTTAATAAATGGGTGTAGGCCTGGGAGATGGACGTCTGAGTCAAATTTCAACCAAATCACTGTTTGTATGTCTGAGCTGAAGCAATTTTTGTGATGGCAAATTTTCGAAAAAACTTTGCAAAGTTTGCAACGTCATCACACAAAAACCGTAACACTGATTCAAAGAATTCGGCTAACTTTTGATGCCCTTCTTCTCTCGATACTGTACACCGATTTTGAGCTCATTTGGCCAAACGGCTTAGTAGGAGATAGTTAAAATACGTCAGCGAAAACGCTGACTCAGCATTTTGGAAATTTCAATCCAATATGGCCGACTAAGGGTTGGTTTTGGGGCGTGGCCATAATAATATTTTTTGTTTGTCTCCTCATGTTGAATCTGTGTACCGATTTTCGTGGCTCTACGACAAACTTTGTGTTGGACGTGCTCCCATTGGCGCAATGCATTCCCACTTTTCAAGGGGGCGCTACCGCAATATTTCTTTACCGACATCTACGAAACCTATATGTAAATTCAATTTTGCACATTTCTGAATTTTGGGCAAAATTTGGTGAGTTTTTGTAAATGTTTCGGGAGGTCAAAATTGAGCTCAAAGCGCAAAAGAAAGAAAAAAAATAAAATAAATAATTAAAGCTGCAAGCGGCATCTACAGGCCCTCGCCACGGCCACGTCCAGTAGAAGTATGTCCATCGTTCAGCAGGTGGCACTCTAGCACCAAATTTCAATGTCTTCTATTGAATGGGTGTAGGCCTGGGAGATTGACAACTGATTCAAATTTGAGGCAGATCTTGGTTCGTATGTCCAAACTACAGAAATTGTTGTATAAGTAAATCTGTAGGGGGCGCTATGCAGCTAATATTAAATGTCTTCCATTAAATGGGTGTAGGCCTGCGAGATGTACCACTGAGTCAAATTTGAGCAAAATCTGTGTTCGTATTTCTGAATTAATGTAATTTTCGTGAAGGTAAAATTGTAGGGGGCGCTATTGAGCGACATGGCAATTTCTTCTGATAAATGGGTGTAGGCCTGGGAGGTTGATAACTGATTCAAATTTGAGCCAAATTGGTGTTCGTATGTCTGAAGTGAAGTAATTTTCGTAAAGGTAAAAATGTAGGGGGCGCTATGGCACCAAATTTCAAATTTTTCATATAAATAGGTGTAGGCCTGGGAGATAGACATCTGAGTCAAATTTGAGCCAAATCGGTGTTCGTATGTTCGAACTGAAGCAATTTTAATAAAAAAAGTATTAAAAATTTTTGTAGGGGGCGCTGTAGTGCAAAATTTCAGTTTCTTTTGATAAATAGGTGTAGGCCTTGGAGACAGATGTCTGAGTCAAATTTGAGCCAAATTGGTGTTCGTATGTCCGAACTGATGTAATTTTTGTTAATCTAAATTTGTAGGGGGCGCTATAGTGTGAAATTTCAATTTCTTTTAATAAATGGGTGTAGGCCTGGGAGATGGACGTCTGAGTCAAATTTCAACCAAATCGGTGTTTGTATGTCTGAGCTGAAGCAATTTTTGTGATGGCAAATTTTCGAAAAACTTCGCAAAGTTTGCAACGTCATCGCAAAAAAACGGTAACACTGATTCAAAGAATTCGGCCAACTTTTGATGCCCTTCTTCTCTAGATACTGTACACCGATTTTGAGCTCATTTGGCCAAACGGCTTAGTAGCAGATAGTTAAAATACAACGTCAGCGAAAACCCTGACTCAGCATTTTGGAAATTTCAATCCAATATGGCCGACTAAGGGTTGGTTTTGGGGCGTGGCCATAATAATATTTTTTGTTTGTCTCCTCATGATGAATCTGTGTACCGATTTTCGTGGCTCTACGACAAATCTTTTTTGGTGGACGTTCTCCCATTGGCGCAATGCATTTCCACTTTTCAAGGGGGCGCTGCCGCAACTTTTCTTTACCGACATCTACGAAACCTATATGTAAATTCAATTTTGCATATTTCTGAATTTTGGGCAAACTTTGGTGAGTTTTCGTAAATGTTCAGGGGGTAAAAATTGAGCTCAAAGCACAGGAGAAAGAAAAAAAAAAATAAAATAACTAAAATAAATAATTAAAGCCGCAAGCGGCATCTAAAGGCCCTAGCCATGGGCACATCCAGTAGAAGTATTTCCATCGTTCAGCAGCTGGCACTCTAGCACCAAATTTCAATGTCTTCTAATGAATGGGTGTAGGCCTGGGAGATTGACAACTGATTCAAATTTGAGGCAGATCTTGGTTCGTATGTCCAAACTAGAGAAATTGTTGTATAAGTAAATATGTAGGGGGCGCTATGCAGCTAAAATTAAATGTGTTCCGTTAAATGGGTGTAGGCCTGCGAGATGTACCACTGAGTCAAATTTGAGCAAAATCAGTGTTTGTATGTCTGAATTAATGCAATTTTCGTGAAGGTAAAATTGTAGGGGGCGCTATTGAGCGACATGGCAATTTCTTCTGATAAATGGGTGTAGGCCTGGGAGGTTGATAACTGATTCAAATTTGAGCCAAATTGGTGTTCGTATGTCTGAAGTGAAGTAATTTTCGTAAAGGTAAAAATGTAGGGGGCGCTATGGCACCAAATTTCAAATTTTTCATATAAATAGGTGTAGGCCTGGGAGATAGACATCTGAGTCAAATTTGAGCCAAATCGGTGTTCGTATGTTCGAACTGAAGCAATTTTAATAAAAAAATATTAAAAATTTTTGTAGGGGGCGCTGTAGTGCAAAATTTCAGTTTCTTTTGATAAATAGGTGTAGGCCTTGGAGACAGATGTCTGAGTCAAATTTGAGCCAAATTGGTGTTCGTATGTCCGAACTGATGTAATTTTTGTTAATCTAAATTTGTAGGGGGCGCTATAGTGTGAAATTTCAATTTCTTTTAATAAATGGGTGTAGGCCTGGGAGATGGACGTCTGAGTCAAATTTCAACCAAATCGGTGTTTGTATGTCTGAGCTGAAGCAATTTTTGTGATGGCAAATTTTCGAAAAACTTCGCAAAGTTTGCAACGTCATCGCAAAAAAACGGTAACACTGATTCAAAGAATTCGGCCAACTTTTGATGCCCTTCTTCTCTAGATACTGTACACCGATTTTGAGCTCATTTGGCCAAACGGCTTAGTAGGAGATAGTTAAAATACAACGTCAGCGAAAACCCTGACTCAGCATTTTGGAAATTTCAATCCAATATGGCCGACTAAGGGTTGGTTTTGGGGCGTGGCCATAAAATATTTTTTGTTTGTCTCCTCATGATGAATCTGTGTACCGATTTTCGTGGCTCTACGACAAATCTTTTTTGGTGGACGTTCTCCCATTGGCGCAATGCATTTCCACTTTTCAAGGGGGCGCTGCCGCAACTTTTCTTTACCGACATCTACGAAACCTATATGTAAATTCAACTTTGCATATTTCTGAATTTTGGGCAAACTTTGGTGAGTTTTCGTAAATGTTCAGGGGGTAAAAATTGAGCTCAAAGCACAGGAGAAAGAAAAAAAATAAATAAAATAACTAAAATAAATAATTAAAGCCGCAAGCGGCATCTAAAGGCCCTAGCCATGGGCACATCCAGTAGAAGTATTTCCATCGTTCAGCAGGTGGCACTCTAGCACCAAATTTCAATGTCTTCTATTGAATGGGTGTAGGCCTGGGAGATTGACAACTGATTCAAATTTGAGGCAGATCTTGGTTCGTATGTCCAAACTAGAGAAATTGTTGTAAAAGTAAATATGTAGGGGGCGCTATGCAGCTAAAATTAAATGTCTTCCGTTAAATGGGTGTAGGCCTGCGAGATGTACCACTGAGTCAAATTTGAGCAAAATCAGTGTTTGTATGTCTGAATTAATGCAATTTTCGTGAAGGTAAAATTGTAGGGGGCGCTATTGAGCGACATGGCAATTTCTTCTGATAAATGGGTGTAGGCCTGGGAGATTGATAACTGATTCAAATTTGAGCCAAATTGGTGTTCGTATGTCTGAAGTGAAGTAATTTTCGTAAAGGTAAAAATGTAGGGGGCGCTATGGCACCAAATTTCAAATTTTTCATATAAATAGGTGTAGGCCTTGGAGATAGACATCTGAGTCAAATTTGAGCCAAATCGGTGTTCGTATGTCCGAACTGAAGCAATTTTAATAAAAAAATATTAAACATTTTTGTAGGGAGCGCTGTAGTGCAAAATTTCAGTTTCTTTTGATAAATAGGTGTAGGCCTGGGAGACAGATGTCTGAGTCAAATTTGAGCCAAATCGGTGTTCGTATGTCCGAACTGACGTCATTTTTGTAAATGTACATTTGTAGGGGGCGCTATAGTGTGAAATTTCAATTTCTTTTAATAAATGGGTGTAGGCCTGGGAGATGGACGTCTGAGTCAAATTTCAACCAAATCGCTGTTTATATGTCTGAGCTGAAGCAATTTTTGTGATGGCAAATTTTTGAAAAAACTTCACAAAGTTTGCAACGTCATCGCACAAAAACAGTAACACTGATTCAAAGAATTCGGCTAACTTTTGATGCCCTACTTCTCTAGATACTGTACACCGATTTTGAGCTCATTTGGCCAAACGGCTTAGTAGGAGATAATTAAAATACAACGTCAGCGAAAACCCTGACTCAGCATTTTGGAAATTTCAATCCAATATGGCCGACTAAGGGTTGGTTTTGGGGCTTGGCCATAATAATATTTTTTGTTTGTCACCTCATGATGAATCTGTGTACCGATTTTCGTGGCTCTACGACAAACTTTGTGTTGGACGTGCTCCCATTGGCGCAATGCATTTCCACTTTTCAAGGGAGCGCTGCCGCAACATTTCTTTACCGACATCTACGAAACCTATATGTAAATTCAATTTTGCACATTTCTGAATTTTGGGAAAAATTTGGTGAGTTTTCATAAATGTTCAGGGGGTCAAAATTGAGCTCAAAGCGCAGGAGAAAGAAATTTTTTTAAAAAAAAATAATAAAATTAAAGCTGCAAGCGGCATCTAAAGGCCCTCGCCAAGGGCACGTCCAGTGGAAGTATGCTCATCGTTCAGCAGGTGGCGCTGTAGCCCCAAATTTTGTGTCTTCTAATGAATGGGTTTAGGCCAGGGACATTGACAATTGATTTGAGACAAATCAGTGTTCGTATGTCCAAACTGAACAAAATTTTGTATATATAAATCTGTAGGGGGCACTATGAGCAAAAATTCAATTTGTTCCATTGAATGGGTGTAGGCCTGTGAGATGCACCACTGAGTCAAATTTGAGCCAAATCGATGTTTGTATGTCTGAACTGATGCAATTTTCATGAAGGTAAATCTGTAGGGGGCGCTACTGAGCGAAGTGGCAATTTCTTTTGATAAATGGGTGTAGGCCTGGGAGATTGACAACTGATTCAAATTTGAGCCAAATTGGAGTTCGCATGTCTAACGTGAAGTAATTTTCGTAAAGGTAACATTGTAGGGGGCGCTATGGCGCCGAATTTAAAATTTTTCTGATAAATGGGTGTAGGCCTTGGATATAGACGTCTGAGTCAAATTTGAGCCAAATTGGTGTTCGTATGTCCGAACGGAAGCAATTTTAATAAAAAATATTTTAAAAATTTTGTAGGGGGCGCTGTAGTGCAAAATTTCAGTTTCTTTTGATAAATAGGTGTAGGCCTTTGAGACAGATGTCTGAGCCAAATTTGAGCCAAATCGGTTTTCGTATGTCCGAACTGATGTCATTTTTGTAAATGTACATTTGTAGGGGGTGCTATTGTGCGAAATTTCAATTTATTTTAATAAATGGGTGTAGGCCTGGGAGATGGACGTCTGAGTCAAATTTCAGCCAAATCGCTGTTCGTATGTCTGAGCTGAAGCAATTTTTATGATGGTAAATTTTACAAAACTTTGCAAAGTTTGCAACCTTGTCACACAAAAACGGTGATGCCGATTCAAAAAATTCGGCTAACTTTTGATGCCCCACTTCTCTAGATACTGTACACCTATTTTGAGCTTATTCGGCCAAACGGCTTAGTAGGAGATAGTTAAAATACAACTTCAGTGAAAACGCTGACTCAGCATTTTGGAAATGTCAATCCAATATGGCCGACTAAGGGTTGGTTTAGGGGCGTGGCCATAATAATATTTTTTGTTTGTCTCCTCATGATGAATCTGTCTACCGATTTTCGTGGCTCTAAGACAAACTTTATGTTGGACGCGCTCCCAATGGCGCAATGCATTTCCACTTTTCAAGGTGGCGCTGCCGCAAAATTTCTTTACCGACATCTACGAAACCTATATGTAAATTCAATTTGTCACACTTCTGAATGTTAGGCAAAATTTGGTGAGTTTTCATAAATGTTCAGAGGGTCAAAATTGAGCTCAAAGCGCAGGAGAAAGAAAAATAAGACAAAAAAAATAAAAATAAAAAAATAAAAATAATAATAATCTGAGCAAGAACAATATAGCCGTTTCTATGGCAACCACGTATTTGCCCTTTTTTGAAAGTTCTCCATGCCCCCCACATGTGTGTGGGGTCAGATGTCACCTGTCGTGCACTTACACACATGTGACTGACCCCGAGTGGGCATGTCCCATTGACTCCCATTCATTCTGAGCAGGTGTAAATATGCGATTTGTGCACGTCATATACATCGTCGTAAAGGTCTCAGTGCCGTGAATGTGAATATGTGTGACAGTGGCGACAGTGGCGAAAGGCGATCGCGTCACTGGCGATGTTGTCCCCATGCGCCCACTGCAGACTCAATAGGCCCTGCGCTGGCTTTACTCGGCTCGGGCCTAATAATAATCTGAGCAAGAACAATATAGCCATTTCTATGGCAACCACATATTTGGCCTTATTTGAAAGCTCTCGAGCTCCCCAACATGTCTGTGGGGTCAGATGTCACGTGTTGTGCACTTACACACACGTGACTGACCCCGAGTGGGCGTGTCCCATTGACTCCCATTCATTCAGAGCAGGTGTAAATATGCGATTTGTGCACATGTCATGTACATCGTCGGAAAGGTCTCAGTGCCGTGAAGGTGAATGTGTGTGAGAGTGGCGACAGTGGTGAAAGGCGACCGCGTCACTGGCGATTTTGTCCCCATGCGCCCACTGCAGACTCAATAGGCCCTGCGCCGGCTTTACTCGGCTCGGGCCTAAAAATAATAAGAATCGGAGCAAGAACAATATAGCCGTTTCTATGGCAACCACATATTTGGCCCTATGTGAAAGCTCTCGAGTTCCCCCACATGTCTGTGGGGTCAGAAGTCACATGTCGTGCACAGGGGACCTCGAGAGCTTTGACATATGGCCAAATACGTGGTTGCCATAGAAATGGCTATATTGTTCTTGCTCAGATTCTTATTATTTTTCTTTATTTATTTATTTATTTATTTATTTATTTAATTTATTTTTCTTCTCCTGCTCTTTGAGCTCAATTTTGACCCCCTGAACATTTATGAAAACTCACCAAATTTTGCCGAAAATTCAGGAGTGCGAGAAATTGAATTTACATATAAGTTTCGTAGATGTCGGTAAAGAAATTTTGCTGCAGCGCCCCCTTGAAAAGTGAAAATGCATTGCGCCAATGGGAGCACGTCCAACATAAAGTTTGTCATAGAGCCACGAAAATCGGTACACAGATTCATCATGAGGAGACAAACAAAAAATATTATTATGGCCACGCCCCTTAACCCACCCTTAGTCGGCCATATTGGATTGAAATTTCCAAAATGCTGAGTCAGCGTTTTCACTGATGTTGTATTTTAACTATCTCCTACTAAGCCGTTTGGCCAAATGAGCTCAAAATTGGTGTACAGTATATAGACAAGTGGGGTATCAAAAGTTAGCGGAATTTTTTGAATCGGTCTCACCGTTTTTGTGCGAAGAGGTTGCAAACTTTGCGAAGTTTTTTCGAAAATTTCCCATCACAAAAATTGCTTCAGCTCAGACATACAAACAGCGATTTGGCTGAAATTTGACTCAGACGTCTATCTCCCAGGCCTACACCCATTTATTAAAAGAAATTGAAATTTCGCACTATAGCGCCCCCTACAAATGTACATTTACAAAAATGACATCAGTTCGGACATACGAACACTGATTTGGCTGAAATTTGACTCAGACATCTGTCTCCCAGGCCTACACCTATTTATCAAAAGAAACTGAAATTTTGCACTACAGTGCCCCCTACAAATTTTTTTAAATATTTTTTTATTAAAATTGCTTCAGTTCGGACATACGAACACCGATTTGGCTCAGATTTGACTCCGATGTCTATCTCCCAGGCCTACACCCATTTATCAGAAAAATTTGGTGCCATAGCGCCCCCTACAAATTTACCTTTACGAAAATTACTTCACTTCAGATATACGAACACCAATTTGGCTCAAATTTGAATCAGTTGTCAATTTCCCAGGCCTAAATCCATTTATCAGAAGAAATTGCCATGTCGCTCAGTAGCGCCCCCCACAAATTTACCTTCACGAAAATTGCATTAATTCAGACATATGAAAACCGATTTGGCTCAAATTTGAATCAATTGTAAATCTCCCAGGCCTACGCCCATTCATCAGAATCAGTATCTAGAGAAGTGGGGCATCAAAAGTTATTTTTTGGATTGGTGTCACCGTTTTCGTGTGACGACGTCGCAAAGTTTCTTCACCCCCTAAAAATTTACATTTACAAAAATTGCTTCAGCTCAGACATACAAACACCGTGGCTCAAATTTGACTCAGACGTCCATCTCCTAGGCCTACACCCATTTTATAAAAAAAATTGAAATTTCACACTATAGCGCCTCCTACAAGTGTACATTTAAAAAAATGACATCAGTTTGGAGATACGAACACCAATTTGGCTCACATTTGACTCAGGGGTCATTCGGGGTCAGTCATGTGGGTGTAAGTGCACGACACGTGACATCTGACCCCACAGACATATGGGGGACCTCAAGAGCTTTAACATAAGGCCAAATATGTGGTTGCCATAGAAACGGCTATATTGTTCTTTCTCAGATTCTTATTATTTTTATTTATTTATTTATTTTTTATTTATTTTTCTTTCTCCTGCGCTTTGAGCTCAATTTTGACCCCCTGAACATTTAGGAAAACTCACCAAATTTTGCACAAAATTCAGAAATTTGCAAAATTGAATTTACATATAGGTTTCGTAGATGTCGGTAAAGAAATGTTGCTGCAGCGCCCCCTTGAAAACTGGAAATGCATTACGTCAATGGGAGCATGTCCAACATAAAGTTTGGTGTAGAGCCACGAAAATGGGTACACAGATTCATCATCAGGAGACAAACAAAAAATCTTATGTTGCCATGTTCCTAAACCAACCGGAAGTCGGCCATATTGGATTGAAATTTCCAAAATGCTGAGTCAGCGTTTTCGCTGACGTTTTATTTTAATTATCTCCTACTAAACCGTTTGGACAAATGAGCTCAAAATCGGTGTACAGTATCTAGAGAAGTGGGGAATCAAAACTTAGCCGAATTTTTGGAATTGGTGTCACCGTTTTTTTGCGACGAGGCTGCAAACTTTGCGAAGTTTTTTCGAAAATTTGCAATCACAAAAATTGCTATAGCTTAGACATACAAACACCGATTTGGCCGAAATTTGACTCAGACGTCCGTCTCCCAGGCCTACACCCATTTATTGAAAGACATTGAAATTTCGCACTATAGCGCCCCCTACAAATGTACATTTACAAAAATGACATCAGTTCAGACATACGAACACCAATTTGGCTCAAATTTGACTCAGACATCTGTCTCCCAGGCCTACACCTATTTGTCAAAAGAAACTGAAATTTTGTAATACAGCACTCACTACAAAAATTTTTAATATTTTTTTAATTAAAATACTTCAGTTCGGACATACAAACACCGATTTGGCTCAAATTTGACTCAGACGTCTCTCTCCCAGGCCTACACCCATTTATCAGAAAAATTTGAAATTTGGTGCCATAGCGCCCCCTACAATTTCACCTTTATGAAAATTACTTCATGTTAGACATACGAACACCAATTTGGCTCAAATTTGAATCAGTTGTCAATCTCCCAGGCCTACACCCATTTATCAAAAGAAATTGCCACTTCACTCAGTAGCACCCCCTACAAATTTACCTTCACGAAAATTGCATCAATTTGGACATACAAACACCGATTTGGCTCAAATTTGATTCAGTGGTAAATCTCACAGGCCTACACCCATTCAATGGAAGAAATTTAATTTTAGCTGCATGGCGCCCCCTACAGATTTACTTATACAAAAATGTCTTTAGTTTGAACATACAAACAAAGATTTGCCTTAAATTTGAATCAGTTGTCAATCTCCCAGGCTACACCCATTCATCAGAAGACATTGAAATTTGGTGCTAGAGTGCCACCTGCTGAACGATGGACATACTTTTACTGGACGTGCCCGTGGCGAGGGCCTTTAGATGCCGCTTGCGGCTTTAATTCTTTTTTTTTTTTTTTTATTTTTCTTCTCCTGCTCTTTGAGCTCAAATTTGACTCCCTGAACATTCACGAAAACTCACCAAATTTTGCCCAAAATTCAGAAGTGCGAGACATTTAATTAATAACCTTAATATAGGTTTCGTAGATGTCGGTAAAGAAATGTTTCGGCAGCGCCCCCTTGAAAAGTGGAAATGCATTACGCCAATGGGAGCACGTCCAACATAAAGTTAGTTGTAGAGCCACGAAAATCAGTACACAGATTCATCATGAGGAGACAAACAAAAAATATTATTATGGCCACGCCCCAAAACCAACCCTTAGTCGGCCATATTGGATTGAAATTTCCAAAATGCTGAATCTGCGTTTTCGCTGACGTTGTATTTTAACTATCTCCTCCTTGGCCGTTTGGCCAAATGAGCTCAAAATTGGTGTATAGTATCTAGAGAAGTAGGGCATCAAAAGTTAGCCGAATTTTTTGGATTAGTGTCACTGTTTTTGTGTGACGATGTTGCAAACTTTGCAAAGTTTTTTCAAAAATTTACCATCACAAAAATTGCTTCAGCTCAGACAAACGAACACCGATTTGGCTGAAATTTGACTCAGACATCCATCTCCCAGGCCTACACCCATTTATTAAAAGAAAAGATACCAATTTCTTTCTTCTTTAGACATACAAACACCAATGTCACTCAAATTTGAATCAGTTGTCAATCTCCCAGGCCTACACCCATTTATCAAAAGAAATTTCCACTTCCCTCAGTAGCGCCCCCTACAAATTTACCTTCACGAAAATTGCATTAATTTGGACATACGAACACCAATTTGGCTCAAATTTTGCTCAGTGGTACATCTTGCAGGCCTACACCCATTCAATGGAAGAAATTTAATTTTACTTGCACAGCACCCCCTACAGATTTACTTATACAAAAATTTCTTTAGTTCGGAAATTTGCCTCAAAGATTTGCCTCAAATTTGAATCAGTTGTCAATCTCCCAGGCCTACACCAATTCATCAGAAGACATTTAAATTTGGTGCTAGAGTGCCACCTGCTGAACGATGGACATACTTCTACATGACGTGCCCGTGGCGAGGGCCTTTACATGCCGCTTGTGGCTTTAATTCTATCTATTTTTGCATAACAACAATTACTAATGGATTCAGTTCAACAAAACCCTTTTCTTTATTCCAGTGTTTTTCAAGCATGGGGTCCCCTGGAATTCAAATGGGGTTGCCTGACACTTCTAGTAACTGATAAAAAATTAGAAAAAAAAAAAAAGACAAAAAACAACAACAACAACAACCTTATATATGTATATATGTATGATAAAAATATATGTTGTGAGTTGAGAGAGACAATCGCAATCCATAAAAGATGACAAAATCTGAAGCTGAAACTGAAGCACTGTGGTACTGTTTATCTTTCAAATGTTCATTGTGGTCGGTTTAAGATGCTGCAGCTCTTTCATAATTCATAGTTTGAGTTATTGTTTGTTCAAAATTAATTGTCAGCCTTGTAAATACAAGCTGGACTGACTGTACTTATCCTGACCAAGAAAAATAAAATTCTGACTTGTGCAGTAATCTACACCTGGCTTTTCTTCCTCCGTCCATAATATACATTAAAACCACAAGCGGTGTTAAGGCCCTCGCCCTCCCACGTGACCGCCTCCCGACACGACCGCCGAGGCCACCTGACAGTGAGAGGACACCGTATCATGGATTCAGTTTCACATTCTGCGAGACAAGCACAGTTTTATACTTCTGAAAATGAACGCTTCATCACAGGCTCGTCATAGCCATGCCCGACATTTGATCAAAAATGCCACTGATAACTTTTGATCACACATGTGTGTGGGTGATTTTCACTATATATACTATATACTGTGTGTGTATATATATATATATATATATATATATATATATATATATATATATATATATATATATATATATATATTTACATATACAGTACAGGCCAAAAGTTTGGACACACCTTCTCATTCTTCGCATTTTCTTTATTTTCATGACTATTTACATTGTAGATTCTCACTGAAGGCATCAAAACTATGAATGAACACATGTGGAATTATGTACTTAACAAAAAAGTGTGAAATAACTGAAAACATATCTTATATTCTAGTTTCTTCAAAGTAGCCACCCTTAGCTCTGATGACTGCCTTGCACACCCTTGGCATTCTCTTGATGAGCATCAAGAGGTAGTCACCTGAAATGGTTTTCACTTCATAGCTGTGCCTTGTCAGGGTTACTTAGTGGAATTTCTTGCCTTATTGATGGGGTTGGGACCATCAGTTGTGTTGTGCAGAAGTCAGGTTGATGTACAGCTGACAGCCCTATTGGACAACTGTTAGAATACATATTATGGCGAGAACCAATAAGCTAAGTAAAGACAAACGAGTGGCCATCATTACTTTAAGAAATGAAGGTCAGTCAGTCTAGAAAATTTCAGAAACTTTGAATGTGTCCCCAAGTGCAGTCGCAAAAACCATCAAGCACTACAACGAAACTGGCTCACATGAGGACCGCCCCAGGAAAGGAAGACCAAGAGTCACCTCTGATGCTGAAGATAAGTTCATCTGAGTCACCAGCCTCAGAAATCGCAAATTAACAGCAGCTCAGATTAGAGACCAGATGAATACCACACAGAGCTCTAGCAGCAGACACATCTCTACAACAACTGTTAAGAGGAGACTGCGTGAATCAGGCCTTCATGGTCAAATAGCTGCTAGGAACCACTGCTCAGGAGAGGCAACAAACAGAAGAGATTTATTTGGGCCAAGAAACCCAAGGAATGGACATTAGACCAGTGGAAATCTGTGCTTTGGTCTGATGAGTCCAAATTTGAGATCTTTGGATCCAACCGCCGTGTCTTTGTGCGACGCAGAAAAGGTGAACGGATGGATGCTACATGCCTGGTTCCCACCGTGAAGCATGGAGGGGGAGGTGTGATGGTGTGGGGGTGCTTTGCTGGTGACGCTGTTGGGGATTTATTCAAGATTGAAGGCAACCTGAATCAGCATGGCTACCACAGCATCCTGAAGTGACATGCCATTCCATCCGGTTTGCGTTTAGTTGGACCATCATTTATGTTTCAACAGGACAATGACCCCAAACACACCTCCAGGCTGTGTGAGGGATATTTGACCAAGAAGGAGAGTGATGGAGTGCTGCGCCAGATGACCTGGCCTCCACAGTCACCGGACCTGAACCCAATCGAGATGGTTTGGGGTGAGCTGGACCGCAGAGTGAAGGCAAAAGGGCCAACAAGTGCTAAGCATCTCTGGGAACTTCTTCAAGACTGTTAGGAAACCATTTCAGGTGACTACCTCTTGATGCTCATCAAGAGAATGGCAAGAGTGTGCAAAGCAGTCATCAGAGCTAAGGGTGGCTGCTTTGAAGAAACTAAAATATAAGATATGTTTTCAGTTATTTCACACTTTTTTGTTGAGTACATAATTCCACATGTGTTCATTCATAGTTTTGATGCCTTCAGTGACAATCTACAATGTAAATAGTCATGAAAATAAAGAAAATGCAAAGAATGAGAAGGTGTGTCCAAACTTTTGGCCTGTACTGTATATTTACATACATATATATATATATATATATATATATATATATATATATATATATATATATATATATATATATATATTTTTTTTTTTTTTTAAACTATAACTAGAACATATCATCGTGTTCAGGTTGTCATTCCACACAAATGTTACATTGGGTTCAACTCAATCTGACACTGTCTGTGCGAGATATACCCACTTTTATACTTCTGAAAATGGCCGCTTATTTGTGAGGTCATCACAGCCACGCCCAACATTTGATCAAAAATGTAGGTGGTAACTTTTGATCACACGTGTGTGTAGGTTATTTTTACCAAGTCTGGTGAAATTGGATGTAAACCCTAGGAGGAGATGTTGAAAGTATGAGGGGTGTGATTTTATAGGTCCACACTTCCATCCAATATGACCAACTTCTTCTTGGGTTTAGGGCAGGGCAATAATGTAATTTTTTACTTTTCCTACCATGAGCTGTGTCTGTACCAAGTTTCATGTTTGTACGTGGAAAAAAATTTGGGCTGGGTTCCCATCCGTGTAATGTATTTTCATATTTTGAGGGGGCATGGCCGAGTTATTTTTCAATTTTGTGAAAATTCTTCTTGCTGGAAAAATCTTTTTTTTCCACAGTGTAATTTGCAGTCTGTGTACCATTAGCGTAACACAAAGAGTTTTTCATATATTGCGTCCTTGTGGCAAAACCCAATTCATTTGAATGGTACTGTCTTGGTGTTGTCATGGCAACACAATTGTAAATAGGGGTGTGTCCTCATTGGCCTTTTGGTTCAGTTTGGGATGAGTGATGTGTGTGCCAATTTTTTTTTTGACTATGTCCAAAAAAAAAACTTTCACTCCCATTCAAAAACTGTAGAGGAGGGGTGAGACCCATTTTACGATCCAACTACACAAGTTACATATCATCGTGTTCAGGTTGTCATTCCGCACAAATGTTTCATTGGGTCCAACTCAATCTGACACTCTGTGTGCAAGATATACACACCTTTATACTTTTGAAAATGGCCGCTTCGCTCTGAGGTCATCACAGCCACGCCCAACATTTGATCAAAAATGTAGGTGATAACTTTTAATCACACAAATGTGTAGGTGATTTTCACCAGGTTCGGTCCAAATTGGATGTAAACCCTAGGGGGAGATGTTGAAAGTATCAGGGGTGTGATTTTGTAGGTCCACACTTCCATCCAATATGGCCGACTTCCTGTTGGTTTAGGGCGGGGCCATAATGTAATTTTTTACTTGTCCTACCATGTCTGTACCAAGTTTAATGTTTGTATGGGGGAAAAAAATTTGGGGAGGCCTCCCATCCACGTTATGTATTTTAATTTTTGAGGGGGCGCTGCCAAATTATTTTGCGAAAAAAAATTTTTTGGCGACTTCAAATTTAAAAAAAATGTCACCGGGCTTGAATTTTTGGTCAAATAAAACTGACTTTTTATAATGTTCAGGGGGCCAAATTTGCATGCAAAGTGGTGACAGAATAATAATAATAATGGAACCATGCGATTTTAATAGGCCCTCGCTGGCATGTGTGCCTGGGTTCAGGCCTAATTATATAGACTAAATGTCACCTAAAATTTGTGTTTATTTGCAACATAGCATAGCAAACTATTACATGATCAAAAACAAATTAATTTTAGCAAAAAAAAAAAAAAAGTCTCCGTTTTGAATGTCTGGGGTCGCTAAAAATTTGTGACGTTAAAATGGGATCACGAGCCAAAAAAGGTTGGGAACCACTGCTTTATTACCTCCGCCAGGAGGTATAGTGATCACTTTGCTTTGTGTGCGTGTTTGTTTGTTTGTTAGCAAGATAACTCAAAAAGTTATGGACGGATTTTCATGAAATTTTCAGGAAATGTTGATACTGGCAAAAGGAAGAAATGATTAAATGTTGGTGGTGATGGGGGGGGGGGGGGAGGGTGTGCCACTGATCTGCCTTGGCGGAGGTCTGCGCTGTCTTTTCTAGAAAAGCACTCAGTAGAGTGCAGACCTCCGCCAAGGCAGATCAGTGACCCCACCCCCGTTCACCACCCAAATTAACTAAATTTAAATAACTTTTTGAGTTATCTTGCTAACAAACAAACAAACGCGGGGGGGGGGGGGGGGGGGGGGGTCCTTGTTGGCGGAGATCTGCGCTCTCCGAGTGCTTTTCTTGTTTCTTTATGAGCCTAGTTTTGATGAAGGCTTCCTGCTCCAGTCCAGCAGGTGGCGTTGGATTAACTGAACCATAGACATAATTTAACCCACAGCAGAAGGGAAGCAACATCTCGGGACACCCCCTACTCTCGCGGTGTTTGAGTACCAGCCGGCAAGCCAAATGACAAGGTCAGTTTCACGTGTCTGTTGCTCTTATCTCATCTGTCTGTCAGGAACTACTTTCTAGAACCATCGGCCGAACTCTCCTGTTTGTCTCCTACAACTCTCGACAACTTTCTGTCGTTTTAAAGATGGTGAGAGGAAGCCGCAGCCGTCCCTCCGCTCCAGCCAGGTGAACATTTATCTGACTCATAGCTCTGTCATAAACACCATGTGTCAATTTAAAGCGCAGAAAGTTGCGCTATCTCAGCACTTGACATGTACAACAGTGGATATGAATCTGATAGAGCAGCTAAGACAGTTAAGATTTACTGGAATCACACATATAATTGTTTTTAACACCTGAGTGTGGATGTATTTAATGTTGCGTCATACTGAGTCCATGTCGAGGTCTTGCAAGGTCAGGAGGGTACAGGTCCTCTAGCAAATGAAAAATATATTTGTTATACTTATAAACTAAAGGCTAAATGTACTATTTGTCTGACTTTGAGAAGTACTGTTGTGCAAAACCTGTGTTTGAATATCCTCATGAGACCCAGGAAAGTAAAAGTTTCAGCTTTTTGCATTAAATAATTGTCTTGGTTGAAAGACAAGACAAAATCGTTCAGTCATTGAGTCTGTGATACTACCTTGTCTTTCATTTATTGTTTCCAATCTCGTAAGGTAAAGCAGAAGAAGATACTGAATAAGGTGGTTAATGTCTGTTGTAAAATAACTGGAACTGCTCAAGAACGTTTGCAGGATTTTTATAACAAACAGGTTGTGCAAGAAAGCAGAATCCATCTTATGTGATTGTTTTCATCCTTTACATCAACATTTTCAATATTCATTAAATACATGACTGCTCATAGTTGTATTGCTGAACAACATTGCATTATGCCTTTGAGATTACTTATTAGACCACCTGTGATTTTCTGTATAAATTCAATATTACAGCCCATCATTACTAATCACTGTTCCACAAGATTTATGAATGATCTGCCTCAAAAATTAAATGTGCTAAATCTTACATACTTTAATAAGATGAATTGGAAAACAAAAATAAATGTATTGGTTAGCTGATGCTTTCCATGTATATAATAAAGTGTTATATATACAGTGTATTGGTTTATGTTCATTTATGCAATATATTTCTAAATGTTCCAGTATAAAGAACCTGTAAAGTGAATGTATTGTAATGTACAGACAGTGTTTTCAAGTAGGTCTGGTAGCTCTGATACATACAGTCCTTTGGAGTAAAACTCATTATCTTATTAATTCTCACAATTTCATTTTGTGACCCAAGATTGTATTTTGGAAGCCACAGCCAACCAGCATTTGGATTTCATTTTTCTTCATAAGAGACTCAAACTTGGTAAAGTTTCACTACTTTTATTCTGGAGGCATTTTACTTGTAGACCAGTGTAATCTCTTCAAAGATTATTAATTGCTTCTAAATTGTTCCACCATCACATGTTCTCATCTTATCTTAATCTTAATATTGCCACACATATACACAGCTTGATGGCTTTAAAATGACATCTATGACAAATATTCACTTTTCACTGCTTTATCTCAGTTATCCAACAATAATGATCTGCATAAATATGTGTGTCTGTCTATGGACAGTTTGGGACAGTTGGTCATTACATAATCATGCTTTAAGCTACTTTTACACATTAAAAACTGTACAGCTGTCTTCTTTGTTCAGCCCTCCTCCATCCCATGCTCCGTTCCCTGCTCATCCACCTCCAGCTGCCATGGCCCCGGCTCCTGCTCCTGCTCCATCCCAGGGACCAGGTCTTATGGCCCAGATGGCTACTACTGCCGCTGGTGTGGCAGTAGGTTCGGCTGTGGGCCATGTTATTGGCGGCGCTCTCACAGGAGCTTTTAGTGGCAGCAGCAGCAGCCCAGAGCCAGCCAAGCCATCCTACCAGGTAATGGTGTGATCAGACATTAAGGATTAAGATGTCTGATGAGCTGAATTTAGCTGATCCAAATGTGGCAGAACTTTTTCTACCTGCTGTACTATAATCTTTATTTCTGATATCTATTTTACTTCCAAAAGAAGAACAAAAAAAGCATTTAATATTATCCCACTAAACTTGTGTTAAAGATTATCTTTTTGTAATTCCATCTGTTAATCTGTCATTTGTATTTGTCATCCTCTGGTTTCAGCTGTTATGACAGTGGAAGTTTTCTATATATTGCTGACTGATTCTAAAAGAATTCAGTTCATTCCCAGACAAAGCAACTTTGTCATATCAGTAAGAAGTACCATTTTTGGGGGCTGGAAGATTTATTATCAGAGGATGGCATTGGCTTTTTTTAGTGATCTCAAACATTACATTAGTTTATTCTTTTCTAGCAGCTCTTCAAATCTGCAATGTTTGTTTTATGTCTTGCCTCTGTCATTGCAGGAGACCCCTCGTCCAGCTCCAGCGCAGCCTGGACCATGTCACTTTGAAGTCAGACAGTTCCTGGACTGTGCCACCAACCAGAGTGACCTGAGTTTATGTGAGGGCTTCAATGAGGCGCTCAAACAGTGCAAATACTCACATGGTAAGTCTAAGGTTCAGTGAGTAGAGTTCAGTAGAGTTCCATCATAGACCACCACACTTTTTTACTTTATGATGAACATTGGATTTTGTACTTGATGAATGCATCCCCTCACATATCTATAAAGGGTCCTGCCATTGGTTGGCACTATTTCTAAATGTGATGTCTGATAAACCAAATGTCAGGAATGATTTGACACAGTGTCATAAAAGGTAGCACTATCATTCATTTGGACAGAATGTCATTGCGAACTTATAAACACATGGTTTGCCCATAACTGCTTGTAATTCATAGAACTGCATGAACAAATTATGATAAAATGATAATGGACACATTTGATTAAAGTTATATTTTTTGTCTTAAAAGAGCTACCCTAAGTCTGCATTTACTGTATATCATGGACAGTGATGTGAAGCAAATAGATACATGAAGTGTAATAAAATTACACAATAAAAGTAATCAGTCAAATATGTAATTAATTTATCAAAATGTTGCTGATTGGGGTTTCATCTAAATATGTTGTATCTTATCTTAAGCAAAAGCAGAATATAAAGCCCACCAACCTATGGTTGATGGCCATGTTGTTGGTCAAGAGTGTCCTTCACTTCTACCAATCTCATAGTGTTTTTCCACAGACACCAGAAAATAACGGTTTGCATAAATCCAGTGTTGGTTTAAATTTGTGCTTTCTAAAGCACAAATTTAGTCAGCAATGTCTGACTAAAAGTCCATGAAATAACTGCAGCTGATCCAAAAAGCTGCTGCTCAAGTCCTCACTAGAACCAAAAAAGTGGACCACTTCACACCAGTTCTGAGGTCTTTACACTGGCTTCCTGTCTCTCCGTGGATAGACTAGCTCTGAATGGTTCAGGGTCCAAATACATCAGTGACCTTATTTAACCGCATGACCCAGACCACTCAGGTCCTCTGGCACAGGTCTGCTCTCTGTCCTCAGAGTCAGAACCAAACCAGGAGAAGCAACTTTTAGTTTTTATGCTCCACACATCTGGAACAAACTACCAGAAAACTCCAGGTCTGCTGAAACTCTCAAATCTTTTAAACCAAGGTTAAAAACTCATTTGTTTACAGCTGCCTTTGATTAGACTAGTTTTTTCAGTTCTAATACCTGAACTGACTCTCACAATTTTAACTTGAATGATTTAACATAACATTCTTAATTTTAGTTAAGACTGTTCTTAGCTGTTGTTTTAACCATCTCTTATTCCTGTTTTAATTTCCTTCTTTATTTTAATCTTTTCTGCATTCTCCTCTTGTTTAATGTTTTATTCTCTTTGATTTTAATGTAATTTTATGCCTTTGTAAAGCACTTTGAATTGCCTTGTGTATGAATGGTGCTATAGAAATCAATTTGCCTTGCCATTCAGTTTTTCATCTTTTTTTCAAGATCAAGTCCAAGATCAAGTTACATTAGTTTAAGTGAGTAAAATAGTTTTTAAACAACATTTTTAACAGGGTAAACATTCATATGTAACATGTTGCATATCAGAAATTTAGTTTAGTTGAGTCATAAAAAGAAAAAAGGAAAGAAGACAGAAAAAAGAATATCTGCTTTTACATTTTGGTAGAAAGCCCACACTATGAATGAAAAGGAGTAAAAGGAAGAACAATATTATATCCTCTGATTCTCTGCCCCTATTTAACTCTTTCAGTGGCATGGGCCGATAGAATCGGCTTAATGAATACAACCTTTAAAGTGCCACGGGCCGATCAGATCGGCTTTGGAGAACACGCCATATTTGTGTACAAACAAACCATCCACCCCCATTTCTTTCTCACATTTCGATGACGTTCTTTCAAATCTTCTTGCAAATTACGATCAATAATGAATCGGCTGCGTCCGGTGTGTTTTGAATCTAAATAGCAATCGGTCGGATGTTACCGAGTGGTTTTTGACCAAGGAAGAGCTCGCGTTTCGTTTTCTGCTTGGGAAATTTTATGAATGAATTTATGAATGAAATCATATACAAATTAGATGGCCATTTTGTAGTAATATCGTAAACACAGCGATCTGTCAAAACAGTCCCATCTGCTAGAAAATGAGTTCTGATTATGATTCAGACTTCGATTATAAAAACGACGCGAAATACTGAAAAACTGCCAAATTCTGTGGCACTTTTAAGGCTTATTAGCCCCTTAACTGTCTGGCACTGAAAGAGTTAACAAAATATTTGGTAATCTCTTGCAGAATTGTGAACTCAATCTCTCAGTCCAGTATCTGCCAAAATAACTTTCCCACCAATGATTGTATATTCATCAGATAATCATTTATTAACATTACATTTTTTTTGTTTGTTTTTTTTTGTTTCCCTTTTATTTCTGTTTTTCTGCAGGTGTGTCATCACTGGTATAAAGGATGAACATCTGCTATCCTCAACAACATACTTCAGTAATGAAATATACTTTAGACACGGTTACATCTGCTGTTTGATCTGTAGTAATATAAGTATATGATTGGTGTAACGCAGACACTGAACTCTCAGGATTGCTTTGTTTGGTTATTGACTGACTGAAATGTAAGGAATGTTTTTGGTAATGTACAGTAATAAAATCTTAACTTGTCTTATATGCTGCCTATCTTGTTGTGTTCTAATATTTATTTATGACTTTATCAAGTATTGAGATCCTTTAAGGTAACAACAGTACAAATAACTAATCAATCAAGTATTTTTACTTTTTAAGTCTTTAAGTAAAATAATTGTATTTCATGTGTGTTTGAAGGCAGGAAGTTTGCCCAATGGGAGTTAACACACACAAGAAGAGATGGATAACTATGTAGAACAGCAAATGAATCAACCATTAACTCACTCTTAACAGATAAAAGAACTACAGCTTACAGTCACAGTGTTACTTAAAACAAAAATTAATGTAAAAATGTAAGATACTGTCACACCCACACATTCACCTAAACTCCAATAAACACAATAAATGTAAATGGAGAAAAAAAATAAATAATAAATAAATAAATATATATAAATAAAAAAAAAAAAAAAAAAAAAAAAATATATATATATATATATATATATATATATATATATATATATAAACATAACTATAACTTATTTCATTCTTGAGGACCTGTTTTTCTTTGACAAATAAATAATGGCTTCATTTATTTATTTCTTCATTCATTGACTCATTCATTCATTCACTCATTCTTTTATTTATCTTCTCTTTTTTTGTCTTACATTGTTGTGTTTTATGGTGTACATTTCAATTTTGTATTTGTTCAGCTTTATTCTCTTTGTAAAAAGTACATACACTATATTGCCAAAAGTATTGGCTCACCTGCCTTGACTCACATATGAATTTAACCGACATCCCATTCCTCATCTGTGGGGTTCAATATGATGTCGGTCCACCCTTTGCAGCTATAACAGCTTCAACTCTTCTGGGAAGGCTGTCCACAAGGTTTAGGAGTGTGTTCATGGGAATTTTTGACCATTCTTCCAGAAGCGAATTTGTGAGGTCACACACTGATGTTGGACGAGAAGGCCTGGCTCCCAGTCTCCGCTCTAATTCATCCCACAGGTGTTCTATGGGGTTGAGGTCAGGACTCTGTGCGGGCCAGTCAAGTTCATCCATACCAGACTCTGTCATCCATGTCTTTATGGACCTTGCTTTGTGCACTGGTGCACAGTCGTGTTGGAAGAGGAAGGGGCCAGCTCCAAACTGTTCCTACAAAGTTAGGAGCATGGAATTGTCCAAAATGTCTTGGTATGCTGAAGCATTCACAGTTACTTTCACTGGAACTAAGGGGCCAAGCCCAGCTCCTGAAAAACAACCCCACACCATAATCCCCCCTCCACCAAACTTTACACTTGGCACAATGCAGTCCGACAAGTATCGTTCTCCTGGCAACCGCCAAACCCAGACCCGTCCATCAGATTGCCAGATGGAGAACTGTGATTGGTCACTCCAGAGAACACGCCTCCACTGCTCCAGAGTCCAGTGGCGGCATGCTTTACACCACTGCATCCGGCGCTTTGCATTGCACTTGGTGATGTATGGCTTGGATGCAGCTGCTTGGCCATGGAAACCCATTCCATGAAGCTCTCTGCGCACTGTTCTTGAGCTAATTTGAAGGCCACATGAAGTTTGGAGGTCTGTAGTGACTGACTCTGCAGAAAGTTGGTGACCTCTTCACACTATGCGCCTCAGCATCTGCTGACCCCGCTCCGTCAGTTTACGTGGCCTACCACTTCGTGGCTGAGTTGCTGTCGTTCCCAAACACTTCCACTTTCTTATAATACAGCTGACGGTTGACTTCGGAATATTTAGGAGTGAGGACATTTCACGACTGGATTTGTTGCACAGGTTGCATCCTATCACAGTTCCACGCTGGAATTCACTGAGCTCCTGAGAGCGACCCATTCTTTCACAAATGTTTGTAAAAGCAGTCTGCATGCCTAGGTGCTTGATTTTATACACCTGTGGCCATGGAAGTGATTGGAACACCTGATTCTGATTATTTGGATGGGTGAGCGAATACTTTTGGCAATATAGTGTAACTGCTTTGTAAGAACTGATAATGGGCTCTATGCACAGCCTCACTACTTCCTGAACTTCAGGTGGCTCCTTCATTTCTTGTCTTTGATTATAGGGCACACTGATTAATCCAGGTGTGCCTATTTAATCAGTAGTCACAACAAGAATTAGCAGGCACACCTGGATTAATCAGTCTGTCCAATAATCAAAGACAGCAAATAAAGGACCCACCTGAAGATCAGGAAGTAGTGGGGCTGTGCATAGAGTCCATTGAAATACAGTTATTAAAAAGTACATTAATAGACCAGTAGGGGCGCTGTGTCCTCTGATGCATTAAGTTCACTGTGCTTGCATACTTCCGGTTCTGGCTTCAGAATAAAACCATTACCTCAGAATTAAAAATTAAAATGGCAGTATTTTTGCATATTTGGTGAGTTGAAAAAATAAAAACATGCTTTCCTACATTGGTGTCAAACATTAATAAGGAGAAGTTAAGGAATTGTGCTCGAATCATCAAACAGTAGTTTGACTCTGCACGTATTTCCAAAATCCAAACCGGAAATACAATGCGTTGAAGTATATTCTCGTCCTTTTGCTGCCAGCACACCTCACATCATTCCAGCAGACTTGACTCTCATCAAAATGCCTTTTCTCGACTTACAGACAAACTTGCCCGCCAGCTCTTTCCCGGAGGACTTTTTGAAGAAGTTCTGTTCCATCACTGCTGCTGCTCTGGGTAAACCGGAGGATGTGAGTACACGTACACGGAGAAATAAATCTGTTCTATGGGTAAATGTCAGTGAAAGCTACAGGCTTCTGGGTCACAACTGGTTTGCATTAGTTCTGCTCTTCTATTCTGCACTTAAGAAATGTTATAAAAGTGTCTTCATCCTCCTATGGTGCAAAAGGCAAAAGTTGTTTTTTTTTTTTTTAAAGCTTTATTACGTGTTAAATTCTTTTCCTAAATTATTGAGGTCCTACTTGTGTAGATTTGTATACTCACTGCTGGTAGCCTATATGGATTAAAAGCTAAAACATTACTGAAAATGTACTGGCTTTAGGTTAAACTCCAGGATAGTTAAATTGCTGCTCTGTGTCTCATACAGATCAAGGTGGTCAGTGACATGCGCAGATCCTTCAGTATGTAGCGCCATTAAGAACCAGTACATGCAGTGGTGGCCAAAATTATTATGACACCTGACAGATCTGAAAATATTGACCTTTTTGCCCCCAAAATATGCTTTCATTTCATAATGTTCATGAAACATGCAGAAACATTGCTCTGACCACACATCTGATGAAATGAGTCTTAGTGTTTGTATCCACTTTTAAATTTTTCATTAATGAGCAGGACCCTGTACCTGTAGACCCTGTACATTCAACAGAATCACACAGCTGGGAGACTCGCCATTACCATCAGTTTAACCACAATCACACCTGACAGTCACTCAAGGAATTTGGATTCTTCTATGAAGGAATATGATTGTGTCACACTGACACTGAACTAGGCTGAGGGAAATGACCTATATCTCCTATAATGGTTAGTTATCTATAACTGATGAACATTATCAATGGGAAACTCATACTGGTTAAGTTAGTCTGTGCTATGATCTGTGGGGTATAATTATAACTTTGTAGGTATTTCATTTGTTTCATGGATATTTTGATGGACAGCTTACAAAACAAAACAATGTTCTAAAAATGTTGGCCTCCACTACATATAATCTGCATTTGTACATTGTGTATGCTTGGGTGGCAAATGAAAATCCTGGTGGGAGTGGCCTGTTCCAGGATGGCTTTGCCCTCATATATAGGGCAAGAAGGGTCACTGAATGGTTTGGAAATGAATGAATAATGTTGTGACCATCACAGTAACAGAATCATCCCAATGGAACACATGTAGGAGATAAAGGGCAGATGTGCCAGATGTTTCTCTCCACCAACATCATTAAAAAACACAACATGAGGGAATATTTCCTAGAAGAGTGGTTTTCATCCCTGTAATGGAGACATTGAGAATCAGTACCGACATAAAGACAATACTTTCTTTTGGTTTTTCTTATAGTTTAGCTCAATGTAATTTATAAGTGCTTTGTGTACATATAAACACACAGATTTGTCTGTAGTGCTCAGAATAGACTTCTCCTTGAAATCGTTGCATATGTCCAACTAGTACAGGCTGCTGTAGTGCTCAAACACAGCTTTGCATCCATGGCCTTGTAGTAACTATTGTGCCTTCATTACTGGATTTCTCTACTTGTTGTATTTTCAGAGGATGAACTTGGTCGTGAAACCCGGGTTGCCGATGCTCATTGCAGGCTCTTGCTCTCCTTGTGTGATGTTGTCGGTGTCTGCCATTGGTGTGACTGACACAGCTGAAAAGAATAAGGAGCACAGCGCTAAGATCTTCCAGTTTCTCACCAGTGAACTTGGTTTGGCTGAAGATAGGTAAGCTCCTTGAAAGTAAATGTCCTGACCCACATGCATACGTTATCAATCTTGCATAAAAATATAAGGAACATAATGGAGTATGACCAGCTCTATCTGCAGTGTTGTGTTGTAACAATCACAAAGTCTGTTGACTGTTGAAGTCTGGACTTCTTTTTTGCCATAAAGTAATAAACCACAAAACACAATCAATGAAAGAATCTCGATTTTACACCAAGTCTAAGTATCTCATCTTGAGTGTCCTTTACTGAGTGGTTGTCTTTGTGCTGCTGTGATTATTTGTCTGTACTCTGACCTAGTTTAGTTTTGTGCCCTCATTTGGTTAAGGCTACATAGTGAGTGCTTTCAGACAGACATGGTTCTGGTTCTGTCTCTGGTGCATTTTGGAGAACCAGCCTGTGTTCACATCCGTTCATCACAGTCAGAGGATGTTGCTCTCCATTACTCATGCAGAAGTAAACAGTAAACCTCTACTCCTCACTTGTCTTCACATCCTATATTATTACCCACCCGCTGATGATGTCACGGTTCATGGAAATGAACCTACTCTTTTTTTGTTCAGTTTCTGAACCAATTTATTTTCAGTGTGAACATGCCAGCCACCTCAAAATCAGGTTTGGAAACCAGAACCAGCAGGGAGGTCCGCCAATGTGAAAGCCTTAAAGGTGCGGGAGACTTACGTGACCAATTTTTCATCAAATCTGTGAAATCTCAGTCATAGCCAAAGTATCACGAATCTGTAAGTCTTTCTGTGATTACTCACTTGAATCTCTTGCATTACGGTGAACAATTTTGAAGTGTCATCTACCATAAACAAACCATGTGTTTACAAACAGAGCCAGGAGGTAACTCAGGCATCTCTGGAATTTTGTCGCAACATGCATTGTGGGTAACGGAGGCTCACACAGCCGCCTGGTAACAGCAGCGGCAGCGCAAACATATGATATTATATGGATGAAACAAACACGACACGGAAACGGCTATAGGAATATGCATGGAGGGAAGGGAGCGCCTGCCGTTTACGTGTTGTGTCTGTAGCAGCTGCCGCTGCCAGGTGGCTGCGCGAGCCTCCATTTCCCATAATGCACATCGCGACAAAATTCCGAAGATGCCCGAGTTACCTACTGGCTCTGTTTGTAAACACATGGTTTATTTATGGCGGATGGTACTTCGAAATTGTTCACCGTGATGCAAGAGATTCAGGTCAGTAATCACAGAAAGACTTACGGATTCGTGATATGTAGGCTATGACTGATGTTTTACAGATTTGATGAAAAATTGGTCACAAAAGTCTCCCACAGTTTTAAATAAAACATGGAAAACTTGTTTTTTCTTTCATATGCGCTTCTGCTTCAAGGCTGGTACATAGTTTTGTAAGGAGTCAAAAAAAAGTAGTTTACATTTAAATAAAATAATGAACAGTACCATGAGATTATTGGTGTCTCTGAGAGACTGTTTAATAACATCATAACAGCAAAGTAACAAACTGGCTTTGGAATGGACATTAAAGTGTGTTGAATAAGTTAAGACCACACACACATTTATTACTGGTTCATTGAATACATCTGATCAGTTAACCACTCAGTTCCCAAAATAGTGTTATTTTCATGTTTGGTTAAAGGGAGGAATGTCTAAATGAATGACACACTTGTTCTTAATTCACAGGGTTGTTATTGTGTTCCACCCTCTGGGTCCTCACCAAGTGGGCAAGAAGGGAACTGTCATGAGCTTCTTATGAAGGATTCCAGCACAACTTGCAACATTAAGGAAGAAGACAAAGACCTAAAGACAGATTAGATTTCCACCATCTCCAGTATGTCTGTTCCAAAAGCTATAGCATTTTAATTTCTGGCACAGTAATATCAGGAATACTGTCACTGCTAGAACACAGTATTGCATAGTATTGCAGAATGCCTTATAAGTGTTTTGTAGGGGAATATTGCAAAATTTTAGTTTTTAACTGGTTTTAGAGCCCAGTTATCTACACCGGACTGAAATATAATAAACTGATGAATGAAATGGGACCCTTTTAGGATCATATAACCAGCAAGAAGAAAATACTATACATTAGATATATTCATACATATAATTCCTGTTTTGGAAACACCTTAATAGGTATTTTTTTGTGAACAGTCTGACTTTATCAGTGGCATTCAGATATTTTAGTACTTTTTATCCACAGCTCTGTTGTACAGATGTTATGACTGTTGAGTGATTTTGGACTATATTAATAAAATATGCTGGATGTAACTTAGCATAATTAATGTTGTCACACACAATAATGCAAATAAATAATTCATGTCATTGGTGCTATATGCAGTATTCACTGGTATTTAAATTGGACACAATGACTATTGATGTTAAATATCAAATAACAAAATAAACCAATAAGCACTTGTTAAACAAATGAGAAACATCACCAATTTGTGTTATTATTGGAAGTTTATTGTCTCCTCATCACACTGTTCAATGTACACAAGCTTCTCTGGCCATAGGACTTAAAGGTCATGTGGAACTGTAATATATCAGCAGACTCCAGAAAAGTAACTCCTCTGAGCCAAACATGAACCTGTGACTGAAGGATATCATGTTACAATCAACTTTGACTCTTTACATAACTTCTCAACAAGAAACTTCATTTTTCCATCCACCAATTTTGCCATTTTAACTGTCCATATAACATAAAAAATCCCCCATCTTTTCTTTTTCTAAAGCATTATTATTTAATCAAGGTCAGAGCAACTTTTCACACAGGCAACGGTAGCTGAAGCAGCTCAACGTGATGCAACTGAGCTTCGACAAAATAAATTTACAGGTTCGCCCGTTTTTTACACCAGTACAGTGAATGTTTAACAGCTCTGTATATATTCAGTGTAAATCAGCCTTTTCTTAACTTTTGTTCTAGACCTAAAATGGTTTTCATTTTCATTGTGTTGCCAGTTGTCAGATTAAACCAGTGGTTCTCAATCTTTTTCTCTTGGGCCCCCCTTTGGAGGACGAAAAATCTCCAGGCCCCCCTCAACGCCAACAACATTGTAACAGTAGTGTAATTATAACTTTTATTGAAAGAAACATCAATATCGTAACAATCCTTTTTGCTTTTCCTTGAATATTTTGTTGTGCAAATTAAAAATAACTTAGATTTTTGCTTAAAAAATACAAATAAACTCAACAAGACTGCTCCGAGACAGTATTTTTCCAAATAAAAACAGGAAATGATCTTACAACTATGACAATAAAGTTACTTTTTTTAGAACAAACAAATTTTGAAAACAAAGATGGATGAACATTTTAACAAAATCAGTGGCTGCAATGAGCCTGTTTACATTGTACATCTCAGAACATTAATGTACAAACTGTACAAAAACAGAGACATTGCACATTTGTCTTTTCCAGTCCAATCCTTGTCCATTCTCCAAACCTAAACTCTTTAGTGACAGATCACCATGGCAGTAGATTTATTTGTTGTACGTCCCTAAAATGAGTCCAGGGTGCTCCAATGCTAAACGAAAAACTCTGGATTAAACCATATAACAGCACTATGATATCTGAGTTCATTCTCCAAACTTATTTTACACACATGTCAGTTTTTTATGTAGATTCAGTATCTATATTAAATTTATCTGCACTGATGACTGCTGTTTTTCTTTATTTTTGGATTAAGGGTATAATTGTATCAACCTTACTGCCTGAATGAGAACATCGCTACATTTGTGGGAAATTCTAAGTAAACAGCTTTAAATAAACAGCTTTGGAATAAACAACCCAAACCTGAGTTACATAAGGTACCAAACACAGGCTGTATTGCATCACCCTGCGTCACCTTCCACCTAGTGTTATCCCATATCACGTGAAATTATTGTTTAAACATTACCAGTGCTGGAAAGAGGCTAGAGTTAAAGCAAGAGTGTTCACTACTTCCCCTCTTTCATGAAATCTTCCTTCAGGCAAACTCAGCCTTTTCTACATTATATAATCAACTTAACTGTATTGTTTTGCTGCCATAATTATAAACTTGTACATAAATTACTGAACGCCCAAGGTAAGACAAGACAGGGCAAGATTATAATACGTATGTCATATCCTTCACATAAACATCTAGAGAAAAATACAAGAAAATATATTAAATATAATTAAAATGAAGTATAGAATACACAAATAATAACAATAAAAGTGAAAATTATTTTTTAGGAATGATCAGAGGAAAGTACAGAACTCACACTTCCATGAAAGTGTAAGTTTTCGCATTCATCCACAGGCAGATGAACCTGGCTTTGGAGTAAATCATTGATTTACAGACAGTTTATGAGACTCCTCATTTGTATGTTTCTCAGTTCAATTCAACTTTATTGCTCAACACCATGGAAATGTTTCTTTGATTCCCTCACAAACTGCGCACACACATGTCCAAGCTTTCAAATACACATAAAATATAAAATACTTCAAAATATAGTTAGTCTGAAAGTTATTTTGACTAACAACCAAAATAATTACATTTCAGGTCCCATCTCAGATCAAACTGTCTTACAATTGAGAGCTGAAAGGAAAACTGATTTCAGTGAAGTATGAAATTAGAAAAATATCATCAGATCCATGACTGTAACCGTTAATACTGTGGCTGCAGATGGACTGTGACTCCACTCTCTAAGTTATTTAAATAATGAATGACCTTGCACCTTTACAATTAATTGTGAATTTTGCAGGCTTCGGAAAATACTTTGTCTTGCAGAATCCGCCGGTTATTGAGCTACTCCAAGATTTCCCAAACTTAAAATACATATCTGTTGCATCAATTGGCATGAAATATTTGTATATACATACGCAAACTGCTCTCCCTTTGATTTTACCAGATTTTGCAGGGTTTTTAATCTCCTACTTGACTAATATGTCCCTGTTGTTTGTGGTAATAAACGAATGATACTGTGAGCATGGAAATATTAAGCCTGTGTTGGGAACCTTGTTGAGAGCATGCAGAGCTACAGTTCAAAGCTAATAAAACTGGGTTTGTCTTGGTTAAAGTTGACAATGAAGTTTTAAGAGTCTGGTTTAGACCAGCTCTAAATGTAAAGTGTCATGAGGTCATTTTTGTTATGATTTGATACTATATAAATACAATTTGATTGATTGATGATATAATAAACTGATAAATCTCTCAGGAAAATGTAGATATGGAGAAAAGGTCATTGGAAGTCTGCACAAATAAATGATTCTCGGTCTTTAAGAGTTAAGGAAAATTGTTCTAAGATATCAAACCAGATGAGCTGGATCCTAAATGTTTAAGAAGACAGGACAAATTGTAACATCATAACAGTTTATGTAAGATAAATGCATCATTAATGAACAAGCAATAAATTAAAACATTTTCTGAACTGTTTCACGTGAGCGTCATAGGTAAATAAGTAAATATAAATAAATAAACAAATGAATGAATCCATCCATCCATTTTCCAAATCCAAATAAATGAATGAATGAATGAATAAACTGATAAATAAATGGATGAATGAATCCATCCATCCATTTATTTTCGGGTAAATAAATAAATAAATCCATCCATCCATCCATCCATATATTTTCGGGTAAATACATGAATGAATGAATGAATGAATGAATGAATGAATGAGTAACAGGTAAATAAACAACTGAATACATCCATCCGTCCATTAATTTTCGGGTAACTAAGTAAGTAAATAAGTAAGTAAATAAATAAACAATCATTAAAGAACAAGCAACAAGCAATCATTTCTCTGAAACATTTATTCCACGTGAGGGTCGTAGGTAAATAAATAAATAAATAAACGAATGAATCCATCCATCCATCCATCCATCCATCCATCCATCCATCCATCCAATTATTTTCGGGTAAATAAATAAATAAATAAAAGTGTTTGTATTGTGTCTTTCTTATCGTAACTATCTGTTGTAGTTATTAGTTCTGTTTCTTCATTTCTATCTGAAACCTGAAGGGGCGGGATCAGACTTTGTCGCCTGCACGGGGCGTGAACCGTCTCTATAAAATGCATGTGTTTTTTTCTGTGGCTTTTACCAAGTTGCACGAACTCATACGTTTGCAGATCACGCAGAAAGTGAGCGAAGAGACCGTCGGTTGAAAATGGAGTTGTACTTGGACCTGTTCTCTCAGCCCTGTCGATCCGTTTACATGTTTGCCAAGAAGAACAACATTCCGTTTGAGTTTAAGGACATAGCCCTGATGAACGGTGAGTTAAATCCTAGTTTTCCGGGAATAAAAAGATTAACGACTCTGATAGGGATCCAGACTGAGCAGACAAAACAGATTGTCAAATCAGATCAGGCTTATGTCTGTTTAGTCTAATTCACACTTACATTATAGAATAAAACCAGCAGACATAAAGAATATTGTGTCTAGCTTTAAATACTCAGCTTTGCCTACAATATTAAAGTCTTACTACTTTATTTATTTTTGCACATTTACACAGATATACAAGTCCAAATGGCAGGAATGAAACTGCGATTGAAAAAAAAAAAAAAGTGAACTAGAAAAGCAAAGAAGGGCTGTGACTTTTACTTTTTGCCATGTCAGAAGTTAGTTTCATAATAAACACAACTCAAACCTTCCTTTTGCATCCAAAGACAATCACATGATGTTATGTAATCACACGGAGCTGTGTAAATGGTCTGAATCTGACAAACGTTTGATTAAATTTGAAAATTACATGTCATATAGAAATCAAGATCAGACGAAGAACACAAAATGTCAGCTTTTAGTACCTAACAGTCTTTTTTTTCAGGTGTGTAAAGAGTACCTTTAGTGATGTTTACAAGAGAACATTTTCTATTGTTTATCTGACCTGGAAAAAGTCGAATCTATCCTCAGGTGATCATCATTCAGAAGCATTTGGGAGGATCAACCAGCTGAGAAAAGTTCCTGCTCTTCGAGATGAAGACTTCTGCTTGGCCGAAAGGTGCAAAAAAATATGGAAAAAATCTGATTTTTAATTAAAAAAAGAAGTAACTATCCCACATAGATCTTCAAGTAGAGCATCATGCAAACTTATTTCAATTATTAAGCCTCTATGTAAAATGTCAGGACTTGCTGGTTTCAGTTTGTCATGAACAACAATTTAACACAGTAAATACATAGAAACGATAATAATTAACAATATAGAATATGAGCAAGAACAGTTGCAGATATGAACTAAAATATGGTGCAGTTCAGTGAAGTTTTAGCATATAGTATATTATAAAGTGTACAGTGATCAGTGGTGAAAGACCCATAAAGCCTGTTGAAACAGGAACATCTTTAGTATTTTTGTGAGGGTGTCCAGTGACTTGGGCCTATGGTGGTCAGAGGGGGATTCCAGATAAGAGGGGTGGGGCAGAACAGAAGGCACCGTCTCCCATGGTCCGCAGTTTTGGTTTGGGGGGGGGTTGGTGCTGTGGGGCTGGAGGGTCCAGGTGGATGTGTGAGGGGTGAGGAGGTGAGGAGGTCTGTCAGGTAGTCAGGGGCGTTGCCATAAATGCACTCGTGTGATATTTATATTTATATTCCCACCAGTTAGGGATGCACAATATTGGAAAAAACTGACATTGTGATTGTTTTTTTTTTTTTAAACCTGCGATATATATTGCAATGTGAAAAAATACTCAGGAAGATATAACAGCTGTGTGGTGCCGATGTAAATGGTCAAACAAAGTAGTTGTGTTACGTCCCATTGTGGCAACAGGTGCAAGACACTGTCAACACAGAACACGTATTTCAACATCATTCTTCTTGTAGCCGAAATAATTCCAGATAAGTGACGGTGCTTTTCTTTTTGGCACCAAGTCTTCGATTTTGGGGATTTTTCTCTTGGTTGTTGCTCATTTTTCAATGTTGTTACCAGTTACTCTCTCCAAACTGATTAAGAATGATTATGATTGGTGGATCGATGTGTGTACCTGTGTCAGGTACCCTTAAAATTAGATGAGATCATGTTGAGTTAATTTGCCTGCTACATCGCAGGACCTGCAGTCTGACTATTGCGCACACATACATCACAATGACGATGCTCAAATGATATATTGTGCAGCTCTACCACCAGTGTTCATTTCTTGCAGTCACCAGTGTTCTGTGTCTCTGTAGCATTGCCATCATGCAGTACATGGCTGAAAAGTTCAAGACCCCTGACTTCTGGTATCCAGCTGATCTGCAGCAGCGAGCTCGTGTCAATGAGTATCTGTCATGGCAGCACACAGCTATACGTATGAATGGATCCAAGATCTTCTGGATGCGGGTATGTTCCTAAATTTCTGATCATTTCCTGCTTGCTTTAACATGCATTGTGATGTACAGGGTTACTGTGGGGTCTTAAAAAGTCTTAAAGGAGTGATATTTTGTTTGTTTTTTTTAAATGGAATTATGCATTTTAAATCATTTCCCTGTGGTCTACATAAACTGTAAATGCTATGCTTGGGTCTGAATTCTTCATTAATTCAACTCCACAGGTCCATCTTCAACCCTATTTCTGAGTAATGACACCAGAAAGGTCATTTTGAGTGCTGGCCCTTTAAATGCACATGAGCCACTTCACACCCCACCCCCTCCAGGTTGTTGACCCTGATTTCTGTCCCGTTCAGCCACTCTGTTCATTAATACAACCAACAACTAAACATATTAGGTAATCAGCTCGAAGTTTGGACATATTTTCAGTTTTTACTACAATTGCTGCTGCTGATAAACAATTATGGCATACTCTGAGAAATGTTCATCAGAAGTCTTGACCTTATATGTGCAAATGTTGTGATGTAACTAGTTATAAAACATGACAAATTAATCAGGAATGGAAACGGGCTGTAGAAATCCACTCGATTTTTGCTGGAATGAAAATAAAAATAGCTTTGCACCACCTGGAGGGTTCAAATTCAAACGTTTTGAACTATTAGGTTCGAAATACACAAATAAATGTACCAAAAGACTAATAAAAGTGGGTTTAGCAAAATAGGACCCCTCTAAAAGTTTTGAATTTACAAATCTGCATTTAATACCTTAAAAAATGTCTTTAAAAGGTATTAAATTTGATATGGTAGGTCTTAAGTTATGTTGTCATGAACTTGTTTACTATATTGGGTCTAATGTGTCTATTAAATGTCCAAGCTGCAAAGACAGTGACGTTATGAGTAACAAGTCAACTCAGTTCCACCCGTTCCAACCCAACAATTTATATTGAAATTAGGAACTAATTATCGCTGACTTTGCAGCCCCTGGTGAGAAATGATTTCAGAACATTCAGCCCAACACACGCACAGCGTTATGCACACATCACAGAGAAAGCTGACTTTGGGAATGTTTTTTGAAATGGACATGAAAATCTGTTCCAAGTAGTTTTAAAAAGGTCTTCAAAAGTCTTAAATTTAACTTGGAAGAACCCTGTAGGAACCCTGGAAATATGTCAAGCTGACCTTTCTTTTCATTGACAGGTCCGCCCAGATGTGTCAAAGTTTGGTCTTTCATCTCTAGTAGTAAAACTGTTCAGTGCTTTCAGTGTTTTGTTCAATTAACTGATTCTGGGTGTTTTTCTGTCTACATGAACTAAAAAAAAACAGTCAGTAGTTGCAGTTGTTTTGAACTGGACTGGTTTTGCTCTTGAAAATGTGTCATCTCTCATCCCAGAGACTTCATCAATTGTATTTGGTTGTGTGTGTGGGGGGGTTCCATTATGTTATATTCACACTGCTACATCCTGATTCACACTGCAGGTAAAACTGGCCCAAATATGACTTTTTTTTTACCCTAAATGTGACTCTTATCTGATTTATTTTTTAAATGACAGTGTAAGAGCCATATTCATTAAGTTCAGAGTCACACATTATTCTTGTCACATGGGTTGTATTTACTGTGCCGTGTCATTGGGTGTCGCTGTCCTGTCACCAAGAGCACAGGTATTTAGTAGGCCTGTAACGGTACACGTACCGAACCGAACCGTTTCGTATGCACCTGTTCGGTTCGGTGCACAGATGTACCGAAACGGCACAGTATGATGAGAAAAAGAAAAAGGAATGAAAGACGTCGTTCGATGTGGAACTTTAAATCCGCGCAAGTTTCACACGGACATATTGAAGGAGCACACATTGACCCAAAATATGAAATAGCAGTTGACATAAGGTTAAAAAAAACCCAGCAAATATGATGTGAACCTGGAAGGAAGAGACTGAAGACCCTCCATCATCATTACAGTCCAGTTTGGATCAGTTCAGGTTCAGGTGAAAGACAACAACGAGGAAAGAGACGTTAATAAGACGGATGTTGTTTGGCCCCTATGAACTACGGTAGTTTTTAAACACTTACACTATCTCTGTCTTTCTGTCTATCACGCACGCTGTATAATAGAGGAATAAATAGAACGTTGAAAGTATGTAAAGTTTCACTTTCGTTTCACAACAGTGTTCGTTACGTTAGTTATGGACCGCACACCCAGGTATATAACTGTGTGCCCCCCCTACCCCACGGCTCCGACAGATAAAAAAAACAAAAACAAATCCCCCGTGCACACAAGCACACACAAATACACACGGTGTCCTAAACAGTTTGTTCTCTGACCTAAAATAAATAATTTGGTTCATTGTGTTGTCAGTGTTTCTCTTCAGTTTGTTAAAGAGAATACCAGTTTACCCTCTTGTTAATGTTGCACTTCATGTGGAATTTTTTTTATTTTTATGCAGAATGTGAACTGACAGAACTGTGATTAGATTTTTCTTGTTTGTTCGAAACTACCTTTCAGAGAAAAGTGCAATACTAATGTTTAAAATACATTTAGTAATATTAATAATTTATTTTATTTTCTATTTGATTTGTAGCAGCAGAATTATATTATTCCTGTTTTTCTATATTCTATTGTCTCCAAAAATTGGGGGAAAAATGTTAAAAAATTCATAAATGCATTAATAGACATTTTGAGGGGTTTTCTTTCTTACCGTACCGAACCGAAAAAAAACGAACCGTGGCTTTGAAAACCGAAAACGTACCGAACCGAAAATTTTGTGTACCGTTACAGGCCTAGTATTTAGGCAGGTCACTTCACCTTGTCGTTGGGTGTTTTGACCCTGGAAGGGCTCATGGTTTTTGACCGCTATAGTGGCTAGAAGATGAGTTACTGTTTCGTCAGGATTATATATTTGTTGTGAACAAAAAAATAAATTGTTTGTTTTTTAATATGCATCACAACTGAGACGAGCCTGAAGACTCTTAATTAAAACAACGGACATATGGTGAGATTTCATTAGTGCGTCAGCCAGGTCAATCCTGGGAGTCAAGCACCACAGTAGCAGTGTATCAGAACACGCTACTACAAGGCAGTCTGAAGCAAACATCAGATTTTTTTTCTTCTTTCAACTCAGACTCAGGCCACTGTTTTGTGGTCCTAAATTGGATACCTATCTGATGTTTTGCAAAGTGACTTCAGTCTGAACAGTCATGTAACATTCTGTCTGACTTTTACATCACTGAAATGTGACAGACCTCGCAATTCATTGCTGGAGGAAGTGGAACCAGCCAAGATCCACATTTACTTGTGTAAATATGGATCTTCATGTCTTCCTCTGCACATATGGGTCACCTTGAGACATAGCCTGTTCATGCATGAGTCTCATGACATTGCATTTGAATAACAAGAAAAGCACTCAGAGAGCACAGACCTCCGCCAAGAGAGGTCTGCCCCCCCCCCCCCCCCCCCGATCACCACCAAAATTTAATCATGTCTTCCTTGTGCCAGTATCAACATTTCCTGAAAATTGCATGAAAACCTGTCCATTACTTTTTGAGTTATCTTGCTAACAAACAAAGTAACAAACACGCGCCCAAAGCAAAGTGATCACAATACCTCCTGGCGGAGGTAATAATGTAAACGTCTGTGCAAACAAACAAACAAAAAAAAAAAAAGGATTTCAGCAAAAAATCTGAATTGAACAATAAAACCTGCAGGGTGAATGCAGTGTAAGTGTCATGGTCATAGAGGGATGATTCTGAGTTTCAGGCTCTGAGTTTCAGCCCACCCCCCCCATACACCGTGTCCTCAGTGTCAACAAACATAAAAAAAAAAAAAAAAAAAGTAAGTAATTCAATTATTTTGACATATTTGTATTTATTTATTTAGTTACAGGACAGTGTGCATTGGCATTAGTTGCTAAGAACAAGATGCATGCACCAGATTTAGCAGAAAAGCTAATTTCCATCTGTTGTCCTGGACAAACAACCAACATAATAAAACATCACATAGATGCCCAGCCTTACATAGTAGTCCCAATGCGACACTTTGGATCACATTTGGCAGTGTGTTTGTCAAAATCTTATACAAGTGGACATAATGTCACTAGTTTTGTTCACATATCAGTGAAAAGCAGAAGACTTTGTGCTTATGAGCCCCATGACTGTTGTAGGCTCATTCACTGTATCTGTCAACATCTACAGGGGTTGGACAAAATAATGGAAACACCTTCACCTCAAGATGGTAATGCCCCAATCCATACAGCTAGAATTGTTAAAGAATGGCATGAGGAACATTCTAATGAAGTTGAGCATCTCGTATGGCCGGCACAGTCCCCAGACCTCAACATTATTGAGCATTTATGGTCAGTTTTAGAGATTCAAGTAAGACGTCGATTTCCACCGCCATCGTCTCTAAAAGAGTTGGAGGGTATTCTAACTGAAGAATGGCTTAAAATTCCTTTGGAAACAATTCACAAGTTGTATGAATCAATACCTTGTAGAATTGAGGCTGTAATTGCCGCAAAAGGCGGACCTACACCATATTAAATTATATTTTGTTGATTTTTTAAGGTGTTTCCATTATTTTGTCCAACCCCTGTAGTTCTGTGCGTGACAGGGATCAGGTCTGTCTTTGTATGTAGAATACAATGAGTTGGCAGAGGTGAATGGTGTGTAATTTCATCCACATTTCTTGGAAAGGACTCATTCAGATTTTTTGTTGCTCTGTAGCTTATGATGCCTACGGTGTATGAATTAGAGGTCCCCCAGGAAAAGATGGATGGCGCTATTGAGGACCTGAATACATCTCTGACTCTCATTGAGGAGAAGTTCATTCAGGACAAGGCGTTCATCATAGGAGATAACATTTCCCTGGCGGACCTGGTCGCCATTGTGGAAATCATGCAGGTGAGGTCTCATTGGACCAAAAAAAAAGTTTTTTGTAACTCTGAAATGATGCTGTGTTCGTGTTTGGTTAGTTCAGTCACATTAAACATGTCCTCCTCTGTATGTGTTCCTTTAAAAGCCTTTGGGTGCAGGATTGGACATATTTGAGGGAAGGCCCAAGCTGAGTGCCTGGAGGGACAGGGTCGTGGACGCTATCGGAAAGGATCTCTTTGACGACGCCCACCAGAAAATTCTGGGAGCTGAGGAGGCCATAAAACATCTGGACAAGAGCATAGTGCAGATTTTTAAACCTAAGGTCATCAGGCTGTTCCTGTGAGGGGAGGTGATGTTGGCCAGTAGCATAGGGTCACGTCTTGGATCACATACAGTATTGCATGCATTACGAGCCTCTAATATCTGCACTGTTTAATACAAATCAGAAAGCAATAACAGTGTTTCATATTTGGATGAAGGGCTGTGACCTGTGATGGCTGAGGCAGTGGTCAGTGGAACTGAGAGGTCACTGAGGGCCTGTTGTGAAATGTAGAGGAATGTGAAATGTGAGATAGCTCCACCGAGAGCTGAAATATGTCTGTGTCCACAAACAGCACTAAAACCACTTCATCTCTATCTAACTATGGCCATTATACATGCAGCATAGAATGAACGGGTGCAACTAATCCGATTTATTTCATGTGATGAGATATGCATGTTCTAATCCTTAATAAAACTGTTTATATGTGACAATCATACCTTTGTGTTTTTCTATGGCCTAGAAGACCGCATCTACTTCAAAACACTGTCTGCACATTACAATACATTCACTTTACAGGTTCTTTGTACTGAAACATTTACATGTTACTTCAGTAGTAGCAAAATTATATTATATCCACGGGTTTGTTTTTTTTGGAAGTGTATTGAAAATTCAACTGTAAATCTACATTTTAAAGCTGATGGGTGTGTCCCCAATCCTCCGTATGACTTCACATCTCATCTTTTCCATCCTGAGTCTGACAGATTTAGATGGTATTGAAGAATGTGAAACTGGAGTCTGTCTGTTTTGGATGGCTCAGGTCCTGCATTGGCTTTTACTGTCATTATTTTATCAAAAAGTGCAGGTTTGCTTAATTGTGCATGCATAGTATTACAATCAGTAGTGTATTATCTTAACAATTATTGAGTTTTTGAAGTGCACATGAAAATAATTTGGGGATGTAAAACAGATAGGTAGCCCACTCCCATGATGTTCTTGTATCTGTATACATATATATATATATATATATATATATATATATATATATATATATATATATATATATATATATTTATTATATATCATTTTTTTTCCTTCTCCAGTGGGTGATGGTAGTTGTCATGGTGATCTTTGTTTTTTCCTCCACATTCTTTCACATAAAGGCCCCCTGTCCTGCCACCGCTGAAGACACAGTACATTCATTTAGGAAACATGATGTCAAGCATCGCAGCAGGGTCACACAAGGTCAAAGATCTTGTGAATATAGATGGAAAATAAGGAAGCACATTTACTCAAGTACTTACTGTCTACTTGTGTACTTCCATTTCCTTACTTGACCGAGAGCTTCCTTTACATTAAACGTTAAGATATTATACAATATATGATACAAAATGATTGTTAGGTGACAGAATTCAAGCCTGTTTGTCTTCTGCTGTTTAGTGTGTAGCCAGTCATTCCCTCCCATTTCTTGTGTGAGAGTCATCTGATTTATCTGTATTATAATTATACTGGAAGTAAAGCGGTAGCATGGATATAACACTGATGCTTCATTATTATCAATAATGCGATGATGAAGTTCATGTCTATCAATAAATATGTCCAAGGGGCCAAATGTGTAGTCTACAATAACCTATGCACTACATCTGGAACATACCAAGAATCTGTTATTATTATCTTGCAGATTCAAGTTTAGGGATTTAGTGGAATTTAAACAGAGCAATGATATCATTAAATTTAAGAAGATCTCTAAAAATATTATTTTTCAGTGGTATATGTATTTGTTTAGTCTTAAGATAAAATAAGTTAGATGAAATATGACTTTATTTATCCCACCATGGGGAAATTTCACAGTTAAAAACATCAACATACTACGGAGCCCGGGAAGGGACATGAAGAGAAAAAAAAATTATTGCGTTATAACGCAGTAGTTCAAAAGTATTGCGTTATAATGCAATAGTTTTTGCGTTATAATGCAAAAGTAGTGCGTTTAAACGCAAAAGTATTGCGTTATAACGCAATAGTTTTTGCATTGGGATCTGTATTCTGGATCAGACAGGTCGGTCAGGTCAGACACACCTGTACCTGCAGTCCTGTGCCCTATGCATGTGTAGTTCAGATGACCGTAACTCTTTCATTATTGGTCCGATCGGAAAAATTCCAACGGTTTCTGAAACCTGACACACTGTGCTTTATGGACATTCTTGGGTCAATGCGAAAATTTCACGGGCACCCGTTCTAGAAGCTGCTAAATAAGCCATTCGGTGACTGGGGACGCACACAGCAGAGCGGATTCACTGAGCGGAGAACCGGAGCGCATAACGGAGTGGAGAACAGATTAGAGTTTTGGAAAATGTAGGCAAGACGGACAAGTTCCAGACCCCCCTGGACGTTTACGGATGGATCTGTGACCGAAGGAGCGACTGATGGAGCAACATGTGAAGAAGAAAGGTAAAGTTCACCCAGTTCCATTTAGTGGATTTTCTACATGACTGAAGCACTCTCTGCTTTTTCTGTGGAGTTTTTACTTGCTTCACTTTAGTATATGTGTAAATTGACGCTTATACTGCATGGTGGCTTTATAGAATAAAGTAGGAACCATGCAGAATATGTGTTAGTTTGGAGTATGTTGGACTTTCTGTGCGTAAAAGTGCGCATGACGCTCTCCAAAATAAGAGCGCATACGCTGATGTTCGGTGACTTTTTTTCTTCAATAGTACAGTTTGACCTGGTCTTGTTTGTCTAATACATTGTTCTGTGTGTGCTATTTTTCCATGTGTCCACCGGAAGTCACATTCAAGGATGAAGAGGGAGAAGTCACGGTGATGAACAAAGGCTGTGGAGATGAGAGCAGAGACTGTAGACTGTCCACACACAGATGAAGGACGGAGGAAAGCCTGATGATGATCAATCCAAATCCCACAGACATTCAACACATCCACAGGAGGACTGACTTTTGGTGTGAACAGACTATTTTCCATGTACAAACTGTGCAATAGGAGCACTGCCTGGATCAGGGCTGTGAACTGACAGAACTGTTTCTGACAGAACCATGAACATGAAGGCACTCTGCAGACACAGAACGGACAAATGCCCTGTTTTTGGGGGGTAAAACACCTGTAGAGTTTGGATTTTTACCCTGTTTTTGCACAAGAAAAGGCAAATACTCACACAGTTTGTTTTAAATACTTTTTATACTTTCAAAGTTTATATTTAACTTTCAAATATTGTATCCATCTGTAATTTCAGTGTTTTTCTGCTAAAACTAAAAAAAAAAAAAAAAAAAAACTAATTCCGTATTTGTGTTTTTCGTCATTTTAAATTGTTATTACAGTATTAAAACAAACAGTGACTGCTATATTGAACGTTTGAAGTGTTTTGCAAAAATTGACAAAACGACTCAAAGCATATTTTCCGACCTTTTTATGATCAAAATAAGAAAACAAGTCCAGGTGGACCATCTGAGGCTCAGGAGTAGAAAGGATTTTAATACAATGCGCACATCCTCCTTCTCATGCGCAGATCATTCACACTCTGCACACATCCACCTGTATCCATGAAGCTGCACACAGACGTGAAGCAGGGCAAATAGGAATTTCATTCAGAAACCGTTGGAATTTTTCCGATCGGACAAATAATGAAAGAGTTACGGTCATACTACACAGGACAGTATGTCAGACCTGGAACGGTCAGACCCGAACTGGACCACAACGTATTATGTACGGACCTCAAGCAAAAGAGAGCATATATGATTGCGTTATAACGCAAAACTATTGCATTATAACGCAATACTTTTGCGTTATATCGCAATAATTTTTGCGTTATAACGCAATAGTTTTTGCGTTATAACGCAATACTTTTGCGTTATAACGCAATAAAAAAAAAATTTCTTCATGTCCCCTCCCGGGCTCCGTAACATACAACAAGCAAATGCAGAGAAAAAGACAGGTAGAAAAACCACAAACAGGTGAAAAATTAAATATAAAGAAAAAAATAAGAAATTTGGTACTTATATAAATATTTATATAAATATGCGATTAGAATTAAAAATTGAATATTATTTACATATTTACATTGTATAATGTCACTCACTGCTTTCTGTATTCTGGCGATTTTTGTTGAAATCAGTGTTTTTCCCCCATTGTTCCTTTGTTTACCTTGATCTAATCTTGATTTCCTCCACCTGATTGCCAGATTTTTTTTATTTATTTATTTATTTTTGACTAGTGCACTGCTGCTATGTAGAGGACAAAGCCAGGCAAATTTATTTCTTCCCAGAAAACCAGTAGCATCGAAACATACTGGTCTACAAGTAAAATCTCCCAAAATAAAAGTAGCAAAAATTTGCCTTTACTTTATTTTGAGTCACCTATATATAAAAATTAAGTCCAAATGCTGGTTGGCTATAGTTTTCTAATACAGTCTTGGGTCCAAATGCGAAATAATGAGAAATAATGAGAAAACGTTTTTTTTTCCCCAAAGGAATGATTGTTTGAGCTACCAGATCGACTTCAAAACACTGTCTGTATATTCACTTGAAAGGTTCTTTATACATTTAGAATTCTATTGTATAGATGGACATAAATCAATATATACATGTAGGTGTAATAACACTTTATCATATACATAAAAAAACATTAGCTAACCACAACTTAGGTCATTTGTTTTCCAAATCATCTAATTAAAGTATGAAACTTTTGCACATTTAATTAAATTTAAAGAAAAGTAATTAATTTTAAAAAAAGGAGCAGTGTAGTAGGTTTCATGACAATACAAAGACATAGATCTTCTCAGCAGTAAATCGTTTCATCTCACAGTGAGGCTGATGCCTCTAGTACTGATCAGGATTGCTGTTTGTGTATGAAATATCACAAAAATACAGAACTGTTTGACACTGCGACCCCTGGTGTCTCGTTTAAGTACTGCTGCAACCTCTATATTCTTTAACCCTTCGATATCTCAGTTGGTAGAGCGGAGGACTGTAGAAAGTAATACGCTGTGCTGAAATCCTTAGGTCGCTGGCTCGAAGGAGTTACGTTTTTGAAACCATATTCCTTCCAAAATGGAAGCATGTCTTGTGTGTACTCACTTCCATTAAAGCAGTAGTTGTCAAATAGTGGGTCACAACCCACTTTGAAAAGATGTACAGTGAAAAACGTGCTGATTGTAGCCATGAATCCTATGAAATAAATGTCTATAATTTCGATTTAAAAAGATCTGTGCGTTACTTACTTTCTTTTTGATTAAAGTGAAATATATATTGTGCTCCTGGGGTAATGGTACCAATATACTTTATTTACCAATATTTAGTTATAGTTGAAAAGTGCTTAAGATTTACAAGAATTTGAAAGGTTAATAGAATAAATATTTATTGTTAGTGGATCTGCATTTCTTTCTTTCTTTCTTTCTTTCTTTCTTTCTTTCTTTCTTTCTTTCTTTCTTTCTTTCTTTCTAAAGTTTTCTTTAATTAATTTATCTTCAATAACTTACATACATAAAATGTTATGCAGAGGTGTACATCCATAAACAAACACAATGCTATTTATAGGTGGGGGTGTGAAATGTTTACTGCTCCCTTAGCAGAACACAATTTAGATCCACTGAATTAAACAAAAACATGTTTAAATATAACCCCATGAGAAAATCAGAAGTTCATCTTCAGAAATCTGACCTCCATCTTCAAAAGAGAAAAAAAAGTCCTTTAAAAAAATAAAATATAAAAATTATTCTGGAAGAACTTGTGAAAAATAGTACAGGTACATCTCAAAAAAATGGAATGTCATGAAAAAGTCCAATATTTTTTGTCACTCATTTTTGTTCATTTCTATGAACTCAATACTTGGTTGGGCCTCCTTTGCATAAATTACTGCATCAATGCGTCGTGTCATGGAGGTGATCAGCCTGTGGCACTGCTCAGGTGGAATGGAAGCCCATCAGGTCATCCGCACTGTTGGATCTGGTGTCTTTCATCTTCCTCTTGACAATACGCCATAGATTCTCTATGGGGTTCAGGTCAGGTGAGTTTTCTACTCCATCAGTCACAGCAACACCATGGTCATTGAACCAGCTTTTGCTACCTTTGACAGTGTGGACAGGTGCCAAGTCCTGTTGGAAAATGAAATCAGCATCTCCATAAAGCTTGTCAGCAGAAGGAAGAAGGAAGTGCTCTGAAATGTTTTGGTGGACGGCTGCGTTGACTGTAGACTTCTGAAAACACAGTGGACCAACACCAGCAGATGCCATGGCAGCCCAAATCATCACTGACTGTGGAAACTTCACACTGGACTTCAAGCATCGTGGATTCGGTGCCTCTCCACTCTTCCTCCAGACTCTGGGACCTTGATTTCCAAATGACATGCAAAATTTTCTTTCATCTCAAAAGAGGACTTTGAACTTTCCATAGTCAGTGATGATTTGGGAGGATTTGATGCAATAATTCAAGCAAAAGGAGGCCCAAGCAAGTATTGAGTACATAAAAATGCACATACTTTTCAGAAGCCTGACATTTCTGTTTAAAATATCCTTTTTTTAAAAAATAGATTTTATGCAATATTCTAATTTTCTGAGACACTGAATTTTGGGTTTTCAGTATCTGTAAGCCATAATCATCAAAATTTCAAAAAATAAGGCTTGAAATATTTCTCTCTATGTCTAATGAGTCTACATAATATATGGGTTTAACTTTCTGAAATGAATGACAAAAAATATGGAACTTTTTTATGACAGTCTAATTTTTTAAGACGTACCTGTGCAATCTGTTAAAAGTTTTTAGATTAATAAATCACAGTCCATGTGTTTTACTTCTTTGTAAAGTGAAATACAATACTTTAACCTTAATTAATGTACCTTAATTGATGATATTTAGACATTAGAAGAGTAAGAAATACTTTTCTATGTAGTTAAACATGTAATCATGTGACATTAATTTTCTGAAAAGTCCACATTGGACATAAGTTATAGCTCTTGTCCCTTCGGCAGCTCAGTTGATAATGTGGAGAGCTGTAGTGTGCCTTTGGGTTGCTGGTTCAAATCTGGCTCGAAGGACACAGTTTTGTAGCAATTGATATTACAGTCTTTCTGCATTGCTAAAATAATAGACCCCATTCAAATAGCGTAAACTCGTTTATCAAGTCAATCACTCTTTTGTCTGACTGACATAGTTCGACACAATTTTCACACCTGTAGAATGCAGGAGGCAAATGTTAAACAAATTATACACAACAACTCAAAATTAAACATGATCAAATCAACGACACACGATATGAGCCAGTTCAGAGAGCCCCAGACACCAACAATGGATGGAACCAACCTGAGGCAGAGGGTTCTGTCTATGTTGTGGTTTGGGACAGGAGTGGTTCAGTATCAGCCAGAGTGTCATTAGATATGACAAAATACTGTAAACACTTTAAAAATAAGTAAACGTGAAATGATAACATATACAATATACAAGTTCTCTGTAGAAAAATAAAACAGATAAACAATACACATTACCTCAATGGCTGCATGAAACTTAAGAAAGAATTAAAAGTTTGTATCTTCCATCAGTGTAGAGTCCTTGACAGCAGCTGCGGCAAAGCTAAATTGAGTTACATGAGAACAGCCCAGAAGAACTTCAAACTGCCTTCAAAATAAAGCATTTTAAAATAAAACTAAAAACAAATCACTGTTTCTAAATCCCTTCAACATGGTTATAATCAGGGCCGTGCAGAGAGCTATAAAGGGGCAGGGGCTCAAACTTCCAAAAGGGCACATGAAAACGAATAACCACCAATTACATATGATTTGAAATGTTTAATAAATCATTACACAAAGTATATATTTTTACATTAGTTTGGCAGACAGCTACAATAACAATATGTAATAACTTACAAAGTCGAATACAGTGATAAAAATTAGGTTTGAAATTCTTTCTTGTTGTAGCCTCCTTGCAGGCCAGGTGAAGATCACTCTGAAAAGGATGGTCTCACTGGTCTTGAATAATCCCCATCCCAAATGTGGCAAGTTCTGTAACTGCAGACATTTACAGGAAGATAATTAATGTGTGTGAATGGTGTGCCTAATGCACATGAATAGTATGTAATGTTATTCCTTAAATTGTGCTTACCTGTAGTACTTTTTTTCACCTAGTTGGTAAGGGATCAGCTACTTTTAGCAGCTTCAAGTAGCTCCTTTCTTTTTTGTTTAATGCGTCTTTGTTTGCAAGGCATCTTCAAACTAAATAATAAAACAATAAAATATATAAGAAATACGACAAATACACCCACATACACACCATGCATGTCAAGTTATTTTATTATTCATGAGTGAATGTAAGGGGTGAGTGAGTGGTTGGTGGTGGGCAGATGTGGCTACAACAGTAGCTTGCCACCAATGTGTATGTAATGAATACAAAATCCAATGAAAAGTGTCACTGAGTTTCCAGAAACGATATATAATACTAATGCTCCGTCTTCATCATCATCATTATTATTACTATATTTATTATTATCATTCAGTATTATCATCATTAGTATCATTATCAGTATTATTATCATTCAGCATTATCATTATTAGTATCATTAACAGTATTATTATCATTCAGTATTGTCATTATTTTCCAGACTCCACATTCCAAGCAAGTCCTTGGAAATACCTTGTTAAAATTATTTGAAAACTATGGGCTGGCTGTTGCTTATTTTCATTCAATAAATCTATATGACTAATTAGACTAGACTCAGACTGCACCTATTCTGTGTATAGTAGGCTACATTAGGCTACTGTAAAAGATGTGCATTTTCTACAATGTAAAATATATCTCAGTCTCAAAAGTGAGGACTTTTACCATGTGTTACAATTTTGCGGCTAAAACTCAACAGTTAATGGAAATAAAACATAAGCAAATATGTGTGACTGCTTCAGCAGGACTCAGGTGAGCACCAAGCTGTTAGAGTGTGCTAGTCTGTGAGCTAATGCCATGACGTGATGATGATATTGAATTATTTACTAACTTACGATAGGTTTTTGGCCCCAAAACTATAGTTGTTGAAGAATAGGACCAGGACCAAGAACGACAACTGAATGTTTGGGGCAGATAATGGGGTGGACTCTTACGTACCTTGAATCGAGGAGCTTCCCTCTTCCTCGTTCATTCTCCAGATCGCATGACGTGTGCGCGTGTGTGTGTTGCAAGGCTGCACAGGAGGAAGGGGCGGGGCATGACAGAGATGAAAGGGCACCATGACCAGGTCAAGTGACAGCCAAATTAAACCACGCTATACATTTATAATCATTGATCAGAAATTTAGTCACGAAAATTTTAGTCATGCAGTTTTTTGTGCAAAAAAAAGAAAAAAAAAAAAAAAAAACGGTAAAAAGGGCACTTGTAGGCAGAGGATCAAAGCGGCAGGGGCTCAAGCCCCCTGGTCCCCTGCTTTGCACGTGCCAGTGATCTGATAAGACTTGGACAAAATGCCATTAACCACTTATTTCTTACTTGTTTCTTGTGTTTTCTTACTTTTCTGACAATATTGTTAAAAATGGCCTTTTTGAGCGTTTTACGCGATAAGAAGCTGTTTTTGTCACTTTGAGAAAAGGATGTTTTTTTCTCAAGTAGAACTTCATGATCTGATAAGACTTTGACAAAACAGCCATCAGCCACATTTCTGACTTGTGTTTTTTGTTTTCTTGCTTTTTTGAGCAGAGAGGGAAAAAAAAAGTCATTTTTGAGCATGTCACACGAAAAGAAGCTGTTTTGGTCACTTTGAGACCAGGATGTTTTTTCTCAAGCAGAACTTCATGATCTGATAAGACTTTAACAAAACAGCCATGAACCACTTATTTTTTACTTGTTTTTTGCATTTTCTTACTTTTATGAGCAGAGTGGGAAATAAAATGTCATTTTTGAGCGTTTCACATGAAAAGAAGCTTTTTTTGGTCACTTTGAGACTAGGATGTTGTTTCTCAAGCAGAACTTCATCACCTGCTAAGACTTTGGCAAACAGCGATAAACCATATTTCTGATTTGTTTTTAGTGTTTTGTTGTTTTTCAAAAGTAGAAAAGGAAAAAATGTCATTTTTGAGCGTTTCACAAAAAAAACGCTTTGAGACAAGGATGTTTTTTCTCAAGCAGAACTTCATGATACGACTTTGACAAAACAGCCATAAACCACTTATTTCTGACTTGTCTTTTATATTTTTCTGCTTTTCTGAGTAGAGCCGGTAAAAATGTCATTTTTGAGCATTTCACTTCAAGAGAAGCTGTGGGACTTTTCAATTTTTCCAGCATGTACAGGACTTCGTTATTTTTTTCAAAAACAGAACCCAGGTTTGCCTAACCCCTTTTTTTTTTCTTTGTTTACAGCTCCGGTGCTTTTCCTCATCTGGAGCTGGAAACCTAACCTCCTGGCCCGGTCTGAATCTTTCTTTTTTTTCTGTCTCGCTCCCCCACCCCTGGAGGGAAGCCTCCAGCATCCTTGAAGCTGCACCCTGAGTTCTGGCATTTTTCAAACCGCCCCGTGGAAATGGAATAAGTGACGTGCAGTCAGAGGAGGCAGGGGAGGCAGAGCCTCCCTTGTCAATCTTGAAAAGAAAAAAAACTTGACTATAAAATATAATAAATGTTGATAGTTGTCTGCTGGTATGTCCTATAAACTCATTTTCCGTTCGAATCCAATATTGTTATTATTATTTTGTCAATTAGAATAGCAGAATTTCTGCATGCTCCGTTCAAATACAGGGAGGAGATGCGTTGTGAGGCAGCGCTGTGCTGTGCCTCCAGGAGAACTGTCTACTCCCCTCATGAACTCTGCTGGTACCCGATGAAAATATTGTGTCGCTGTCCCTCTGTATATCGCAGTTAAAATGCTTTCAAACACTCTGATTATATGCTCTATCCTTCTATAATCTGCATAACATATGGAATATATTTCTGTAATGTGTTTAGGCTTGCAGATTAATCATAAAACCGCAGTGAAAAAGTCACTAGGGGAGGCAAACAGTACCCCTACCTCATGATAGGTGGTGCCTGTGAGTCCACAGATTCATGCGCTTATAATCTTCGTTCTTTTTTATACACTTTAATTCACCAGGATCGGTGCATGGATTTCATGTACAAATAAAGGTAAGACCATAAACTTTTTTTTTATTTTTAGTTTGAAATGGCTCTTTTTGAAGGTTTCCTGTTGAGTTCCTGCATGTCTACCTATGCTGACTTGATGCACAGCCCATATACCCAGGCCATTCCTTTTGCTCACTTTCTCTATTCCAGTTTCTCAGGCCACCATATATTTGTAGATCTGGCTCTGAAAGAGTCAGTGCCTCCCCAGCCATGAACCCCACTGCACGTCACTGGATGGAATGCTGCTTCACACTACAGCCACACACTAGTGGAAGAACTCTGTCCATGGTCCTGATTCTTTGTCTTTCTTTCTCTCTCTCTCTCTCTTTCTCTCTCTCTCGCTCCCTCTCCCTCTTTCCTCCAACCCCCTTAAAGCTGCACACTGGCGTGCATGGACGAGGAGGAACACTGGGAAATGTCGCACTGACCCTTGTCAGGGTTAGACCGGGACGGCCGGCGGATGCTGTGGACTCTGTCTTTTTTCCAGCCGTTGTGGGACTTGGTTATTTTTTCAAAGACAGAACACCGGTTAGCCTAACCCCTTTTTTAACCGCTGGTGCTTTTCTCATCTGGAGCTGGATAATGGGAAAACTTGAACCGTATGTTGAACTTTGTTATTTTTTCCACCCCTTTCAACCCCTGTAAGCCTAACCCTTATTTTAACCTCTGGAGCTTCTCCTCAACTTTAGCCAGAAACCTAACCTCCTGCCAGGTCTGACTCTTTTCCCCTCTCTCCCCCTCTCTGCTCTCATGCCCCCTTAAAGCTGCTCACTGAGATGTGGAACTTTTTCAAACCCCCCCAGGGAAGTCGGAATGCTGCCACACATCAGAGCCTCACACTTGGGGAAGAACTCTGGTCCTGGTTCTTTTTTTCCCCGTCCCTCCTCCTTTTTCTTCCAGCCACCTTAAAGCTGCACACTGGCTCTAGACCTCTTTCAAACCTCCCAGTGGAGATGGAATGCTGCCCCACATCAGAGCCACACACTGGGGGAAGAACTCTGCTCATCCTGGCCCTGGTCTGACTCTTTTTTACCGTCTCTCTCCCCCTCTCTTCCTCCAGCACCCTTAAAGCTTCATACTGAGTCTGGGCCTTTTTCAAACTGCCCCTTGGGGATGGAATGCCGCCCCGCACTACAGCCACACACAGGGGGCAGAACTTTTTCCCTGGTCCTGATTCTTTCTCTCTCTCTCTCTCTCTCTCTCTCTCTCTCTCTCTCTCTCCCCCTCCCCCTCCCCCTCTTTCTTCCAGCCACCTTAAAGCTGCACATTGGCGTGCGCTGAGGAGGAGGAACACCAGGAAATGTCGCGCTGACTCGGGTCAGGATTAGCAGGTGGACCGTGTGGACTCTGTCTTTTTTCCAGGCCTGTGTGGGACTTTGCCATTTTTCCAGGCCTGTGTGGGACTCTGTTATTTTTGTCAAAGACAGAACGCCGGTTACCTGATCCCCTTTTTAACCTCTGGTGCTTTTCTCATGTGGAGCTTAGTAAAACTCGAACCATTTGTGGCAATTTTTCAGAACTCTGCTCCTCCTTGCCCTGGTCTGACTCTTTTTCTGTCTCTCTCCCATTCTTTCCTCCAGCCACCTTAAAGCTGCACACTGAGTTCTGGCATTTTTCAAACCGCCCCGTGGAGATGGAATGCTGCCCTACATTGCAGCCGCACACTGGAGGCTGAACTCTGGCCCTCCTTGCCTGTCCTCAGTGTGACTCAGGCTTCTACAAACTGATTGCACGTGCTGTATTTATCGTATTTTAAATGTACTGTAATTTTTAGGGACCGAGCCGAAAGGTAAGGCCCTTTCACACAGGGAGAGGCCTTGCCTGCAAGCAAGGCCCTATTGCTATTAGTTCGTTTTCATATTATTTTTCCGTGACACTTTAAACTGGATTTCGACCCCCTGAACATGCTCAAAAACTCACCAAATTTGGCACACATGTCAGGTCTGGTGAAAAATTTGATAAAATGCAAAAATTAACCCCATAGGTGCCAAAATGAGCTCTCTAGCGCTCCCTAGAAACACAAAAACTGCCCTAGCGGCCAGTAGGAATGTCATAGAAACATGAAACAAATGCCAAAATTTTCGTCTCATCGAGCCCAACAAATCACGCACTGACACTCATGACCTAACTCCAACAGGAAGTTCAGAATTTGCCTTTCAAAGTAAAATGCTCAAATTGCAAACTTCCAGTAGGAATGTTGTAGACACATGAAACCAACGCCAAAACGTTCATTTAATCGAGCCCAACAAATCACGCACTGACACCTATGACCTATCTCCAACAGGAAGTTCGCAATTTGCCTTTCAAAATAAATTTTTTAAAACTAACTCCGATTACACCGTTTGTCGTATTGACTTCTAAATAGCACCAAAAGATAGAGTGAACCCTCCTCAAAAAAGTGATCTTGTACTTTTTCCAGAAATGTCTTAGTTTTTTTTTTACAAGCCCACAAAGTTGCAATGTTTGGAATTCATTTTTCACTTTGGAGTTTTTCCCCACATATGACATATCTACGCGTTCACGGGACTCAGCACAATTCTCACATTCAAAAATTTTTGAGATACGATGTACGGTTATTGATTTATAACAATTTGTTTGTTTTCACACTTTTTTCATTTTAGACTGCCATTTGACCCCCTTAACATGCTCCAAAACTCACCAAATTTGCCATGTATGTCATGGATGCTGAACACTTTGATTCAATATTAAATTTAACCCCTTGGGTGCCAAAATGGACTCTGTAGCGCCACCTGTGTACTAAAAAACACACAAAATCTGCCCTAGCGGCCAGTAGGAATGTCACAGAAACATGAAACAAATGCCAAAATGTTGGTCTGATTGAGCCCGACAAATCATACACTGACACTCATGAGCTAACTCCAACAGGAAGTTGGCAATCTGCCTTTGAAAGTTACTCTACGTTTCTGTAATTACTGCTTATTCATTTCAGACTTTTAACAAAAAAGTAATACCTCATTAAATTCCCACAAGTCTGCAGAATCCAAAACTGAAAGAATTTTTCTGATACGACCTACGGTTATGGAATAATGGTGATTTTTTCAAGACTATGTTTAGTTTCACTTTTCACAATGGCAAAATCCCTATAAAAGTCTTGCTGGTGCACATATGCACATGTCTGTCTGTAGTGCAGTGGTTCATGTAGCTACCTATAGAATGAGGGGACCCTGGTTCAAGTCCCAGGCAGTCCAATTTTTTTTTTTTTTTTTTTTATTTTAAAACAGGTTTTACTGCATTGTATTGTGGATATTGGAAATTTTGCACACATTCAAAAGTACACGGAGTACATTTTTTCAAAATAAAACCCCAATTAAGAATCATAAAAATGTCTATTACATAACTTCTTTTCATTTTTAGGACCAAACACTCAACTGTTTGTACAATGTTTCTTCATTCAAAAGTACTCTTTCTCACAGACACACATGCTCACACAATAGGGTTTTTCCAAAATAATAGCCTTAAATGTGATAAATCATCACTTTTATACTCACTTATTCATACAATTTCAATTCATTTTTAAAACTGATTCTTTCTCTCAAATACAAAACAAATGCACATACACACAGTAGGGTTTCCAAAATGAAAGTCTCATTTAAAGGTGATGGTGGTTTCAGCAGAGGGTTGCTGGTGTTCTGTACATATTTAAGGAGGACGGACACTAAAGGGTGGGAACTGGTATGGGGACGGAGAGGTGTGAGTGGAGCTGAGGTGTTGACGGTCACGGGAGGCGGATTGCGCGGGAGGCGGAACGCCTGGTGCGAGGTGCTGCCCAATGCTGCTTGCAGCTTTAATATTTTATTGTGTTTTAATGATATTTGAATTGTATTTTATTTGTACTGTTTATTTATGCTTTGCACTGTAAAGAACTTCCTGACTCTGTCTGTGAAAAGTGCTCTATCAATAAAATTTACTGACTATTTTGCCTACTTACTGTCTGACTCTTCTTTTCCACCCTCTCTCCCCCTTTCTTCATCAGCCACCTTAAAAGCGTCACACTGGGGCTGAAAATCTGGTCCTCTGGCCCGGTTAGGGTTAGGGTTGAGGCCAGGGTCAGGGTTAGGGCTCCAGGCTCGGGCTCTGTTCCAGGGTTAGGGTTAGGGCTGAGGCCAGGGCAAGGGCCAGGGTTGGGGCTCCGGGCTCGGGCTCAGTTCCAGGGCCAGGTTTAGGGCTCCGGGCTCGGGCTCAGTTCTAGGGTTAGGGTTAGGCCTGAGGCCAGGGCAAGGGTGAAGGCTCCGGGCTCAGGCTCAGTTGCAGGGCCAGGGTTAGGGCTCCAGCCTTGGGCTCCAGGCTCTGGGTAAGTTCCAGGGTCCGGGCTCCGGACTCCGGACTCAAGGCTCCGCGCTCCAGGCTCCAGGCTCGATGCTCAAGGCACCAGGCTCTTGGTCAGTTCCAGGCCCCGTGCTCCCGGCTATAGGTTCCAGACTCCGGGCTTGGGGTTTAGTTCCAGGCTCCAAGCTCCTGGTTCCAATCTCAGGGCTCCGGGCTCAGGGTCAGATCTATGCTCCAGGCTCCAGGCTCAAGGCTACATGCTCGGGGTCAGTTACAAGCTCCAGGCTCCAGGCTACAGGTTCCAAGCTTCAGGCTCAGGGATTCAGACTCCAGGCTCAGTGTCAGTTCCAGGCCCTGGTCGCCGGGCTCCAGGCTTCAGGCTTCTGGCTCTGGACTAGGGGTCAGTTCGAGGCTCCAGGCTCTAGGCTGAAGGCTCAAGGCTCTGTGCACAAGGCTCTAGGCTCCAGGCTCTAGACTCTGCGCTCAGTGCTCCATGGTCGGGGTCATTTCTGGACTCCGGGCTCCAGGCTCTAGGCTCCAGACTCCAGGTTCCAGGCTCCAGGCTCCAGGTTCCAGGCTCCAGGCTCCGCGCTCAATGCTCCAGGCTAAAGTTTCCAGGCTCCAGGTTCCGGGTTCAGGGTTCAGTTCAAGGCTCCGGGCTCCGCGATCAAGGATCCAGGCTCTAGCCTCGGAATCAGTTCAGGGCTCCAGGCTCAAATCTCGAGTTCAGTTCAAGGCTCCAGGTTCTGGGCTCCAGGCTCCATGCTCCATGCTCCATGCTCTGGGCTCTAGGCTCCATGCTCCAAGCTCCCGGCTCCTGGCTCCAGGCTTCAGGCTTCAGGCTCCAGGCTCAGGGTTAGTTCCAGGCTCCGGGCTCCAGGTTTCAGTCTCAGGGTCAGTTCCAGGCTTCGTACTCCATGCTCCATGCTCAGAGCTCGGGGTCAGTTCCAGTCTCTGGGTTCCAGCCTCCTACGTCTAGGCTCCGCACTCAAGGCTCCGGGCTCCAGGCTCAAGGCACGGGGTCATTTCTAGGCTCTGGTCTCCAAGGTCCAGATGTGTGGTCAGTTCTCTGCTCCGGGTTCCAGGCTCCTGGTTCCGGGCTCAGTGTCAGTTCCAGGCTCCAGGCTCAAGGCTCCAGGCTCCAAGCTTCAAGTTCCAGGCTCAAGGCTCCAGGCTCAAGGCTCTAGGCTCCAGGCTCCAGGCTCAAGGCTCTAGGCTCCAGGCTCCACGCTCCACGCTCAAGGCTCCAGGCTCCAGGCTCCAGGCTCCAGGCTCCAGGCTCAAGTATCCAGGCTCCATGCTCCAGGCTCAAGGCTCTAGGCTCTAGGCTCCAGGCTCCACGCTCAAGGCTCTGGGCTCAAGGCTCAAGGCTCCAGGCTCCAGGCTCCAGGCTCCAGGCTCCAGGCTCCAGGCTCCAGGCTCCAGGCTCCAGGCTCCAGGCTCCGGGCGTGGGGTAGGTTCAAAGTTCTGGGATCCAGGCTTCAAGCTCCAGGCTTCTGGTTTGGGGTAAGTTCCAGGCTCCGGGTTCCACGCCCTGGGCTCAAGACTCCAGGCACGGGGTTATTTCCAGTCTCTGGGCTCCATGCTCCTGGCTCAAAGCTTCCGGCTCAAAGCTCATGGCTCATGGTTCGGGATCAGTTCCAGGCTCCGGGTTCAAGGCCCAAGGTTCCGGGGTCGGGGTCAGTTCCAAGCTCGAAGCGACGGGCTCAAGGCTCTGCAATCAAAGATCCAGGCTCTGGAAAAAGGGTCAGCTCCAGGCTCCGGGCTCCAGGCTCCATTCTTGGGTTCAGTTCCAGTCTCGAGGTTCCTGGCTCCAGGCTCCGGGCTCCAGGTTTTAGGCTCAGGGTCTTCTTCCACGCTCCAGACTCCTGGCTCCAGGTTCAAGGCTCCAAGCTCCAGGCTCCGCGCTCCAGGCTCCGCACTCCAGGCTCCGCGCTCCAGGCTATGGGCTCATGATAAGTTCCAGGCTCCTGCCTCCAGGCTCCAGGCTCAAGGATTAAGGTTCGGGGTCAGTTCCAGTCTCCGGGCTCCAGGCTCCGTGATCCAGGCTTTGGGCTTGGTGTCTTCTTTCAGGCTCCAGGCTCCATGCTCCATGCTTGAGGCTCGTGATCAGTTCGAGGCTCCGGGCTCAAGGTTCTAGGGTCCGGGTTCGGCATCAGTTCCAGGCTCCGAGCTCCAGGTTCCAGGTTCCAGGTTCCAAGCTCCAGGCTCCAGGCTCATCGATCCAGTATCCGGGCTCCGGATTCGGGGTCAGTTCCATGCTCCAGTCTCCAGGCTCCAGTCTCCGGTTCAGTTCAAGGCTCCAGGCTCCAAGTTCAGGGCTTCAGGCTCCCGACTCCAGGCTCCAGGCTCAAGGCTCCAGGCTCCTGGCATGGAGTCAGTTCCAAGTTCTGGTCTCCCGGTTGTCAGGCGCCAGGCTTCTGGTTTGGGGTAAGTTCTATGCTTGGGGTTCCACATCAGGGGCTCCAGGCACGGGGTTTCTTCCAGGCTCCGGGCTCCAGGCTTTGGGCTCGGGGTCTTCTTCCAGGCTCTAGGCTCCAGGATCAAGGCTCCAGGCCCAAAGCTCCAGGCTCAAAGCTCCAGTCTCTGGGCTCAAGATCAGTTCCAGACTCCGGTCTCCAGGACCCAGGTTTCGGGTTCGGGGTGTATTCCATGCTCTGGCCTTCGGGCTCAAGGCTCCAGGCTTCGGGCTCGGGCTGAGTTCCATGCTTGGGGATCCACACCCCTGGCTCCAGGCTCTGAGAACAGGGTCATTTCCACACTCCGGGCTCCAGAATCCAGGTTAAAGGCTCTGCACTCGGGGTCAGTTCCAGGCTCTGGACTCCAGACTCACAGCTCCGTGCTCACGGCTCAATGCCCCAAGCTCCAGGTACAGGGTCATTTCCAGGCACTGGGCTCAAGACTCCACGCTCACAGCTCTTGACTCGGGGTCAGAACTGGGCTTTGGGCTCCCGGCTCCAGGCTCACAGCTCCATGCTCACGGCTCCATGCTCCGGGCCCCAGGCTCCAAGCTCAAGGTTCTGTGCTCGGGGTCAGTTCCAGGCTCCACGCTCCACGCTCCATGTTCAGGGCTCCGGGCTTGGGGTCATTTCTTGGCTCCGGGCTCCAAGGTCCGGACTTAAGGTCAGTTCCAGGCTCTCTGCTCCAGGCTCAAAGCTATCCGGCTCCATGCTACGGGATCCAGGCTTGGGGTAAGTTCCAGGGTTCGGGTTCCAGGCTCAGGGATCAAGGCTCAATGTTCATGGTCAGTTAAAGGCTCCGGGTTCTTTTCTCTGGGCTCGGGGTCACTTCGAGTATCTGGGTTCCGGGCTCCAGTCTTTAAGGTCTGGGCTCTAGATTCCGCGCACTAGGCTCAAGGCTCCAGGCTCTAGGATCCAGACTCCAGGCTCCAGGTTCATGGCTACATGCCCTAGGCTCAAGGCGCCAGACTCCAGGCTCGGGATCAGTTGAAGGCGCTGGGCTAAAGGATCCAGGCTCCGCGCTCCAGGCTCCTGGTTCCAGGCACAGGGCTCCGGGCTTGGGGTCAGTTTCAGGCACCGCGCATCGGGCTCATGGTTCCAGGCTCAAGGCTCCAGGCTCCGTGCCCCAAAACCCAGGTAAAGGATCCAGGTTCCTTGCTCAGGGTGATTTCCAGGCTGTGGGCTCTGGGTTCCAGGCTCAAGGCTCAAGGCTCAAGGCTCCAGGCTCAGTGTGAGTTCCCGGTTTTGGGCTCCAGGTTCCGGGCTCCAAGGCTCAAGGCTTTAAGCTCCATGCTCCATGCTCCGGGCTTGGGGACAGTAAAGGGCTCCAGGCTCCAAGCTCCAAGCTCCATGCTCCATGCTCCATGCTCCACGCTCCAGGCTTGGGGTCAGTTAAGGGCTCCAGGCTCCAGGCTCCAGACTCCAAGCTCCAGGCTCCGGACTCCAGGCTCTTTGCTTCATTCTCCGGTTTCAAGAATCTGGGCTAGGGTTTAAGTTCCAGGCTCCGGGCTAAGGGCTCAAGCCTCCAGTCTCCAGGCTTCTGATTCTGGGCTCCCTGCTCAAGACTCATGGCTCTGCGGTCAAGGCTCCGGGCTCCAGGCTTTGGGCTTTGGGGCAGTTTCATTCTCCGGGTACCAGGCTTCAGGCTTCAGGCTTCAGGCTCCAGGCTTCAGGCTCTGGGTCAGTTCCAGGCTCCGGGCTCAAGGCTCCGGACTCCAGGTTCCTTGTACTAGGCTCCAGGTTCCACACACCGCGCTCCAGGATCCGGGATCGGGGTCAGTTCGAGGCTCTGGCCTCAAGGCTCTTGGATCAGGGTCAGTTTAATGCTCCGGGCTCCAGTTTTAAGGCTCCAGGCTGCAAACTCCAGGCTCAAGGCTCCAGGCTCCAGGCTCCAGGCTCAACACTCCAGGCTCCAGGCGAAGGGACAGGTTCCAACTTCCAGTCTCCCGGCTTCAGGCTGCAGGCTTCTGGCTCGGGGTAACTTCAATGCTCGGGGTTTCACGCCCAGGGCTCCAGACTCCCGGCACGAGGTTTTTTTCCAGGCTCTGGGCTCCTGGCTTTGAGTTTGGGGTCTTCTTCCAGGCTCTAGGCTCCATGCTCATGGCTCCAGGCTCAAAGCTCCGGGCTCAAGGTTTCAGGCTCCAGGCTAAAAGCTCCAAGCTCTGGGCTCAGGATTAGTTCAAGGCTCCGGGCACCAGGACCCAGGTATCGGGTTCAGGGTGTATTCCATGCTCTGGCCTGTGGGCTCCAGACTCAAGGCTCCGGGCATTGGGTCAGGTCCAAGTTCCGGTCTCCAGGCTTAAGGCTCCAGGCTTTGGGCTCGGGCTAAGTTCCATGCTCGGGGTTCCACGCCCTGGGCTCTAGGCTCTGGGAACGGGGTCATTTCCACGCTTCGGGCTCCAGAATCAAGGCTCCGAACTTGGAGTCAGTTCCAGGCTCCAGGCTCAAGACTCCAGGCTCCAGGCTCCAGGATCACAGTTCCATGCTCACGGCTCAATGCTCTGAGCTCCAGGCTCCAAGCGCCAGGCTTTGGGTCAGTTCCAGTCTCCTGCCTCAAGACTCCAGGCTCCAGGCTCTTGACTCGGGGTCAGTACAAGGCTTTGGGCTAACGGCTCAAGGCTCATGGCTCCATGCTCTCAGCTCCATGCTCCGGACCCCAGGCTCCGGGCTCCAGGCTCCAGGCTCCAGCCTCGGGGTCAGTTCCATTCTCCGGGCTCAAGACTCAAGGCTCAGGGTCAGTTCATGGCTCCAGTCACCAGGCTCTAGACTCCAGGCTCAAGGCTACATGCTTCAAGCTCTGGGCTCTAGGCTATAGGCTCCAGGGTCAGTGTAAGTTCCAGGCTCCAGGCTCCATGGTTCAGGCTCCGGGCTCAAGGATCCGGGCTCAGTGTTAGTTCCAGGCTCCGTTCTCCCCCTTCAAGGCTCCAGGCTCTGGCCAAAAGGCTCCACGCTCTTGGCATGGGGTCAGTTCCAAGTTCCAGTCGCCAGGTTTTAGCCTCCACTTTTTGGGCTCAGGGTCAGTTCCAGGCTACAGGCTCAATAGTCAAGGTTTGTTTCTATGCGCTCAAGGCTCCCAGCACTAGGCTCCAAGCTCAAGGCTCCAGGCTCGGGATAAGTTCCATGCTCCGGGTTCAAGGCTCCAAGCTAAAAGCTCGGGGTCAGTTCCAGGCTCCAGTCACCAGGCTCTAGGCTCCATTCTCCAGGCTAAAGGCGCCATGCTTCAAGCTCTTGGCTCCAGGCTCAAGGCTCGGGGTCAGTTCCAGACTCCGGGCTCCATGCTCCAGATTCAAGGCTCCGGGCTCCGGGCACCAGGACCCAGGTTTCGGGTTTAGGATGTATTCCATGCTCTGGCCTGTGGGCTCCAGACTCCAGGCTCTGGGCATTGGGTCAGGTCCAAGTTCCGGTCTCCAGGCTAAGTTCCATGCTTGGGGTTCCACGCCCTGGGCTCAAGGCTGTGGGAACTGTAGAGAATAAGGTAAATAATGTAAAGAGATACTGTTTGAAGAAGGCCCTGCATCTGTCTTTCATGGAAGACGGCCCTGCTGATGATACTGCAGGCGCAAGCGTTTGTAAACAATTGTGAAAGGAGGATTCTCTGCCGGTTGTGGTATGAAGTTCCTTGACTCAGCTGCTGACCCTACAAACCATGTTGGCCGTGGTAAGCCTGGTTGGTGCTGGCTTAATAATTTCTGGGCAGTATGCCCAGACCATCTAGTGAAACATTCGGCACAGCTGCGCCACTTCAGTAAAAGAAGAACCAAAACAACTGAAAAGAAGAACCAAAACAACTGATAAGAAAAACCAAAACAACTGATGAGATGACCAAAAGTGACCTTGAGTGTGTAGGCAGCAAGTAGGGTAAATGGCACAGATGGGCCTGACCAAAGATGGTTTTAAAAGGGAAGCTTCCGGGGGTAATAGGAACCGAGGGGTGGTTTCTGCCAGTGAAAAAGTACCCCGAATCTTCTAGAAGGCTGGAAAAAGGGGATTTTGGGAGGAGCGACCTGGGGAAATCACGCCCCAAGCCCCGAAACAAGGTATAAATGATAGGGGATTTTCAGCTACCCTTCAGACCATTCCCGGGTGTGTCTCTGTGTGTTTTCCTTGCTTTTGCAAATAAACACATGTATGGCTCTGAAGACAGACTGGTTTGGCTCATCATTGTCTCTGAAGATGTTCTTTCTTGATCACCACTTAGACAGAATTCTGCAGTTTAAATTAGACTGGGAAAAAGGCGCAGACCTACAATTAAGTCTCGTCATATTGGCGTTGTCGGCAGGATGGGGTCGGGGAATCGCCCGTGACCCTTAAAGAGACTGGCTACGGACCTGGAGAGTTCCACAGGCCCACTAAAATAGTTAAGATTTGGCTTTTAATTATTACTAAAGTTTTATTAGAAAAAGGAACCTCCGGGACCATGTCAGGCCTCTGAAAGGACACGGGTAATTATCCTTCTCCATAAAAGACAAATTTGTTAGAAAAATGAGTAAAATGATGTGAGTAATTTAACAGTGATGTAATTCATGGTTATTGTCTTCAGAGCTGAGTTTTGTGTGTGGGGCCCATGCAGTGTGTGTGAAATGTCATGTTATGTCTGTTATATGTTGTATATGTCTGTTATGTCTGTTATATGTTATTTATGAGTTAAGGAAAAAGGAATTCCAGGCGCGGCCTAACCGTCAAATCCTGGAGTGATTGACAGGTCGGCCTGAAGCAACCGGGACTGTTCGTAAGGAAACGACAGGGTTGAGAAAAAAGTTCCAGACGAGTGTCCTAACTGTCGAATGGGTTGTGACAGGACAGGTCTGATGAGCCCGAACTATCACAAAATATTTGTGGTAGGGCTATGTAAGAAACTGTTTGTCTTATGTCAGCTTTTGTGTAATGTATGGATGTGTGTGTGTCTGTGTAGGAGTGGAGGTACAGGTAGTTGTTGATGAGGCCTTTGTAAATAAGTGCGCATGGTTGTGGAAATATTAGCGTAGACTGTAAAAGTGTTTATTGTGTAATATAAATAGTAAATATTGGATGTGTAAATAGTGTGAGTTGTGTGGGAAGAAAAGGTAGGGTAGTAAGGAAAAGGTGAGGTTGGAGGGTGTTGATTCAAGAATGTTGGGTCATGTGTACTGTATATAAAGGAGTGGTGAAGGTAACTGTGTAAACCATAGGAATAGTTAGAAGAATACAGCCAGTTCACCGTGCCTACTTAGGAGTGAATCCGGGCGATAAGCAATAATCAGTGAGTTAGGGGAAAATAGGCAAAGAGGCCTAGGAGGTGAGTGATAAAAGGAGATAGCGGCACTGTAATAGTAAAAATAGTTAAAAGACCTTTGTAAAATATATGAATAGCGTGGTAAAATAAGATCATGTGTATGGTAAAGAAATATAAAGCGTAGAAAATAAATTCTGTTAAGAATAACGGAGAAAATTGTGCGACATGTCTCTACTTGAGCGGAGCAAGGTAAAAAAGGCCGAGAGAGAGAAAAAAAAAAAAAGAGAAAAAGCCGCTGTGAACAGAAAGAGGCGGAGGGGGGAATTCAGCGCTGTGTTAACGGTAAACAGAGAAATGTAGGAGAAATACAGAGAAATAAGGCAATGATAGTAGTAGTAGAAAAAACAAAAAAAGGGGGGCTTATCCTGAGTAAACAAACTGATGAATTAAATATTAGATGTGTGAATAATGTAAATTGTGTGGAAAAGGAATGGTAAGGGAGAAAGGAATAAAGGTGTGGTTGGAAGGAATTGGTCCTATAGTGTTGTATTAGGTAGAAAGTAGTGGTGGAGGTGATGTTATAAACTTGTAAAATTAGTTAAGAAAATGTGTAATCAGGCCGCCGTGCCAGTATAAGAGTTAAAATCTGGTTCTAATAAAATAGAGTAATAAGGTTAAGAAAGGTGATGAAGATGAGGGGCAGCACAATAATGGCAGAACAGTTGTATAGGTATAAGTAAGTGTTTTAAAAAGCATAAGCAAGTATCTGATAAAAGAAGCAAAACATACTGTAAAGGAGTTATAGAGGAAGAATGTATGAGGAGCTGTGAAGTGCATTTTTTGTCTGAGAGAGAGAGAGAGAGAGAAGGACGAGAGTGTGGAAGTAGAAACAGTAAGATAAAGCAGGAAAAAAAGTGATGGGACACACAATGAGTAAAAAATTTAATGAGTTGACACCAGCTGAAATAATTATGTTACAGCACCCAACACAAAAGAGGAAAATCATGAAATGTATGAATAAATGGCATAAAATGACTAAGGGGAAAGCACACTGGCCTGAAAATGGAACATTTAATTTAAGCTATTGTAAAAAGGTGGAGGAAAAATTAAAAGAAAAAGATGAAATTATTGATAAAAAAACATATGAAGAAAAAACAGAAGAATGGAGAACAAAAACAGATACTACAGTATTTTCAAACGGAGGGAACTAAAAGGCAGGTGTCTGAAGGAACTGCACCGCCCCCACCTTATAATGGAGGGGCAGGTCAGTACCCCCTGAGGCCAGCCGGGAGGGTTACAGGGGCGTTGACATTAGAGTATAGGGATAACGTTGAGCCCACACAGTTGGGGGAAGGAGGACACCAAGCTGACACAGGGACAGAGCAGAGCCATATGAAACAAGATGAGGGAAAAGTACTAAGTCAAACAGCAAACGCCCGGAATAGAGTAGGCGTCCAAAGGAGAGGTCCGAGAGGGGAAACAGATTACCCGAAGTTACTTGCAGAATTTAAGGAGTCAGTGCAACACTACAATGAAAAGAGGAGAAAAAACAAAGAAAAGCACAAGAAAAGAGCAGAGCTGAGGAGGCTGTTGCAGCAAATGAATTATGAAGTTGAAAGGTCTAGAAGCCCGATGCTGTCAGAAGGCATGAACAGGACTCCTGCAGATGAAAAAACTGCCCTGTCCGCGTCAGACTCAGAATGGAGCAAGGAGGATGAAGGGGAAGGATCAGGGGAGGAGCCTCCCTCTGATCACACTGATGACGACGGCATTAAAGATAAGGAAGGCGTGTCTGCTCCACCCCTAAGAGGCTTTGGAAGAGGGAGGGCACGCAGCCAAGATCTGCTGGCAGTACAACCACAGCACAGCATATCAGCTGATTATAGCCAACAAAAGGACAAGTTAAGACACCGGGAGAAGAGATACAGTTTAATAACAGAAAAAGAGTTGCAAGAAAAATGGCATACATTGATAGAAGACACTGAAAGGATGGCCAATGAGACGGCAAACATTGTACAAACTATGCAAGAAAGTACACGAAGACAATGGAGCAGAGGACAACCCCTCTCCCTAACAAGAAGACAGGAAGGGGGCACTGCGGGAATGACTCCCTCAAAAAAGCCACAAGATTATTATGACATGGAAGAGCAGGAAGAGGAAGGGGAGTTTACTGGGGAACGACAGGAATTAGATGTAGATATAAAGTTATATCATAATGAGCCTGAAGCCTGCATGCAGCTACGAGATGGAAAACAGATACCAAAACAATGCCCCCTGCTGGTGAAAGGACCAAACAACGTAGAAAGATATGTCCCATGGGGGTTTATGGATATGGTTGGATTGGCAAACCGTTTACCTGCATTAACAGAAGGAGCAGACAAGTGGATCATGGCTTTTGAGGAAAACACAGGAGGAATAAAACTGGCTGTCGGGGACATAAAAGCACTGTTACTAAAAGTGACAGGCCAACACACTACAGATGAAATCTTCAGAATGGCTGGACTTCGAGCTGTTCCCCAAACATGTGACTATGACTCAGTCCCCTTTGACCAAATAAGAACAAGACCCTGGAATGCCCTTAGGGAAAAATACCCCTCACATATGGATCCCTCAAAGCTGGAGAAAGAACGCCTGAAAGATGATGTCAGTCCCCTACAATTCCTCCATGAATTCCAGAGGAAGTGGAGGGACGAAACAGGAAGTGCATGGAATGCAAATGAGTCATCAAAGTCACTGTTTAAAATGTATGTGAAAAATGCAATGCCCAAAGAAGTACAAAGTAAACTGAATGGGGTTGTTGGGTTAATGAAGTTGGAATGGCCAGTGTTCTCTGAACACATAGTACACTTTGTAGAGGTGTATCGAGCAGAACAAAGGGCACTGGAAGAACAAAATAAACTGTTGGCCAATAAACTGACACAATTACAAATAGGAGAACTGTCTAGACAAAAGAAGGACCGAGAAAAAGCCAGACACCAGGCACCAGTGATTACGGTCCCACCTGAACCCAAACCAGAAATAGCCTCTGATGATGTGAAAGAAGCCCCTATTACCCAAGCGCCAGTCATTGCAGCCACGCTGACCCAGCCCAGAGTTCAACAGCCCCCAGTAACAGCCCCTGTAGAATGTCAACCCCAGCCCTGTTCCCCAGCACCAGCCCAACAGATTCCCCCAATCCATGTTCATTTCAGTACGGGGGAACTGCAGCACAACACCATAGGAAAAGGGCGGCCGATGGGAGGACCTCCACAGAGAGGGAGATGGGGAGGGCCCCCGATGCAGTATCAAGCAAGATACCCCCAGGCCCCCTGTCCCCCCCAACAGCAAGTTGGAGTTACGCAACAACAGCCACAGGGCCCCCCAATGCAGCAGAATCGCTACCCCTTCCAATGTTGGGGATGTGGAGCATCTGGACACATGTAGAGAAACTGTCCACACAACCCTGGATTGGGAGGTCAGGCTGCTGGGGTATGGACGGGACCAGCTGCACAATGGCAGAACTAGGGCGGCCCAGAGAAACCTGAGAGGGAGGAACCAGTGGAACACATAATGCCAATACTCACAGATCAGCCATATAAAGAACCCATCATTAATGTTGAGATAAATCATCGCCTGTGTAAGTTTATGGTAGACACTGGCGCAACATATTCATGTATTGGGAAAAATGGAGCCGGCCTTCCTCTGTCTGCTTCTAAAATTAGAACAGTAGGTTTCTCTAGGAAAACACAAATAACACCACTGACTGAACCGGTTCCCCTGATGATAGGAAATAAGACTGTTTTTGCACCATTATTATACTCAGCTGATACACCTGTAAATCTGTTGGGAAGAGATGTGTTGTGCCTGTTAAGAGCTGAGATAAGATGCACACCTGATGGCAAATACTTTAACATTCCACAGACAAGTGAAGAAGATGAGCTCGCAATACCCATTATGCCTGTCACGGTGCCCTCAGAAGTACTGGATGCTGAGGAAGAAGTAAAAGATCCCATGGTATATTGGCTAAAGTTAACCTCATGCACCTCCCTCCTATGTCAGGAATGGAATAAATGGAAACCATGGATACTGCAGCAATATGAAGGAGCCCGAGAGCCATCTCTGCCACTGCACTGCACCTTGCTGTATGACAAAGAACAAATTCATGATGATTATGAACAATGTTGGAATGACAAAATGAACAATAAAATAACAGTGGTCCAATATGAAGACATAATAATAGGACCACAAGGAACTGCTGTAACTGTTAAGCTCCCTGAAGGAGTTGAAGACTGGTTCCAAGTACTTGACTCGACGCCTCATGTTACACTGGCAATAGAGAAAGGATATGAGTCACATGACCTAGGCCCAATGGTCAAGGAAGCCCAACAAGTGAAAGAATGGACTCCTACTGAATGTCAACATATCATGGTTTCCCCCAACGGACGCTTTCTGAAAATTTGTTTTGCGTAAGCAGATGAGGTAGTTGCAGAAAAAGTAATATTGCCTAGAACTGATACCCATATAATGCCATTATCAATAGAGCATGAAGCCTTACTGCAACAAGTTCCAACACAAGTATGGTCAACACACAAAACAGATGTAGGGTTAGTTAAATCAGCAGAACCCCAGCAATTCCAGTTAAGACCAGGAACAAAATTTCCCTGTCACAAGCAATATCCTCTAAAGCAGAAAGCCATAGATGGCATCCGGCCAATTATAACAGGCCTAATAGAAACCGGTGTACTGGTTAACACAAAGTGCATGCAACACCCCAATTTATCCCATTCAAAAGATAAATGCTGATGATTATCGATTAGTGCATGACCTTAGAGCAATCAATGCTATAGTAGCAGAGGAAACCCCAGTAGTTCCAGATCCTCATACCCTGTTATCAAACATACCATCCGGAACAAAGTGGTATACAGTGATTGATCTGTGTTCTGCCTTCTTCAGTGTACCAGTGCATCCAGATTCACAACATCTGTTTGCCTTTACCTATGAGGGGCAGCAGTACACATACACGCGTCTTCCACAAGGCTTTGTGCATTCTCCTTCCATTTTTTACAAGGTATTGGCAAACGACCTAGCTCATGTGGATGTAAAATCCACCACGCTAATGTATGTAGATGATATTCTCATCTGCTCAGAAACCAAAGAACAGTGTGAGAAAGACTCTATTACCTTACTAAAGGCCCTAGCGGAAGGAGGCCATAAAGTCAGTAAGAAAAAGCTACAATTCTGCCAACAATCAGTGGAATACTTAAGAAGGAAACTAAGTGGTGATAAACGACTAATAGCACCCTCACAATTGGAAGCTATCATTAAGGCCCCAAAACCACAAACGGTGGGCCAAATGCTCACCTTCCTGGGAATGACAGGCTTTAGCCGTCCCTGGATATGTGACTATGCTTTAAAAACAGCCCCTTTGAGGGCTATGGTAAGAGCTGCAGGTCAGACAAACCAATCAGCCAAATTACAATGGACAGATGAGGCTGAAGGAGCATTTTCGCTCTTTAAACAGGACATGCAAACTGCTCCAGCCTTAGCTAACCCAGACTACAGTAAACCATTTCATTTATATGTAGCGGAAAGGAAAGGCTATGCATGTGCTGTACTGATGCAAAAAGGTCCCATAGGTAATCAGCCTATAGCATATTATAGTACTAAGTTAGATGGAGTAGAAGATGGGTTCCAACCATGTTACCAAGGTCTTGCAGCAGCTGTATTTGCTTATAAAAAAGCATCAGTGATAACAATGGGACATCCAGTCTTCCTGTACACCTCTCACCAACTCCATGCTCTGCTCACAAGCTCACTTTTTGTAATAACGCAGGCAAGGAAAACAGGATATGAGGTCTTAGTATCTGGCCTAGACCTAACTATACAACGTTGCACCATAGTGAACCCAGCAATAAAAATGGTGTTACCTGACGATGGACAGCCTCACGATTGTTTACAAGAAACAGAGGCGTTCATGAAAATACGAGATAAAATGTACAACTGCCCAATTCCATCAGATATGATTCTTTTTGTGGATGGGTCCTGTGTGAAAAGTGATACAGGAAACAAAGCAGGATATGGCATAGTCCAACTGCACCCTGATAACACATTTACCAAACTCCAAGTGATAAGCCTTGATCAACCTTGCTCTGCTCAGCTGGCAGAGGTTAAAGCACTTACAGCAGCACGTAAATTAGCAGCTGGAAAGAAAGTAACAATCTACACAGACTCAGCCTATGCGTATGGAGTCTGCCACATTAATGCTAGTATATGGAGGCAGAGAGGTTTTAACCGATCAGACGGAACTCCTGTTACACATGGTCAAGCAGTAAGAGAACTTATCCAGGCCATGCAGCTGCCACTAGAGCTTGCTATTGTTAAGTGTGCAGCTCACCAAAATGATAATACACTTGTAACAGTAGGGAATAACTTAGCAGATGAAGCAGCAAAGGAAGCGACAGGACAGGTATCACAACAACCATTTCTAGTGGAAGAAGACTGTGCACCAATAACAAACATCCAGTCATTAATAGAAGCTCAAAATAATGTGACAGAAGCAGAAAAAAGATTATGGGTACTGAGAGGAGCTATTAGGACAGCTACCCCTCATGAAGGCCTATGGAGAAGTCCACAAGGCCATTTTTGTGTTGCCTCTGTCTCTGATACCAATTGCTACAAGAAGAATGCATGAATCAGACCACTGTTCTAGGAAGCATGTACTTAGAAAACTAGAGGCTGTTTGGTGGTCTCCGTATATGGCAGCAACAGTTGACAAAGAACGTTCCCGCTGTCCCCTGTGTTCCAAGTATAATGTTAGGAAACTGTTTGTTCACCCTTTGGGGCATATACCAATGCACCGAGGGACCATTTTTTCACATTATGATGGATTTTACTGATATGATACAAACAGTAAGGGGTAAAAGATACATGCTTGTGGTTGTGTGCAGGTTCAGCAGGTGGATAGAAGCATGTCCAGCGGCTAAGGAGGATCATAAGTCTGCAGTACAGTTCTTGTGTAGAGAGGTTTTTCCTAGGTTTGGCATGCCTTATACAATCTCTTCTGACAATGGTGCTGCGTTCGTTTCCAGAGTTATTCAGGAAATGTTTGTACGGTTGGGTATTAAGTAAAAGTATGGGTGTGTGTATCACCCACAGTCTCAGGGCTCAGTAGAGCATGTCAATGGCATGATAAAAGATAAAATAGCAAAAATACGGGCAGATAGTGAAGGCAGACTGACATGGGTCGATGCTCTGCCCCTCGCGCTAATGGCCTTGTGCTCCCAAACCAACAGAGTGACCCATTTGACCCCACATGAGATTTTGACCGGTCATGCTCTTCCGTTACCCTACTGTAGGCCTCTACAGGAAGGACCAGGGTTAGCCCAGCTAGAGAGAGAGTTGGGAGATTATCTGAAAGCATTAACTCAAATCCATAAGCTTGTGTTTCAACAGGTAAAGGAGGCTCACGGCAGAGACGACACACACATCCCAGTAGCTGCACGTGACATCCAGGTGGGAGACCAGGTTTTCGTAAGGGTGTTTAGACGGGACTGGCACGAGCCCCATAGAGAAGGGCCATATAAAGTGGTGCTGACCACGCCTTCTGCATTAAAAGTCGAAGGTAAGCCATACTGGTTCACCCTCGGACCCCATGGTTCAAGAGAGCCCCTTCCACGAGGAGGCATTCCAAATCCTTTCCCCTGACCCATGGGAATGGTGGCGGTCTTCTGACGAAGATTAATTCTTCTATAGGTATAGCGCTAACCCTTTGCGGGTTAGCAAGAGGGGAGGGCCTAATAGGCGGGCCACCAAACTCAATTACATGGATTACTAGTACTACTAACACAAATGCATGCAATGCGAATGCACGTGACACACAGGCGTCACATAGAGGCTGTGCACTGGCTATGGTCACCCTAGCTACTAACAAAGGAATAGGATACTATACAACAGCTTGGATAAAGTATGAAAATTTATACGGATTTGTGTCAATAGCTAAACTGATGCAAGATGAATTCAAGGAGGAACGATGGGTGAGTTATCCTTTTGACATGGGCTGCCAGGGGGGTGGAAGGATGACCCTTATATTTAGGGTAAAATGTGAAGCTACCACATGCTGGGATGATGAGACACTAAAACAAGGAATTACCATAGAGGAGGCAAAAAAGAAAGTAGAGATGCCAACATTAATAACAGAAATAAATAACGTAAAAGGGGACAATGGACGAATTGCAAAATTAAATCAAACTCTCTATTTTTATGATGACAAAACAGGAACAGCAGACATAGACTTATGTGACATAGTAGACTGTAACCGATACGGACCACAGGCGTATAAACCATGGACTGTTGTAATATGTGCTACGGATAATCATGACAAGAGGTGCGCTGATCAATCAATGGAGCTGACATCTGAATTGTCTCCCCAGAAGAAGCGGAAAAGGTTGGAAAGGCTAGGAGACCATAATGCACTAAAAGAACCTACTATGCTCCAACGGTTGAAGGTAAAAAGAATGTTAGGAGATAACACAGGTGAAGAAAGGGGGTCAAAAAAAATTTGCAATCAAATAAGAATAACCCTGCTGAATCCTGGTCAGGATGATAATGGACTGTATATAGCAAAAACAAGTTTGGGATGGGGATACATCCTGATGAGGGTAGTTCAAGAAACAGATAAGATCCCCTCAAACTCTAAAGACACACCTGTAAGTAAGGCAAAGGCAATCAATGAGACTAACCTACTGGGGGAAGAATCAGTTAGGCAGCTTATAACTGATTTGGAATTCGCACATGTCACAGGATTTCCCGAAAAAAAACCTTTGGCTGCAATCCATGACGGATGCAGCATCAAGCATCACCAACAGTAGTTGTGTAATCTGTTCTGTACCACGACCAGTACTGTTAATGGTTCCATCGCCTTTTACAACCCCAGACTTCTATTGTATGTATGAAATATATACAACAGATCACCCCACAAGAGCATGCAGAAAATGGGATCAGGTTTTTCCTAGAGTACCCGCTAATGCTAAGCCACCAGTTTTTAAGCCAGTAGAAAACAACATACACCTCCTGATATGGGCATGTGACAGAGCCAAGGACCAAGTGGACCAGAGGCAGCGCATATGTTTGTAAGACCACACACCTTGCTAATGCTGCACTTCTTAGCCCTACACTACAGGCTGGAAAAGGAGCCAGGCATGGAGGAGAATCGTATGGGACGACACTTCCTGCCCGTCCAACCGGTGACGCTTCGTGTTCCTGGAATGGCGGCACGACGGATCCAGTTCCCGGACAGTCCATCTGAGCCGTCAACGCCGAGAGGACATCCAAGGTACCCTTGGCCTCCAGAGGCTTCATCAGTGAGGCCACACATGGAGCACCAGAGACCATCAGCCCGTGGGGACCATAGCCATTCCAGCGCCAGGCCACTCCGCCCACACACCCAGACTACAGAGCGGACGACTACATCTACCTGTCACGGTTCCTGCAACATCCATATGACCAGTATCCCAGCTTTGAACACGTCCTGGAAGAGCTGAGCGCTCTTCCCTCCCTGCGGTATAAGAGCCTGCTACGTGGCCTATCCGGCCCAGCCAAAGTGATCCTTCAGAAGCCGTGGCAGCGTTACCACAGCCACACTTATCAGCGAAGCAGAAGAATACTGCTAGCTGAGGTTGAAACCATGGAGGACAATTGTGCTCTTTCCGAGGGATGATGAAAGACAAACCAGAGCTGCCACGTGCCTTACAGTTAAAAGGGGAGGGTCTCAGGCCCCGACACAGGGAATGGGACTGTATGGCTGAGAATTTTTTTTGGAGCATAGCTCGGGAATCATGTTTTGAATGGTGTGAGTGTAAAAAGGAATACAGAAAGGGGTATTAAGGACATATAAGTCCAGAAAGGGATTGAATAGGTGGTAGTAATATGATAAAATAGCTGATAGCAGCATATATACATATATTGATAGTGTCCATCAAAGAGCAACATATGGTTTCCCTCTGATGATAAAGGTTTGATAGGTTGACATCACTACTCACTAGTGCATGGTTGGGAGGAATTCCACATTTTTATGCTTAGCTCCAGCAAGGAGCTTTAAGTGCCGCCTGGCCTCATATATATATATATATATATATATATATATATATATATATATATATATATATATATATATATATGTGTGTGTGTGTGTGTGTGTGTGTGTGTGTGTATATGGGGTCAAGAAGCATGCCAAAACAATGCAGAAATTTTTTAATTAAAGAAAAAAAAACAAATGTAAGAGGAAAAACCCTCATATGACAAGTGCCAGAGGAAAATGGGGAGGTGAGCCTCTGAGTGAGCCTTAAGCTGTTGACAAGTAGTAGTCAATAAAGGTTTGCAAGTATTTACTCAGTTTGAAAAGTACACTGGTATTTAACATATTTACTAACCCTCACCAAAGCACTGTTCACCAAAGTACTGTAGCTTCTACTATGATTCACACAGTATAATCATGGGTGTGATCAGCTATTATACTAAAAATTATATTACCACTAATGTGATCACATGTGCCTTACACAAAGTTGGATTTGTAAAAATGTGTTAATGGTTGAATGTTGACTTGTCACCTGGTGAGGGTTTTACCTCCCTACTGCAAAATGGGGAGGAGGTTTCCCTTGCTATGTCGCATGATCAGCAGAGGGTCTAGTAGTGACGGACACTGTGTTATTCATTTTTCAGGGTAAAACCCAGAATAACTCTGGTGGATAACTCAGCCACCATTTAGTGGCCGGGACACCATCAGTAGGTGACCCTCACTGCAGGACTTGATGGGTATGAGCAGAAAAGAAGGTTATTTACTCTGTGTTTGTTATCACTGATCACTGTGCACTGAGTGTTATTATGAACTAACTACACAACAGCATGTATAATGGTTATGCACGTTTGATGTTTATATAATCATGATAATCGTTTGAAGGGTGGCCGAAACGGTAGTATTGGTCTTAATTAAAGACCAAAGGGGGGAGTAATGTAGAGAATAAGGTAAATAATGTAAAGAGATACTGTTTGAAGAAGGCCCTGCATCTGTCTTTCATGGAAGAAGGCCCTGCTGATGATACTGCAGGCGCAAGCGTTTGTAAACAATTGTGAAAGGAGGATTCTCTGCCGGTTGTGGTATGAAGTTCCTTGACCCGGCTGCTGACCCTGCAAACCATGTTGGCCTTGGTAAGCCTGGTTGGTGCTGGCTTAATAATTTCTGGGCAGTATGCCCAGACCATCTAGTGAAACATTCGGCACAGCTGCGCCACTTCAGTAAAAGAAGAACCAAAACAACTGATAAGAAAAACCAAAACAACTGATGAGATGACCAAAAGTGACCTTGAGTGTGTAGGCAGCAAGTAGGGTAAATGGCACAGATGGGCCTGACCAAAGATGGTTTTAAAAGGGAAGCTTCCGGGGGTAATAGGAACCGAGGGGTGGTTTCTGCCAGTGAAAAAGTACCCCGAATCTTCTAGAAGGCTGGAAAAAGGGGATTTTGGGAGGAGCGACCCGGGGAAATCACACCCCAAACCCCAGAACAAGGTATAAATGATAGGGGATTTTCGGCTACCCTTCAGACCATTCCCGGGTGTGTCTCCGTGTGTTTTCCTTGCTTTTGCAAATAAACACATGTATGGCTCTGAAGACAGACTGGTTTGGCTCATCATTGTCTCTGAAGATGTTCTTTCTTGATCACCACTTAGACAGAATTCTGCGGTTTAAATTAGGCGGGGAAAAAGGCGCAGACCTACAATTAAGTCTCGTCAGAACGGGGTCATTTCCACGCTCCGGGCTCCAGAATCAAGGCTCTGGACTCAGAGTCAGTTCCAGGCTCCGGGCTCCAGGCTCATGGCTCAAGGCTCATGGCTCCAGGCTCACAGCTCCATGCTCACGGCTCAATGCTCCAAGCTCCAGGCTCCAGGCTCGGGGTCAGTTCCAGTCTCTGGGCTTCAGGGTCCTGGCTGAAGTTTCCGTGCTCGGAGTCTGTTCCAGTCTCCGGGCTCCAGGCTCCAGGCTCCAGACACAGGGTCATTTCAAGGCTACTGGCTCAAGACTCCAGGCTCCAGGCTCTTGACTCGGGGTCAGTACAAGGCTTTGGGCTCACGGCTCCATCCTCACGGCTCCATGCTCCGAACCCCAGGCTCCGAGCTCAAGGTTCTGTGCTCAGGGTAAGTTCCAGGCTCCGCGCTCCATGCTCCATGTTCAGGGCTCCGGGCTCGGGGTCATTTCTCGGCTCTGGGCTCCAAGGTACGGACTTAAGGTCAGTTCCAGGCTCTATGCGCCAGGTTCCAAGCTCACAGCTCCATGCTACCGGCCCCAGGCTTGGGGTAAGTTCCAGGATCCGGGCTCCAGGCTGAGGGATGAAGGCTCAATGTTCATGGTCAGTTCAAGGCTCCGGGTTCTTTCATCCGGGCTCGGCGTCACTTTGAGTTTCTTGGTTCTGGGCTCCAGACTTTAAGGTCAGGGCTCTTGATTCCATGCACGAGGCTCCAGGCTATCGGCTCAAGGCTCCAGGGTCTTGGTCAGTTTCAGACTCCGTGCTCCAGGCTACTGGCTCAAGACTCTTGGCTTGGGATCAGTTCCACGCTCCGTGCTAAAGGTTCCAGGCTCCGTGCCCCAGGCTCCTTGCTTGATGTCTTTTCCATGCTCCAAGCTCCAGCCTTTAGGCTCGGGGTCAGTTTCAGGCACTGCGCATCGGGCTCCAGGCTCCATGACCCAAACTCAAGGTCAAGGCTCCAGGTTCCTTGCTGAGGGTCATTTCCAGGCTCCAGGCTCCAGGCTCCAGGCTCCATCCTAAGGGATCAAGGCTTTGGGCTCGGAGTATGTTCTTGGCTCTGGGCTCAAGGTTTTAGGCTCCATATTTCGTGCTCAGTTCCAGGCTAAAGGCTCTTTGCTCCAGGCTCGTGACTACGCGTTCCAGGCTCCAGGCACCTGGCTCCAGGCTCAAGGCTTCGGGATCCAGGCTCCAGGCTCAAGGCTCTTGGCTCCAGGCTCCAGGCTCCAGGCTCCAGGCTCCAGGTTTCAGCCTCGGGGTCAGTTCCATGCTCCAGGCTCAAGGCTCCATGCTTCAAGCTCTGGGCTCTAGGCTCAAGGCTCCAGGGTCGGTGTCAGTTCCAGGCTCCAGGCTCCAGGCTCCGGGCTCAATGCTTCAGGCTCCGGGCTCAAGGCTCCGGGCTCAATGTCAGTTTCAGGCTCCGTGCTCCCCCTTCAAGGCACAAGGCTCTCATGCTCCGTGCTCTTGGCATGGGGTCAGTTCCAAGTTCCGGTTTCCAGGTTGTAGGCTCCACTTTTCGGGCTCGGGGTCAGTTCCAGGCTACAGGCTCCATAGTCAAGGTTCGTTTCTATGCATTCCAGGCTAAAGGCTCCATGCATTAGGCTCCAGGCTTTAGGCTCCAAGCTCAAGGCTCTGGGTCAGTTCAAGGCTCAAGTAGAGGGGCTCTAGGCTTCAAGCTTGATGCTCCAGGCACGGGGTCAGTTCCAGGCTCCGGGCTCCGGGCTCCGGGCTCCGGGCTCCGGGCTCCGGGCTCTGGGCTCCAGGCTCTGTGGTCAGGGCTCCAGACTCTAGACTCCAGGCTCCAGGCTCTAACCTCCAGGCCCAAGGCACCGGGCTCCGGGCTCCGGGTTCAGGGCTCTGGGCTCCAGACTCCAGCCTTTGGCCTCCGAGCTCCAGGCTCCAGGCTCCAGGCTCCAGGCTCCAGGCTCCAGGCTCCAGGCTCCAGGCTCCAGGCTCCAGACTCCAGGCTCCAGGTTCCAGGCATGCATTCAGTTCCAAGTTCCAGTCTCCAGTTTCAGGCGCTAGGCTTCTGGCTCGGGGTAAGTTCCATTCTTGGGGTTCCACACCCAGGGCTCAAGGCTCCAGGTACGGGTTTTTTTCCGGGCTCCGGGCTCCAGGCTTTGGGCTTGGGGTCTTCTTCCAGGCTCTAGGCTCTAGGCTCATGGCTCAAAGCTCCCGGCTCCCGGCTCCTGGCTCAACGCTCCAGGCTCTTGGCTCGCGATCAGTTCCCGACTCCGGTCTCCAGGACCCAGGTTTCATTTTACGAGTTTCTTCCATGCTCTGGCCTTTGGGCTCCGGACTCCAAGCTTCGGGCTCAGGGTAATTTCCGCGCCAGGGTTTCACCCTTTGCCTCCAGGTTCTTAGAACGGGGTAATTTCCACACTACGGTCTCCAGAATCCAGGTTCCAGGCTGCGCACTTTGGGTAAGTTCCAGGCTCCAGGCTCCAGGCATGGGGTAGGTTCAATGTTCTGGGATCCAGGCTTCAGGCTCCAGGCTCCAGGCTTCTTGTTTGGGGTAAGTTCCAGGCTCCGGGTTCCACGCCCTGGGCTCAAGACTCCAGGCACCGGGTTATTTCCAGTCTCCGGGTTCCATGCTCCTGGCTCAAAGCTTCCGGCTCAAAGCTCATGGCTCATGGTTCGGGATCAGTTCCAGGCTCCGTGTTCAAGGCCCCAGGTTCCGGGGGCGGGGTCAGTTCCAAGCTCAAAGCTACAGGCTCAAGGCTCCTCAATCAAGGATCCAGGCTCTGGAATAAGGGTCAGCTCCAGGCTCCAGGCTCCGGGCTCCAGGCTCCATTCTCAGGTTCAGTTCCAGTCTCGAGTTTCCTTGCTCCAGGCTCCGGGCTCCAGGCTTTGGGCTCAGGGTCTTCTTCCAGGCTCCAGACTCCTGGCTCCAGGTTCAAGGCTCCAAGTTCCAGGCTCCGACCTCCAGGCTCAAGGATTAAGGGTCAGGGTCAGTTCCAATCTCCTGGCTCCAGGCTCCGTGATCCAGGCTTTGGGCTTGGTGTCTTTTTCCTGGCTCCAGGCTCCGTGCTTAAGGCTCATGATCAGTTCAAGGCTCCGGGCTCCAGGCTCTAGGGTCCGGGTTCGGCGTCAGTTCCAGGCTCCGGGCTCCAGGTTCCAGGTTCCAAGCTCCAGGCTCATCGATGCAGTATCCGGGCTCCGGATTCGGGGTCAGTTCCATGCTCCAGTCTCCAGGCTCCAGTCTCCGGTTCAGTTCAAGGCTACAGGCTCAGTCTCCAGGCTCCAAGTTCAGGGCTTCAGGCTCCCGACTCCAGGCTCCAGGCTCAAGGATCCAGGCTCCTGGCATGGAGTCAGTTCCAAGTTCCGGTCTCCCGGTTGTCAAGCGCCAGGCTTCTGGTTCGGGGTAAGTTCTATGCTTGGGTTTCCACATCCAGGGCTCCAGGCATGGGGTTTTTTCCAGGCTCCGGGCCCTTGGCTTTGGGCTCGGGGTCTTCTTCCAGGCTCTAGGCTCCAGGTTCAAGGCTCCAGGCTCAAAGTTCCAGGCTCAAAGCTCCAGTCTCTGGGCTCAAGATTACTTCAAGACTCTGGTCTCCAGGACCCAGGTTTCGGGTTCGGGGTGTATTCCATGCTCTGGCCTTCGGGCTCCAGGCTCCAGGCTCCAGGATCCAGACTCCAGGCTGCAGGTTCATGGCTACAAGTTCTAGGCTCAAGGAGCCAGGCTCCAGGGCCTTGGTAAGTTGCAGGCTCTTTGCTCCAGGCTACTGGCTCCAGACTCCAGGCTCGGGATCAGTTGCAGGCTCCGGGCTAAAGGATCCAGGCTCCACGCTCCAGGCTCCTGGTTCCAGGCACAGGGCTCCGGGCTTGGGGGTCAGTTCCATGCTCCGGAATCCAGGCTCAAGCCTCTAGGCTTGGGGTCAGTTTCAGGCACCGCTCATCGGTCTCCATGCTCCAGGCTCCGTGCACCAACAACCAGGTCAAGGATCCAGGTTCCTTGCTTAGGGTGATTTCCAGGCTGTGGGCTCTGGGTTCCGGGCTCAAGGCTCCATGCTCCATGCTCCATGCTCCGAGCTTGGGGTCAGTTAAGGGCTCCAGGCTCCAGGCTCCAAGCTCCAAGCTCCAGGCTCCATGCTCCATGCTCCGGGCTTGGGGTCAGTTAAGGGCTCCAGGCTCCAGGCTCCAGGCGTCAGACTCCAAGCTCCAGGATCCGGACTCCAGGCTCTTTGCTCCATTCTCCGGTTTCAAGAATCGGGGCTAGGGTTAAGTTCTGGGCTCCAGGCTCTGGGCTCAAGCCTCCAGTCTCCAGGCTTCTTATTCCGGGCTCCCTGCTCAAGGCTCATGGCTCCGCGGTCAAGGCTCCGGGCTCAAGGATTTGGGCTTTGTGGCAGGTCCATTCTCCGGGTACCAGGCTTCAGGCTCCAGGCTTCAGGCTCTGGGTCAGTTCCAGGCTCCGGGCTCAAGGCTCCGGGCTCCAGGTTCCTTGCACTAGGCTCCAGGTTCCAGACACTGCGCTCCAGGATCCGGGATCGGGGTCAGTTAGAGGCTCAGGGCTCAAGGCTCTGGAATCAGGGTCAGTTTGTTGCTCCAGTTTGCAGGCTCCAGGCTCAAGGCTCAAGGCTCAAGGCTCCAGGCTCAACGCTCCAGGCTGGTGTCTTTTCCATGCTCCAAGCTCCAAGCTCCAGCCTCTAGGCTCGGGATCAGTTTCAGGCACTGCGCATCGGGCTCCAGGCTCCATGACCCAAACTCAAGGTCAAGGCTCCAGGTTCCTTGCTGAGGGTCATTTCCAGGCTTCATGCACCAGGCTCCAGGCTCCTTCCTAAGGGATCAAGGCTTTGGGCTCGGAGTATGTTCGTGGCTCTTGGCTCAAGGTTGTAGGCTCCATATTTCGTGCTCAGTTCAGGGCTAAAGGCTCTATGCTCCAGGCTTGTGACTGCGCGTTCCAGGCTCCAGGCACCTGGCTCCAGGCTCCAGGCTCCAGGCTCCAGACTCCAGACTCCAGGATCCAGGATCCAGGATCCAGGCTCCAGGCTACAGCCTCGGGGTCAGTTCCATGCTCCGGGCTCAAGTCTCCAGGCTAAAGGCTCCATGCTTGAAGCTCTGGGCTCTAGGCTCAAGGCTCCAGGGTCTGTGTCAGTTCCAGGCTCCAGGCTCCATGCTTAAGGCTCCAGGCTCAAGGCTCTGGGCTCAGTGTCAGTTTCAGGCTCCGTGCTCCCCCTTCAAGGCACAAGGCTCTTGGCTCCAGGCTCCACACTCTTGGCATGGGGTCAGTTCCAAGTTCCGGTTTCCAGGTTTTAGGCTCCACTTTTCGGGCTTGGGGTCACTTCCAGGCTACAGGCTCCATAGTCCAGGTTCATGTCTATGCATTCCAGGCTCAAGGCTCCATGCATTAGGCTCCAGGCTTTAGGCTCCAAGCTCAAGGCTCTGGGTCAGTTCAAGGCTCAAGTCAAGGGGCTCAAGGCTCCACGCTCCAAGCTCCAGGCACGGGGTCAGTTCCAGGCTCCGGGCTCAATGCTCCATGGTCAGGGCTTCAGACTCCAGACTCCAGACTCCAGGCTCCAGGCTCTAAGCTCCAGGCTCTAAGTTCCAGGCCCAAGGCTCCGGGCTCCGGTCCCCAGACTCCGGCCTTTGCCCTACGGGCTCCAGGCTCCAGGCTCCAGGCTCCAGGCTCCAGGCTCCAAACTCCAGGCGTGGATTCAGTTCCAAGTTCCTGTCTCCAGTTTCAGGCGCTAGGCTTCTGGCTCGGGGTAGGTTCCATTCTTGGGATTCCACACCCAGGGCTCCAGGCTCAAGGTACAGGGTTTTTTCCGGGCTCCGGGCTCCAGGCTTTGGGCTTGGGGTCTTCTTCCAGGCTCTAGGCTCTAGGCTCATGGCTCAAGTCTCCCGGCTCCCGGCTCCTGGCTCAACGCTCCAGGCTCTTGGCTCGCGATCAGTTCCCGACTCCGGTCTCCAGGACCCAGGTTTCATTTTATGGGTTTATTCCATGCTCTGGCCTTTGGGCTCCGGACTCCAGGCTTCGGGCTCAGGGTAATTTCCATGCCAGGGTTTCACCCCTGGCCTCCAGGTTCTGAGAACGGGGTCATTTCCACACTCGGGGCTCCAGAATCCAGGTTCCAGGCTGCGCACTTTGGGTAAGTTCCAGACTCCAGGCTCACGGCTCAATGCTCCGAGCTCCAGGCTCCAGGCTCGGAATCAGTTCCAGTCAAAGGGCTCCAGGCTCCATGCTCCAGGCTCCAGGCTCCAGCCTCCAGGGTACAGGCACCGGCTCTAGGCTCCATGCTCCTAGCTCCGCGCTCCAGGCTCCAGGTTTCAGGCCCGAGGTCAGGCCCGGCGCTCCGGACTCCAGGCTCAAATCTCCATACTCACGAATCTACGCTCATGGCTCCATGCTCCTGGCTCCTGGCCCAGGGTGAGTTCCAGGCTCCGGGCTCATGGCTCCAGGCACGGGGTCAGTTATAGGATCTGGGCTCCGAGCTCCAGTCCGTGAGCCCGTGGTTCGAAGCTCCGCACTCATGGCTCCGCCCTCCAGACTCAAGGCTCCAGGTTATTTGTAAGTGGTAGGCTCCGTTCTCCAGGGTAACGGCTCCAGACTACAGGCTCGAGTTCAGTTCCAGGCTCGGGGCTCCGGGCTCGGGGCTCGGGGTTCCGGGCTCCGGGCTCCGGGCTCTGGCCTCCGGCCTTCGGTCTCCATGTTTGGGGTCATTTCCAGGCTACGGGCTCCAGGCTACGGGCTCCAGGCTCCGGTCTCGTGTTCTGTTCGTGGCTACGGGCTGCCGGCTCCGGTCTCGTGTTCAGTTCCAGGCTTAAGGCTCCGGGATCCTAGCGTTGGGCCACAAGCTAAAGGCCAACCACAATGCCCAGACCTCTCGGTTTCCTTGTTTTCATAGTAGAAGAGGCAAAAATGTCATTTTTGAGCGTTTCAGACGATAAGAAGCTTTTTTTGTCACTTTAAGACAAGAATGTTTTTGTCTCAAGGAAAACTTTATGAACTGATAAGACTCGAACAAAAAAGCCATAAACCTCATATTTCTGACTTGTTTTTGACGTTTTTCTACTTTTCTGAGTGGAAGTGAAAAAATGTCATTTTTGAGCGTTTCATGTGATAAGAAGCTGTTTTTTTCACTTTGAGAAAAAGATGTTTTTTTTCAAGCAGAACTTCATGATTTGAGAAGACTTTTAAGAAACAGCAATAAAACACTTATTAGGGGGCCAAGCCCGCGGGGACTGGGGGACGCGTATGCCAGCATACGCGTTCCACAGTTCCAGCGGTGCTGTGGAACCCTATTGTTTTTGTACAGATTTTTATTATTATTCTTCATCATCAATATTATTCTTTTTATTTTTCCGTTGATAAAACTGTTACTGCAGCCTAAACCATACATGGTACGGTGGTGCAATTTGGAGGGTTGGTCCAGACCCCTGCCGGGACCTCAGACGCAAAAATGCACATATATTCACCAGTAGGGGGCGCTATAATCAAAGATAACGCGTTTTGGTCTAAAACTCCCACACCGTATGTCGCACATTCAAAAACCTTACATCCTCAGATACCCTGAATAGTAATGAATCACGTGAGCTGGCCACGCCCATTTCCGCCATGACTTTTCCTCCCGCAAAATCGCGAAAACTGAAAAACCTACTTTTTCGAACTCCGACTTGGGACTTTGTCTGATCTGCATGAATTTTGGCACATACACTCTTCTCATGGGCCTGATCCAAAGTTTTAACAAGAATTTTGTTTGGTTGCAAAATGCGCATATAATTAAAGAACAAATTTCTCTAGCTAGCTAAAAAAATGCTAACTCTTACATATCTCAGTCAAAGTAAATGCTATCAACACCAGATCTTAGATGCTTGGTTCTCATGTGACTGTGAGGGTATGAGCCAAATTTGGTGAATGTTGGCATCTAGGGGGCGCTGAAAATGTGGAAAATTTATATCTCCTAAACGGCTTGACCGATTTCTACAAAATTTGGTCGGCATGATGAAGGGACCCTCCAGAGGCCATATCTTGAAGGTGGGTGTGGCTGAACAATGTGGGCGTGGCTTATTACAAGTTAAACAACAAACATTTCCTAAAGCTGAACTGTTCTGCTGAGGGCTGTGAAATTTCTATGGACCCTATAGAATAGGACACAGATCTACCAGAGCAAAAACTGTGGATGTGCTCCACTAGGTGGCGCTATAACAGACAAATACGCGTTTTTGCCTCTAACTTCCACATTTTAAATGACACATTCATAAACTTTACATCTTTGTATTCCTAGGATAGAGATGAGTCTTCTGACATTGGCCCCGCCCACTTCTGCTGTATATTTTACTTTGTAAGTTGCTACATATCGAAAACATACTTTTTCGAACTCCTACTAGGGTTTAAGCCCCATTGGCTTCAAACTTTCCACAGACAATCTCCAGAGGCTTCTGATCTAAAGTTATCACAATCAGCTTGGTGCTGTAAAAAATGTGCTAGTTACGAATGAACAAATTTTTTTGCTACCTAAAAAAAACATATTGTTGCATATCTTTCTCAAAATAAATGCTATCAACATCAAACTTAAGATCCTTTTTTTAGAGGTCAACCAGAGGCTCTGTACCAAATTTGGTTTAAATCGGACAATAGGGGGCGCTATAAACAGAGAAATATCAAGTCATAAAAAAGTTCGTCCGATTCACACGAAATTTGGTGGGTATGATGTGGGGTCACTCCTGAGACCAGCTGTAAAGTTTGGTAATAATTGGTCAACGTGTGTTTAATTTATTACAACAAATCCCAGTCCCACACATTCCTCCTTTTGCATTCCTAATGCATTGGTCCCATTCCAGTGAATGCAGGGAATCCGGCTCCAACTGTTCCTGCAGCCTAAAGCATACATGGTAGAGCGCTGACATTTGGAGGGTTGGTCCAGACCCCTGCACGGAACTGAGACGCAAACAATTATATATGTCCACCAGCAGGGGGCCATAGAACCAAGGCATATGCATTTTGGTCTATAACTCCCACAATGTATGTCACATATTAAAAAACCTCATATCCTCAGATTTCCTGAATAGGGTTGAATCACATGGGTGTGTTCAGGCAGATTTGGGGGACGACTTTTTTTCCGGCAAAATTGCGAAAACTGGAAAACCTACTTTTTGAAACTCCTACTTGGGATTTTACCTGATCTGTGTGAATCTTGGCATGTACACTCTTCTCATAGACATGATACTAAGTTATCAAAAGGGTTTTTTTCGGTCAAAAAATGTTAAAATTATTAATGAATAAATTTCTGTAGCTAGCTAAAAAAATGTTAACTATTACATATCTCAGACAAATTTAAATGCTATCAACTCCAAATATTAGATACTTGGTTAACATGTCACTGTGAGGGTATGAGCCGAATTTGACAAATGTTAGCCTCTACTGGGCGCTGCAAATATGTAACATTTTTATCTCTGAAACACCTTTACAGATATCTTTGTAATTCGGTGAGTATGATGTGGGGTCACTCCTGAGACCAGCTGTAAAGTTTAGTAATGATTGGTCAACGTGAGTGTAATCTATTCCAACTAATCCCAGTCCCACACATTCCTCCTTCCACTCTACTGGTGCATTTGTCCCATTCCAGTGAATACAGCGGCTCAGACGGTGGAATACTAACTCCAACTGTAAACCCTTATGAACGGGTCCCAGCCTCCACCAGCTCAGCCCCAGACCCGCGTCCTTCGGGGACGACTTCCGTGGGCTCTGTGGGGCCTGGGGTCCGAGTGGGCGGGGAGGCTTGGCCCCCGTTCATAACGGCTCGCAGTTCTAGTTATTATTATTATTATTATTATTATTATTATTATTATTATTATTATTATTATTTTTATTCTTCCGTTGATAAAACTGTTACTGCAGCCTAAACCGTACATGGTACGGTGGTGCAATTTGGAGGGTTGGTCCAGACCCCAGCAGGGACCTCAGACGCAAAAATGCGCATACATTCACCAGTAGGGGGCGCTATAATCAAAGATAACGCGTTTTAGTCTATAACTCCCACACCGTATGTCGCACATTCAAAAACCATATGTCCTCAGATTCCCTGAATAGTACTGAATCACGTGAGCTAGGCCACGCCCATTTCCGCCATTACTTTTTTCCCCTTAAAATCGCGAAAACTGGAAAACCTACTTTTTCGAACTCCGACTTGGGACTTTTTCCGATCTGTGTGAATTTTGGCACATACACTCTTCTTATGGACCTGATCCAGAGTTATTACAAGAATTTTGTTTGGTTGAAAAATACGAAAATAATTAACAAACAAATTTCTGTAGCTAGCTAAAAAAATGCTAACTCTTACATATCTCGGTCCAAGTAAAAGCTATCAACACCAGATCTTAGATACTTGGTTGTCATGTGACTCTGAGGGTATAAGCTGAATTTGGTGAATATTGGCCACTAGGGGGCGCTGCAAATATAAAAAATTTATATCTCCTAAACAGCTTGACCGATTTCTACAAAATTTGGTGGGTATGATGGAGGGCCCATCCTGAGGCCATATCTTGCAGGTGGGTGTGGCTGAACAATGTGGGCGTGGCTTATTTCAACTTAAACAACAAACATTTCCTACAGCTGAACTGTTTTGCTGAGGGCTGTGAAATTTCTATGGACCCTATAGAATAGGACACAGATCTACCAGAGCAAAAACTGTGGATTTGCTCCACTAGGTGGCACTATAACGGACAAATACGCGTTTTTGCCTCTAACTTCCACATTTTGAAGGACACGTTCATAAACTTTACATCTTTGTTTTCCTTGGATAGAGATGAGTCTTTTGACATAGGCCACGCCCACTTCCACTGCACATTTTTCTTTCTAAGTTGCTAGATATTGAAAACATACTTTTTCGAACTCCTACTAGGGTTTAAGCCCCATTGGCTTCAAACTTTGCAGAGACAATCTTCAGAGGCTTCTGATCTAAAGTTATCACAATCATCTTGCTGCTGTAAAAAATATGCTAGTTATATACGAACAAATTTTTTTGCTAGCTAAAAAACACATATTGTTGCATATCTTTCTCAAAAAAAATGCTATCCACATCAAACTTTAGTTACTTGTTTTAAAGATCAACCAGAGGCTCTGTGCCAAATTTGGTACAAATCGGAAAATAGGGGGCGCTATAAACAGAGAAATATCAAGTCACAAAAAAGTTGGTCCGATTCATACAAAATTTGGTGAGTATGATGTGGGGTCACTCCTGAGACCAGCTGTAAAGTTTGGTAATGATTGGTCAACGTGGGTGTAATTTATTACAACAAATCCCAGTCCCACACATTCCTCCTTTTGCATTCCTAATGCATTGGTCCCATTCCAGTGAATGCAGGGAATCCGGCTCCAACTGTTCCTGCAGCCTAAAGCGTACATGGTAGAGCGCTGACATTTGGAGGGTTGGTCCAGACCCCTGCACGGAACTGAGACGCAAACAATTATATATGTCCACCAGCAGGGGGCAATAGAACCAAGGCATATGCATTTTGGTCTATAACTCCCACACTGTATGTCACATATTAAAAAACCTCATATCCTCAGATTTCCTGAATAGGGTTGAATCACATGGGTGTGTTCAGGCAGATTTGGGGGACGACTTTTTTTCCGGCAAAATTGCGAAAACTGGAAAACCTACTTTTTGAAACTCCTACTTGGGATTTTACTTGATCTGTGTGAATCTTGGCATGTACACTCTTCTCATAGACATGATACTAAGTTATCAAAAGGGTTTTTTCGGTCAAAAAATGTTAAAATTATTAATGAATAAATTTCTGTAGCTAGCTAAAAAAATGTTAACTATTACATATCTCAGACAAATTAAATGCTATCAACTCCAAATATTAGATACTTGGTTAACATGTCACTGTGAGGGTATGAGCCGAATTTGACAAATGTTAGCCTCTACTGGGCGCTGCAAATATGTAACATTTTTATCTCTGAAACACCTTTACAGATATCTTTGTAATTCGGTGAGTATGATGTGTGGTCACTCCTGAGACCAGCTGTAAACTTTAGTAATGATTGGTCAATGTGAGTGTAATCTATTCCAACTAATCCCAGTCCCACACATTCCTCCTTCCACTCTACTGGTGCATTTGTCCCATTCCAGTGAATACAGCGGCTCAGACGGTGGAATACTAACTCCAACTGTAAACCCTTATGAACGGGTCCCAGCCTCCACCAGCTCAGCCCCAGACCCGCGTCCTTCGGGGACAACTTCCGTGGGCTCTGTGGGGCCTGGGGTCCGAGTGGGCGGGGAGGCTTGGCCCCCGTTCATAACTGCTCGCAGTTCTAGTTATTATTATTATTATTAGGGGGCCAAGCCCGCGGGGACTGGGGGACGCGTATGCCAGCATACGCGTTCCACAGTTCCAGCGGTGCTGTGGAACCCTGTTGTTTTTGTACGGATTTTTATTATTATTCTTCTTCATCTTCAATATTATTATTATTCTTTTTATTTTTCCGCCGATAAAACTGTTACTGCAGCCTAAACCGTACATGGTACGGTGGTGCAATTTGGAGGGTTGGTCCAGACCCCTGCTGGGACCTCAGATGCAAAAATGCACATATATTCACCAGTAGGGGGCGCTATAATCAACGATAACGCGTTTTGGTCTATAACTCCCACACCGTATGTTGCACATTCAAAAACCTTATATCCTCGGATTCCCTGAATAGTAATAAATCACGTGAGCTAGGACACGCCCATTTCCGCCATGACTTTTTTCCCCGTAAAATCGCGAAAACTGGAAAACCTACTTTTTCGAACTCCGACTTGGGACTTTGTCCGATCTGCGTGAATTTTGGCACATACAGTCTTCTCATGGACCTAATTCAAAGTTATTACAATAATTTTGTTTGGTTGAAAAATACGCAAATAATTAACGAACAAATTTCTGTAGCTAGCTAAAAAAATGCTAACTCTTACATATCTCGGTCCAAGTAAAAGCTATCAACACCAGATCTTAGATCCTTGGTTCTCATGTGACTCTGAGGGTATAAGCTGAATTTGGTGAATGTTGGCCACTAGGGGGCGCTGCAAATATAAAAAATTTATATCTCCTAAACGGCTTGACCGATTTCTACAAAATTTGGTGGGTATGATGGAGGTCCCGTCCTGAGGCCATATCTTGAAGGTGGGTGTGGCTGAACAATGTGGGCGTGGCTTATTTCAACTTAAACAACAAACATTTCCTACAGCTGAACTGTTCTGCTGAGGGCTGTGAAATTTCTATGGACCCTATAGAATAGGACACAGATCTACCAGAGCAAAAACTGTGGATGTGCTCCACTAGGTGGCGCTATAACAGACAAATACGCGTTTTTGCCTATAACTTCCACTTTTTAAATGACACATTCATAAACTTTACATCTTTGTATTCCTTGGATAGAGATGAGTCTTTTGACATAGGCCACGCCCACTTCCACTTCATGTTTTTTTTTCTAAGTCGCTACATATCAAAAACATACTTTTTCGAACTCCTACTAGGGTTTAAGCCCCATTGGCTTCAAACTTTGCACAGACAATCTTCAGAGGCTTCTGATCTAAAGTTATCACAATCAGCTTGCTGCTGTAAAAAATGTGCTAGTTATAAACAAACAAATTTTTTTGCTAGCTAAAAAAAACATATTGTTGCATATCTTTCTCAAAATAAATGCTATCTACATCAAACTTTAGTTACTTGTTTTAGAGACCAACCAGAGGCTCTGTGCCAAATTTGGTACAAATCGGAAAATAGGGGGCGCTATCAACAGAGAAATATCAAGTCACAAAAAAGTTGGTCCGATTCACACGAAATTCGGTTAGTATGATGTGGGGTCAATCCTGAGACCAGCTGTAAAGTTTGGTAATGATTGGTCGACGTGGGTGTAATTTATTACAACAAATCCCAGTCCCACACATTCCTCCTTTTGCATTCCTAATGCATTGGTCCCATTCCAGTGAATGCAGGGAATCCGGCTCCAACTGTTCCTGCAGCCTAAAGCGTACATGGTAGAGCGCTGACATTTGGAGGGTTGGTCCAGACCCCTGCACGGAACTGAGACGCAAACAATTATATATGTCCACCAGCAGGGGGCCATAGAACCAAGGCATATGCATTTTGGTCTATAACTCCCACACTGTATGTCACATATTAAAAAACCTCATATCCTCAGATTTCCTGAATAGGGTTGAATCATGTAGGCATGGTCAGGCAGATTTGTGGGATGACTTTTTTTCCGGCAAAACTGCGAAAACTGGAAAACCTATTTTTGAAACTCATAGTTGGGATTTTATCTGATCTGTGTGAATCTTGGCATTTACGCTCTTGTCATAGACATGTTACTAAGTTATCAAAAGAATTTCATGAGTATGATGTGGGGTCACTCCTGAGACCAGCTGTAAAGTTTAGTAATGATTGGTCAACGTGAGTGTAATCTATTCCAACTAATCCCAGTCCCACACATTCCTCCTTCCACTCTACTAGTGCATTTGTCCCATTCCAGTGAATACAGCGGCTCAGACGGTGGAATACTAACTCCAACTGTAAACCCTTATGAACGGGGCCCAGCCTCCACCAGCTCGGCCCCAGACCCGCGTCCTTCGGGGACAACTTCCGTGGGCTCTGTGGGGCCTGGGGTCCGAGTGGGCGGGGAGGCTTGGCCCCCGTTCATAACTGCTCGCAGTTCTAGTTATTATTATTATTATTCATCATCATTATTTTTATTCTTCCGTTGATAAAACTGTTACTGCAGCCTAAACCGTACATGGTACGGTGGTGCAATTTGGCGGGTTGGTCCAGACCCCTGCAGGGACCTCAGACGCAAAAATGCGCATACATTCACCAGTAGGGGGCGCTATAATCAAAGATAACGCGTTTTGGTCTATAACTCCCACACCGTATGTCGCACATTCAAAAACCATATGTCCTCAAATTCCCTGAATAGTACTGAATCACGTGAGCTAGGCCACGCCCATTTTCGCCATGACTTTTTTCCCCTTAAAATCGCAAAAACTGGAAAACCTACTTTTTCGAACTCCGACTTGGGACTTTATCCGATCTGCGTGAATTTTGGCACATACACTCTTCTTATGGACCTGATCCAGAGTTATTACAAGAATTTTGTTTGGTTGAAAAATACGCAAATAATTAACAAACAAATTTCTGTTGCTAGCTTAAAAAATGCTAACTCACATATCTTACCCAGCTAAAAAACACATATTGTTGCATATCTTTCTCAAAAAAAATGCTATCCACATCAAACTTTAGTTACTTGTTTTAAAGATCAACCAGAGGCTCTGTGCCAAATTTGGTACAAATCGGAAAATAGGGGGCGCTATAAACAGAGAAATATCAAGTCACAAAAAAGTTGGTCCGATTCATACAAAATTTGGTGAGTATGATGTGGGGTCACTCCTGAGACCAGCTGTAAAGTTTGGTAATGATTGGTCAACGTGGGTGTAATTTATTACAACAAATCCCAGTCCCACACATTCCTCCTTTTGCATTCCTAATGCATTGGTCCCATTCCAGTGAATGCAGGTAATCCGGCTCCAACTGTTCCTGCAGCCTAAAGCGTACATGGTAGAGCGCTGACATTTGGAGGGTTGGTCCAGACCCCTGCACGGAACTGAGACGCAAACAATTATATATGTCCACCAACAGGGGGCGATAGAACCAAAGACAATGCATTTTGGTCTATAACTCTCACACTGTATGTCACATATTAAAAAACCTCATATCCTCAGATTTCCTGAATAGGGTTGAATCACATGGGTGTGTTCAGGCAGATTTGGGGGACGACTTTTTTTCCGGCAAAATTGCGAAAACTGGAAAACCTACTTTTTGAAACTCCTATTTGGGATTTTACCTGATCTGTGTGAATCTTGGCATGTACACTCTTCTCATAGACATGATACTAAGTTATCAAAAGGGTTTTTTTCGGTCAAAAAATGTTAAAATTATTAATGAATAAATTTCTGTAGCTAGCTAAAAAAATGTTAACTATTACATATCTCAGACAAATTAAATGCTATCAACTCCAAATATTAGATACTTGGTTAACATGTCACTGTGAGGGTATGAGCCGAATTTGACAAATGTTAGCCTCTACTGGGAGCTGCAAATATGTAACATTTTTATCTCTGAAACACCTTTACAGATATCTTTGTAATTCGGTGAGTATGATGTGTGGTCACTCCTGAGACCAGCTGTAAAGTTTAGTAATGATTGGTCAACGTGAGTGTAATCTATTCCAACTAATCCCAGTCCCACACATTCCTCCTTCCACTCTACTGGTGCATTTGTCCCATTCCAGTGAATACAGCGGCTCAGACGGTGGAATACTAACTCCAACTGTAAACCCTTATGAACGGGGCCCAGCCTCCACCAGCTCAGCCCCAGACCCACGTCCTTCGGGGACGACTTCCGTCGGCTCTGTGGGGCCTGGGGTCCGAGTGGGCGGGGAGGCTTGGCCCCCGTTCATAATTGCTCGCAGTTCTAGTTATTATTATTTTTATTCTTCCGTTGATAAAACTGTTACTGCAGCCTAAACCGTACATGGTACGGTGGTGCAATTTGGAGGGTTGGTCCAGACCCCTGCAGGGACCTCAGACACAAAAATGCGCATACATTCACCAGTAGGGGGCGCTATAATAAAGGATAATGCATTTTGGTCTATAACTCCCACACCATATGTCGCACATTCAAAAACCTTATATCCTCAGATTCCCTGAATAGTACTGAATCACGTGAGCTAGGCCCCGCCCATTTCCGCCATGACTTTTTCCCCCGCAAAATCGCAAAAACTGTAAAACCTACTTTTTCGAACTCCGACTTGGGATTTTATCTGATCTGCGTGAATTTTGGCACATACACTCTTCTCATGGACCTGATCCAAAGTTATCACAAGAATTTTGTTTGGTTGACAAATGCGCAAATAATTATCGAACAAATTTCTGTAGCTAGCTAAAAAAATGCTAACTCTTACATATCTCGGTCCAAGTAAATGCTATCAACACCAGGTCTTAGATCCTTGGTTCTCATGTGACGGTGAGGGTATGAGCCGAATTTGGTGAAGGTTGGCCACTAGGGGGCGCTGCAAATATAAAAAATTTATATCTCCTAAACGGCTTGACTGATTTCTACAAAATTTGGTGGGTATGATGGAGGGCCTGTCTTGAGGCCATATCTCTAAGATGGGTGTGGCTGAACAATGTGGGCGTGGCCTATTACAACTTAAACAACAAACATTTCCTACAGCTGAACTGTTCTGCTGAGGGCTGTGAAATTTCTATGGACCCTATAGAATAGGACACAGATCTACCAGAGCAAAAACTGTGGATGTGCTCCACTAGGTGGCGCTATAACAGACAAATATGCGTTTTTGCCTCTAACTTCCACATTTTGAATGACACATTCATAAACTTTACATCTTTGTATTCCTTGGATAGAGATGAGTCTTTTGACATAGGCCACGCCCACTTCCACTGCAAATATTTCTTTCTAAGTTTCTACATATCAAAAACATACTTTTTCGAACTCCTACTAGGGTTTAAGCCCCATTGGCTTCAAACTTTGCACAGACAATCTCCAGAGGGGTTTGATCTAAAGTTATAACAATCAGCTTGCTGCTGTAAAAAATGTGCTAGTTATAAACGAACAAATTTTTTTGCTAGCTAAAAAACACATATTGTTTCATATCTTTCTCAAAATAAATGCTATCAACATCAAACTTTAGCTACTTGTTTTAGAGGTCAACCATAGGCTCTGTGCCAAATTTGGTACAAATCGGAAAATAGGGGGCGCTATAAACAGAGAAATATCAAGTCACAAAAAAGTTGGTCCGATTCACACAAAATTTGGTGAGTATGATGTGGGGTCACTCCTGAGACCAGCTGTAAAGTTTGGTAATGATTGGTCAACGTGGGTGTAATTTATTACAACAAATCCCAGTCCCACACATTCCTCCTTTTGCATTCCTAATGCATTGGTCCCATTCCAGTGAATGCAGGGAATCCGGCTCCAACTGTTCCTGCAGCCTAAAGCGTACATGGTAGAGCGCTGACATTTGGAGGGTTGGTCCAGACCCCTGCACGGAACTGAGACGCAAACAATTATATATGTCCACCAACAGGAGGAGATAGAACCAAAGACAATGCATTTTGGTCTATAACGCCCACACTGTATGTCGCACATTAAAAAACCTCATATCCTCAGATTTCCTGAATAGGGTTGAATCATGTAGGCGTGGTCAGGCAGATTTGTGGGATGACTTTTTTTCCGGCAAAACTGCGAAAACTGGAAAACCTATTTTTGAAACTCCTACTTGGGATTTTATCTTATCTGTGTGAATCTCGGCATTTACGCTCTTGTCATAGACATGTTACGAAGTTATCAAAAGAATTTCGTTCAGTCGAAACATGCGACAATTATAAATGAATACATTTCTTTAGCTAACTAAAAAAAATGTTAACTATTACGTATCTCGGTCAAAATAAATGCTATCAACACCAGTTCTTAGATCTTTGGTTCTCATCTGTCTTTGAGGGTATGAGCCGAATTTTGTGAATGTTGGCCTCTAGTGAGTGCTGCAAACATGAGAAATTTATATTTCTTAAACGGCTAAACCGGTTTTCTAATGAATTATGTAAGTATGATGTGGGGTGACTCCTGAGACCAGTAGATACTTGGTTGACATGTCACTGTGAGGGTATGAGCTGAATTTGACGAATGTTAGCCTCTAATGGGCGCTGCAAATATGTGATTTTTTTTAATCTCTGAAACTCCTTTACAGATTTCTATGTAATTTGTTGAGTATGATGTGGGGTCACTCCTGAGACCAGCTGTAAAGTTTAGTAATGATTGGTCAACGTGAGTGTAATCTATTCCAACTAATCCCAGTCCCACACATTCCTCCTTCCACTCTACTGGTGCATTTGTCCCATTCCAGTGAATACAGCGGCTCAGATGGTGGAATACTAACTCCAACTGTAAACCCTTATGAACGGGGCCCAGCCTCCACCAGCTCAGCCCCAGACCCGCGTCCTTCGGGGACGACTTCCGTGGGCTCTGTGGGGCCTGGGGTCCGAGTGGGCGGGGAGGCTTGGCCCCCGTTCATAACTGCTCGCAGTTCTTGTTATTCTTTTTTTTTTTCCGCTGATAAAACTGTTACTGCAGCCTAAACCGTACATGGTACGGCGGTGCAATTTGGAGGGTTGGTCCAGACCCCTGCCGGGACCTCAGACGCAAAAATGCGCATATATTCACCAGTAGGGGGCGCTATAATCAAAGATAAGGCGTTTTGGTCTATAACTCCCACACCGTATGTCGCACATTCAAAAACCTTATATCCTCAGATTCCCTGAATAGTACGGAATTACATGAGCTAGGCCACGCCCATTTCCGCCAGATTTTTCCCCCCGCAAAATCGCGAAAACTGAAAAACCTACTTTTTCGAAATCCGACTTGGGATTTTATCTGATCTGCATGAATTTTGGCACATACACTCTTCTCATGGACCTGATCCAAAGTTATCTCAAGAATTTTGTTTGGTTGAAAAATGCGCAAATAATTATCGAACAAATTTCTCTAGCTAGCTAAAAAAATGCTAACTCTTACATATCTCGGTCCAAGTAAAAGCTATCAACACCAGGTCTTAGATCCTTTGTTCTCATGTGACTCTGAGGGTATAAGCCGAATTTGGTGAATGTTGGCCACTAGGGGGCGCTGCAAATATAAAAAATTTATATCTCCTAAACGGCTTGACCGATTTCTACAAAATTTGGTGGGCATGATGGAGGGCCCATCCTGAGGCCATATCTTGAAGGTGGGTGTGGCTGAATAATGTGAGCGTGGTTTATTACAAGTTAAACAACAAACATTTCCTACAGCTGAACTTTTCTGCTGAGGGCTGTGAAATTTCTATGGACCCTATAGAATAGGATACAGATCTACCAGAGCAAAAACTGTGGATGTACTCCACTAGGGGGCGCTATAACAGACAAATACGCGTTTTTGCCTCTAACTTCAACATTTTGAATGACACATTCATAAACTTTACATCTTTGTATTCCTTGGATAGAGATGAGTCTTTTGACATAGGCCACGCCCACTTCCACTGCATATTTTTCTTTCTAAGTTGCTATATATCGAAAACATACTTTTTCGAACTCCTACTAGGGTTTAAGCCCCATTGGCTTCAAACTTTGCACAGACAATCTCCAGAGGCTTATGATCTAAACTTATCACAATCAGTTTGCTGCTGTAAAAAATGTGCTAGTTATGAATGAACAAATTTTTTTGGTAGCAAAAAAACACATATTGTTGCATATCTTTCTCAAAATAAATGCTATCAACATCAAACGTTAGATTCTTGTTTTAGAGGTCAACCAGAGGCTCTGTACCAAATTTGGTACAAATTGGACAATAGGGGGCGCTATAAGCAGAGAAAAACCAAGTCACAAAAAAGTTGGTCCGATTCACACAAAATTTGGTGACTATGATGTGGGGTCACTCCTGAGACCAACTGTAAAGTTTGGTAATGATTGGTCAACGTGGGTGTAATTTATTACAACAAATCCCAGTCCCACACATTCCTCCTTTTGCATTCCTAATGCATTGGTCCCATTCCAGTGAATGCAGGGAATCCGGCTCCAACTGTTCCTGCAGCCTAAAGCGTACATGGTAGAGCGCTGACATTTGGAGGGTTGGTCCAGACCCCTGCAAGGAACTGAGACACAAACAATTATATATGTCCACCAACAGGGGGCGATAGAACCAAAGACAATGCATTTATGTCTATAACTCCCACACTGTATGTCGCACATTCAAAAACCTCATATCCTCAGATTTCCTGAATAGGGTTGAATCACATGGGCATGGTCAGGCAGATTTGGGGGACGACTTTTTTTCCAGCAAAACTGTGAAACCTGGAAAACCTACTTTTTCAAACTCCTACTTGGGATTTTTTCCGATCTGCGTGAATCTTAGCATGTACGCTCTTCTCATAGACATGATACTAAGTTATCAAAAGGACTTTGTTTGGTCAAAAAATGTGAAATTTATCAATGAATAATTTTCTGTAGCTAGCTAAAAAAAATGTTAACTATTACAAATCTCAGACAAATTAAATTCTTTCAACACCAAATATTAGACACTTTGTTTACATGTCACTGTGAGGGTATGAGCCGAATTTGACGAATGTTGGCTTCTAGGGGGTGGTGAAAAAAAGTGAAATTTTTATCTCTTAAATGGAAAAACCGATATCTATGAAATTTGGTGAGTATGATGTGGGGTCACTCCTGAGACCAGCTGTAAAATTTGGTAATGATTGGTCAGTGTGAGTGTAATCTATTCCAACTAATCCCAGTCCCACACATTCCTCCTTCCACTCTACTGGTGCATTTGTCCCATTCCAGTGAATACAGCGGCTCAGACGGTGGAATACTAACTCCAACTGTAAACCCTTATGAACGGGGCCCAGCCTCCACCAGCTCAGCCCCAGACCCACGTCCTTCGGGGACGACTTCCGTCGGCTCTGTGGGGCCTGGGGTCCGAGTGGGCGGGGAGGCTTGGCCCCCGTTCATAACTGCTCGCAGTTCTAGTTTCTTTCTTGTTTTTAGTGTTTTCATGCCTTTTTGAGTAGAAGTGGTAAAAATGTCATTTTTGAGCGTTTCAGCCGTTTCAGCCTGTTCTTGTCACTTTAAGACAAGAATTTTTTTGTCTCAAGGAAAACTTTATGAACTGATAAGACTCAAACAAAAAAGCCATAAACCATTTATTTCTGACTTGTTTTTAATGTTTTTCTACTTTTCTGAGTGGACGTGGCAAAAATGTAATTTTTGAGCGTTTCAGACGATAAGAAGTTGTTTTTGTCACTTTGAGACAAGGGTGTTTTTTTTTTCAAGCAGAACTTCATGATTTGAGAATACTTTTACAAAAAAGCCATAAAAAAAGTTATTTCTGAGTTGTTTTTATTGTTTTATACTTTCCTGAGTAGAAGAGGGAAAAATCTGATTTTTGGGCGTTTCAGGCGATTAGAAGCTGTTTTGGTCACTTTGAGACAAAGATGTGTTTTTTTCAAGCAGAATTTCATGATTTGAGAAGACTTTTAAGAAAAAGCCATAAAACACTTATTTCTGTCTTGTTTTTATTGTTTTTATGCTTTTCTGAGTAGAAGAGGCAAAAATGTCATTTTTGAGCCTTTCAGACGATAAGAAACTTCTTTTGCCACTTTGAGACAAGGATGTTTTTTTCTCAAGCAAAACTTCATGAACTGATAAGACTGTGACAAAACAGCCATGAAACACTTATTTCTGACTTGTTTTTAGTTTTTTCATGCTTTTCTGAGTAGAAGAGGCAAAAAAATCATTTTTGAGCGTTTCACGCGATAAGAAGCTGTTTTGGTCACTTTGAGACAAAGATGTGTTTTTTCATGCAAAACTTCATGATTTGAGAAGACTTTTAAGAAACAGCCATAAAACACTTTTTTCTGACCTTTTTTTTTTAGTGTTTTCATGCTTTTCTGAGTAGAAGAGGAAAAAATGTCATTTTTTTAGCCTTTCAGACGATAAGAAGCTGTTTTTGTCACTTTGAGACAAGGATGTTTTTTTTTCTCAAGCAAAACGTCATTAACTGATAAGACTCAGTTCTCAGAAGACTCAGAAGTGTCAGTTCCAAGCTCTGGGCAACGGACTGCAGGCTCCAGATTCCAGACTCCATGCTCAACGCGCCGGGCTCAAGGCTCCATGCTCCAAGCTCCGGGCTCCGGGCTCCTGGCTCCATGCTCCGTGCTCCAGGCTTCAGGCTCCGGGCTCCAGGCTCCAGGCTTCAGGCTCCAGGCTCAGGGTTAGTTCAAGGCTCCCGGCTCCAGGTTTCAGTCTCAGGGTCAGTTCCAGGCTTCGTACTCAATGCTCCGTGCTCAAGGCTCAGGGTCAGTTCCAGGCTCTGGGTTCCAGCCTCCAACGTCTTGGCTCCGCACTCATGGCTCCGGGCTCCAGGCTCAAGGCACGGGGTCATTTCTAGGCTCTGGTCTCCAAGGTCTGGACATGTGGTCAGTTCTAGGCTCCGGGCTCCAGGCTCTTGGTTCCGGGCTCAGGGCTCCGGGCTCAGTGTAAGTTCCAGGCGTAGGGCTCCAGGCTCAGGGCTCCAGGCTCCAAGCTTCAAGTTCCAGGCTCAAGGCTTCATGCTCCAGGTTCCAGGCTCCAGGCTCAAGGCTCCAGGCTCAAGGCTCCGGGCATGGGGTAGGTTCAAAGTTCTAAGATCCAGGCTTCAGGCTACAGGCTTTGGGTTTGGGGTAAGTTCCAGGCTCCGGGTTCCACACCCTGGGCTGAAGACTCCAGGCACGGGGTTATTTCCAGTCTCCGGGCTCCATGCTCAAAGCTTCCGGCTCAAAGCTCATGGCTGCGGGTTCGGGATCAGTTCCAGGCTCCGGGTTCAAGGCCCCAGGTTCCGGGGTCGGGGTCAGTTCCAAGCTCGAAGCGACGGGCTCAAGGCTCCGCAATCAAGGATCCAGGCTCTGGAAAAAGGGTGAGCTCCAGGCTCCAGGCTCCAGGCTCCAGGCTCCAGGCTCCAGGCTCCAGGCTCCAGGCTCCAGGCTCCAGGCTCCAGGCTCCATTCTCGGGTTCAGTTCCAGTATTGAGGTTCCTGGCTCCGGGCTCAAGGCTTTGGGCTCAGGGTCTTCTTCCAGGCTCCAGACTCCTGGCTCCAGGTTCCAGGTTCCAGGTTCCAGGCTCCAGGCTCCAAGCTCCAGGCTCCGTGCTCCAGGCTATGGGCTCGTGATCAGTTCCAGGCTTCGGAATCTGTGTATCATTCGTTCATTCGTTTTTCAATTTAAAACCAAAAATGAGAAAACAAAAAAACGACTTGTTTTTTTGTTTTTCATTTTCAAAACCACAATGAAAAACGGATAACGGTTCATTTTTCCATTTCCCGATTTTGTGCTCAAATGAAGAATGGAAAAAACGGATAACAACCGTTTCATCTGATTTTGCTATTTTCAATATAGTTAAGTTGTCTGACCCGGAAGTAGTCGTTACTTGGGAAAAATAAACAATTTATGAATTAATTTTGTTTTTTTTTTGTTTTGTTTTTTTTAGAAAACAGTATCTCATTAATTAGGAAAAACAGAGCCAGTTTTTAAAAACTAATTTTATACTGTACTATTGCGAAATAAAAATTCGGCTCTGAGTTTCTCAGTCAATGGGCCAGTAGTGGCTGATCCAGGCTGGAGCTCCGTTTAAGGAACCCGTTCCGTTTTAAGGATGTCAGAATCAGTTCCCTTTGAGGATCATGGAACTGGTTTCGCTTACAAAACTCAGAACCGAGCTGTGCTCCCCGCTTCGCGCATGTATCAAGCCATCCTGCTCTGTCGAGCAGCTACCAGTAGCTTATATCGACAGCGACGTCTAGCAATTGATGCTACCCCATCAAAACATGCTACCTTATGTTTCAACACGCCTATTTGAAAATGAAATATTGCTTCTACTGTAGAAAAACACCATTATTTACTTATTCGTATGAATATGGGTAGAGGAAGCTCATTTCGACAGGCCTATAACTTCTATCAAATAAAGCTCCCACTACAGGTAACATATTTATGCAGGCTAATAACTTCTATTAAATTAAGCTCCTATGATAGAAACACCATTATTTACTTATCCATATGAATATGGGTAAAGGTAGTTCATTTAGACAGGCTTATAACTTCTATTAAATAAAGCTCCTACTATAGAAACACCATTATTTACTTATTCATATGAATATGGGTAAAGGTAGTTCATTTAGACAGGCTTATAACTTCTATTAGATAAAGCTCTTACTATAGAAACACCATTATTTACTTATTCATATGAATATGGGTACAGGTAGCTCATTTAGACACTTATAACTTCTATTAAATAAAGCTCCTACTACAGGTAACACACCTCACCTTTGTGATACTCAACACATTAAACATGGGACAACAGAAGAAACATTACATTCAAATCAAGTCAACTTTATTTGATATATACACTATATCCACTATTTTGATCTTGTGAGGGAAATTCGGTGTCCGTATTTATCCCATCCGTGGTGGCTTCATGTTTCTTTCCACAGACCTCCCACCTGTAGGAGGGCACATGCTGCTTCCAATCGAGCCTTTAAAACCTCTGCAGGATGTGTCTGGATGCTCGTGATGTCTCCATTGTTGAGAAACCCTTCTGCAAACTGCAAAATGGCATTTTAGGCATTCAGTTACATATGACTGGCTAACATAAAGGAAAAAAAACAGTTTACTACAAACAGTCTGAATTAAAATCTTTACCTTTAACACCTAAATCCCACAGCTACTGGCATCTTGCTGCTTGTTGTGGTGAACAGTTTTTACAGTCCATTTATCTCCTTGGACTTCATGGCCCACCATCCTCAAGAAATTCCTAATTATTGTTTAAAAAGCATAACAAGCATACGAAATACACAATATACTTGTCTGGATCAACAAGTAGCAGTGTCCTCTATGACATGGTGACAATCTATAAATGATTACTGTATTTATGTTATTCCATCACACTATGACATATTTGTGTAGCAAAGCCTTTTATGAAAATTTACTTCTGTTGCATCAGGTCAACTGAAATGCATATATATATATATATATATATATATATATATATATATATATATATATATATATATATATATATGTATATATATATATATATATATATGTATATATCAGAAATAGGTCTGAGGAAAATAGAAGAACACCACTAAAATCCAGTGAGCACCTACATTTACAGGACAAATCCATCTTTTTAACACTGGAAATTTCATCTGAAGAATGGGTTTCATATCAAATTATTGTTAATTCAGGTTACTGGTGTTAGGTGATATGGCTAGATAAAAACAAACAAATAGATTGCTTTTCTAAGAGGCTGAAATCTTCTGGAAAACAAACTTCCAGCTACCACAGCACAGAGCTGATGAATGGATTCCTGTTAAAAAAAATTAAGTGTGTGTTAGTTCGTGTGTATTGAGTGTGTAGTGTATTAAGTACACATGCATTGAGAACAATATAGTTTTACGTCCAGCATTTGCCTGCTGTTTTTCAGCAAGGATATGAATGTATGCATCAATTACCTGTATTACAAAAACAAACACACACACACACACACACACACACAAATCAGTAATAGGGAAAAAAAACACATTGTGGTTTGGTAATACTTTGTTTGAATTGTCACTTACGTCATCATCCATCCAGTGATCTGGCTTCTGTGGGGGACTGGATCATCTTTGTGTTCCCATAGAAGAGCTGTCCTCCACTGAACATTCATAAAGTACATATAAACAAAGACATTTTACCAAAACATAGATATATTTGAATACACCTTTGCCGACTCATCCTTAGTCTAAACCTCTCAGCATATCTCCTTCAGCTTAATTTTTGAGATTTCTTTGACCTGTCTGGGTGTTTCCTCTCAGACAGGTCATGTAGATTCTCCATGCACCTCTGTTCCATACCTATAAGCCTTCACAAACGGAAAAACTAGAAAACACACAACAAAACACATTTTTTGTAAAAAGCCACATTCAGCCACTTTTATACACGTACACCCACACAAGTTAGAGATGTGCATATGATAAATGACAAAGAAGACAGACTGGGAAACTAGGTATGGAGGTATTTGTGCAGTAAGGCATTTCTTTGGTTTTCCGAACCTAGCCAACTCGTCCTCAGTGTGTATGGAATCATAACGTAATTCACACAAGTGTGGGTAGTTAAGGGAACTGTTAACATAGATTTAGTCAGTTAACTAGAAGGCTACCATTGTTCTCGTTCGTTGAACTAACTTAAACAATAATCTAAACGCCATTAACACCGAGGTGACCCACGTACTTAAGGCTAATATCATACAATGAGAACTTCCTTATGCTATTATCATCTCACTTCAATATTCTACGTCTATCCTTCGTGCACATGTAATTGCTTACAGGAATTGTTAACATAGATTTAGACATGTTAAATGGTAGGCTACCATTATTGGCGTCTGTTGAACTAACTTAAACAATAATCTAAACACCGTTAACACCCACCTGACTCACGTACTTAACTCTAATATACAATGAGAACTTCCTTACGCTATTACCATCTCACGTCAATATTCTACGTCTGTCTTTTGTGCACATGCACATAATTGCTTCTGTGCTTACTGCTCAAAAGGCACTATAAAAGAAATACACTTACAAAATATGACTCCCTTCTGCCTGGGGGAGCACAAATCGATGGGCATTTAAACTGTGAAAACGTTTAGGAGTCAGTAGCTCAACTCGACAGGTAGACAGGACACCGGCCACGATTCCGTTTGTTTATTTTTCCCTGATTACGACTACTTCCGGGCCAGACAACTTAACTATATTGAAAATAGCAAAATCGGATGAAACGGTTGTTATCCGTTTTTTCCATTTTTCATTTGCGCACAAAATCGGGAAATGGAAAAACGAACCGTTATCCGTTTTTCATTCTGGTTTTGAAAATGAAAAACAAAAAAACAAGTCGTTTTTTTTGTTTTTTCATTTTTGGTTTTAAATTGAAAAACGAATGAACGAATGATACACGGATTGTTCGGCCTCCAGGTTCCAGGCTCCAGGATTAAGGTTCGGGGTCAGCTCCAGTCTCCTGGCTCCAGGCTCCGTGATCCAGGCTTTGGGAATGGTGTCTTATTCCAGGCTCCAGGCTCCAGGCTCCAGGCTGCAGGCTCCATGCTTCAGGCTCGTGATCAGTTCGAGGCTTCGGGCTCTAGGCTCTAGGGTCCGGGTTTGGCGTCACATCCAGGCTCCGGGCTCGGGGTCATCTTCCAGGCTCTAGGCTCCAGGCTCATGGCTCAAGGCTCCCGGCTCCCGGCTCCTGGCTCAACGCTCCAGGCTCTGGGCTCGCGATCAGTTCCCGACTTCGGTCTCCAGGACCTGGGTTTCATTTTACGGGTTTATTCCATGCTCTGGCCTTTGGGCTCTGGACTCCAGGCTTCGGGCTCAGAGTAAGTTCCATGCCAGGGTTTCACCCCTGGCCTCCAGGTTCTGAGAAAGGGGTAATTTCCATGCTCCGGGCTCCAGAATCCAGGTTCCAGGCTGTGCACTTTGGGTAAGTTCTAGGCTCCAGGCTCCAGGCTCAATGCTCCGAGCACCAGGCTCCAGGCTCGGAATCAGTTCCAGTCTTAGGGCTCCAGGCTCCGGGCTCCTGGCCCGGGGTGAGTTCCAGGCTCCGGGCTCATGGCTCCAGGCACTGGGTCAGTTTGAGGATCTGGGCTCTTAGCTCCAGTCCTTAAGCCCATGGTTCGAAGCTCCGCGCTCATTGCTCCGCCCTCAAGACTCAAGGCTCAAGGTTATTTGTAAGTGGCAGGCTCTGTTCTCCAGGTTAACGGCTCCAGACTCCGGGCTTGAGTTCAGTTCCAGGCTCGGGGCTCGGGGCTCGGGGCTCTGGACTCCGGGCTCCGAGCTCCGGGCTCCGGGCTCCGGGCTCCGGGCTCCGGGCTCCGGGCTCCGGGCTCCATGTGTGGGGTCATTTCCAGGATTCAGACTCCAGGCTGCAGGTTCACGGCTACATGCTCTAGGCTCAAGGCGCCAGACTCCAGGCACGGGGTCAGTTTGAGGATCTGGGCTCTTAGCTCCAGTCCTTAAGCCCGTGGTTCGAAGCCCCGCGCTCATTGCTCCGCCCTCAAGACTCAAGGCTCAAGGTTATTTGTAAGTGGCAGGCTCCGTTCTCCAGGTTAACGGCTCCAGACTCCGGGCTTGAGTTCAGTTCCAGGCTCGGGGCTCGGGGCTCCGGGCTCCGAGCTCCGGGCTCGGGGCTCCGGACTCCGGGCTCGGGGCTCGGGGCTCGGGGCTCCGGGCTCGGGGCTTGGGGCTCCGGACTCCGGGCTCTGGGCTCCGGGCTCCGGGCTCCATGTGTGGGGTCATTTCCAGGATTCAGACTCCTGGCTGTGGGTTCACGGCTACATGCTCTAGGCTCAAGGCGCCAGACTCCGGGCTTTAGTTCAGTTCCAGGCTCGGGGCTCCGGGCTCGGGGCTCGGGGCTCGGGGCTCCGGACTCCGGGCTCCGGACTCCGGGCTCCATGTGTGGGGTCATTTCCAGGATTCAGACTCCAGGCTGTGGGTTCACGGCTACATGCTCTAGGCTCAAGGCGCCAGACTCCAGGCTCGGGATCAGTTGCAGGCTACGGGCTAAAGGATCCAGGCTCCGCGCTCAAGGCTCCTGGTTCCAGGCACAGGGCTCCGGGCTTGGGGTCAGTTTCAGGCACCGCGCATCGGGCTCCAGGCTCCAGGCTCCGTGCCCCAAAAACAAGGTCAAGGATCCAGGTTCAGTGTCAGTTCCCGGCTTTGGGCTCCAGGTTCCGGGCTCCAAGGCTCAAGGCTTTAAGCTCCATGCTCCATGCTCCGGGCTTGGGGTCAGTTAAGGGCTCCAGGCTCCAAGCTCCAAGCTCCAAGCTCCAGGCTCCAGGCTCCAGGCTCCAGGCTCCAGGCTCCAGGCTCCATGCTCCCGGCTTGGGGTCAGTTAAGGGCTCCAGGCTCCAGACTCCAAGCTCCAGGCTCTGGACTCCAGGCTATTTTCTCCATTCTCCGGTTTCAAGAATCCGGGCTAGGGTTAAGTTCCAGGCTCCGGGCTCAGGGCTCAAGTGTCCAGTCTCCAGGCTTCTGATTCCGGGCTCCCTTCTCAAGGCTCATGGCTCCGCGGTCAAGGCTCCGGGCTCTAGGCTTTGGACTTTGGGGCAGTTCCATTCTCCGGGTACCAGGCTTCAGGCTCCAGGTTCCTTGCACTAGGCTCCAGGTTCCAGACACCGCGCTCCAGGATCCGGGATCGGGGTCAGTTCGAGGTACTGGGCTCAAGGCTCTGGGATCAGGGTCAATTTGTTGCTCCGGGCTCCAGTTTTCAGGCTCCAGGCTCAAGGCTCCATGCTCCAGGCTCAAGGCTCCAGGTTCCAGGCAAAGGGACAGGTTCCAACTTCCGGTCTCCCGGCTTCAGGCTGCAGGCTTCTGGTTCGGGGTAACTTCAATGCTTGGGGTTTCACGCCCAGGGCTCCAGGCTCCCGGCACGAGGTTTTTTCCAGGCTTTGGGCTCCTGGCTTTGAGCTTGGGGTCTTCTTCCAGGCTCTAGGCTCCATAATCATGGCTCCAGGCTCAAAGCTCCAGATCTAGGTTTCAGGCTCCAGGCTAAAAGCTCCTGGCTCTGGGCTCGGGATCAGTTCAAGGCTCCGGGCACCAGGACCCAGGTTTCGGGTTCAGGGTGTATTCCATGCTCTGGCCTGTGGGCTCCAGACTTCAGACTCTGGGCACTGGGTCAGGTCCAAGTTCCTGTCTCCAGGCTTAAGGCTCCAGGCTTCGGGCTCGGGCTAAGTTCCATGCTCGGGGTTCCACGCCCTGGGCTCTAGGCTCTGGGAACGGGGTCCTTTCCACGCTTCGGGCTCATGAATTAAGGCTACGAACTCAGAGTCAGTTCCAGGCTCCGGGCTCAAGGCTCCAGGCTCCAGGCTCCAGGATAACAGTTCCATGCTCACGGCTCAATGCTCCCAGCTCCAGGCTCCAGGCTCCAGGCTCCAGGCTTTGGGTCAGTTCCAGTCTCCTGCCTCAAGACTCCAGGCTCCAGGCTCTTGACTCGGGGTCAGTACAAGGCTTTGGGCTAACGGCTCAAGGCTCACGGCTCCATGCTCTCGGCTCCATGCTCCGGACCCCAGGTTCCGGGCTCCAGGCTCCAGGCTCTTGGTCAGTTGCAGACTCCGTGTTCAAGGCTACCGGCTCAAGACTCTTGGCTCGGGATCAGTTAAAGGCTCCGGGCTTAAGGATCCAGGCACCGCGCTCCAGGCTCCTGGTTCCAGGCACAAGGCTCCGGGCTTGGTTACTTTTCCATGCTCCGCGCTCCGCGCTCCAGCCTCTAGGCTCGGTGTCAGTTTCAGGCACTGCGCATCGGGCTCCAGGCTCAAGGCTCCATGACCCAAACTCAAGGTCAAAGCTCCAGGGTCCTTGCTGAGGGTCATTTCCAGGCTCCAGGCTCCAGGCTCCAGGCTCCAGGCTCCAGGTCCCAGGCTCCTTCCTAAGGGATAAAGGCTTTGGGCTCGGAGTATGTTTGTGTCTCTGGGCTCAAGGTTTTAGGCTCCATATTTCATGCTCAGTTCCAGGCTAAAAGCTCTATGCTCCAGGCTCGTGACTACGCGTTCCAGGCTCCAGGCACCTGGCTCAAGGCTTCGGGCTCCAGGCTCCAGGCTCCAGGCTCCAGGCTCCAGGCTCCAGGCTCCAGGCTCAAGGCTCCAGGCTCCAGCATCGGGGTCAGTTCCATGCTCTGGGCTCAAGACTCCAGGCTCAAGGCTTCATGCTTCAAGCTCTGGGCTCTAGGCTATAGGCTCCAGGGTCAGTGTCAGTTCCAGGCTCCAGGCTCCAGGCTCCAGGCTCCAGGCTCCGGGCTCCATGCTTCAGGCTCCGGGCTCAAAGTTCTGGGCTCAGTGTCTGTTTCAGGCTCCGTGCTCCCCCTTCAAGGCTCAAAGCCCTGGGATCAAGGCTCCAGGCTCTTGGCATGGGGTCAGTTTCAAGTTCCGGTTTCCAGGTTTTAGGCTCCACTTTTCAGGCTCGGGGTCAGTTCCAGGCTACAGGCTCCATAGTCCAGGTTCGTTTCTATGCATTCCAGGCTCAAGGCTCCGAGCACTAGACTCCAGGCTTTAGGCTCCAAGCTCAAGGCTCCAGGCTCGGGGTCAGTTCCATGCTCCGGGCTGAAGGCTCCAAGCTCAAGGCTCTGGGTCAGTTCAAGACTCAAGTCAAGGGGCTCTAGGCTCCAAACTCCATGCTCCAGGAACGGGGTCAGGTCCAGGCTCCGGGCTCCATGCTCCATTGTAAGGGCTCCAGACTCCAGACTCCAGGCTCCAGGCTTGAAGCTCCAGGCCCTAGGCACCGGGCTCCGGGCTCCGGGCTCCAGACTCCGGCCTTTTGCCTCCGGGCTCCAGGCTCATAGCTCCAGGCTCCAGGCTCTGGGAATTTATTCAGTTCCAAGTTCCAGTCTCCAGTTTCAGGCGCTAGGCCTCTGGCTCTGGGTATGTTCCATTCTTGGGGTACCAAACCATGGGCTCCAGGTACGGGTTTTTTTCTGGGCTCTGGGCTCCAGGCTCTGGGCTCCAGGCTTTGGGCTCGGGGTCTTCCTCCAGGCTCTAGGCTCCAGGCTCATGGCTCAAGGCTCCCGGCTGCCAGCTCCTGGCTCAACACTCCAGGCTCTGGACTCTCGATCAGTTCCCGACTCCTGTCTCCAGGACCCAGGTTTCATTTTATGGGTTTATTCCATGCTTTGGCCTTTGGGGTCCGGACTCAAGGCTTCGGGCTCAGGGTAAATTCCATGCCAGGGTTTCACCCCTTGCCTCCAGGTTCTGAGAACGGGGTCATTTCCACGCTCTGGGCTCCAGAATCCAGGTTCCAGGCTGCGCACTTTGGGTAAGTTCCAGGCTCCAGACTCCAGGCTCACGGCTCAATGCTTCGAGCTCCAGGCTCCAGGCTCGGAATCAGTTCCAGTCTAAGGGCTCCAGGCTCCTTGCTCCAAGCTCCAACCTCCAGGCTCCAGGGTACAGGCACCGGCTCTAGGCTCCACACTCCTTGCTACGTGCTCCAGGCTCCAGGTTTCAGGCCCGAGGTCATTTCCATGCTCCGGACTCCAGGCTCAAATCTCCATGCTCACGGCTCTATGCTCATGGCTCCATCCTCCTAGCTCCTGGCCCAGGGTGAGTTCCAGGCTCCGGGCTCATGGCTCCAGGCACGGGGTAAGTTTGTGGATCTGGGCTCCGAGCTCCAGTCCTGAAGCTCGTGGTTCGAAGCTTCGCAGTCATGGCTCCGCCCTCCTCACTCAAGGCTCCAGGTTATTTGTAAGTGGCAGGCTCCGTTCTCCAGGGTAACGGCTCCAGACTCCCGGCTCGAGTTCAGTTCCAGGTTTGGGGCACCGGCCTCCGGACTCCGGTCTCTGGGCTCAAGGCTCCAGGCTCTGGGCTCCGGGCTCCAGCCTCCATGTTTGGGGTCATTTCCAGGCTACGGGCTCAAGGCTCCGGTCTCGTGTTCTGTTCGTGGCTACGGGCTGCAGGCTCCGGACTCGTGTTCAGTTCCAGGCTTAAGGCTCCGGGATCCTAGCGTTGGGCCACAGGCTACAGGCCAAACACAAATCCCAGACCTCTCGGTTTCCTTGTTTTCTGAGTAGAAGAGGCAAAAATTTCATTTTTGAGCGTTTCAGACAATAAGAAGCTGTTTTTGTCACATTAAGAAAAGAATTTTTTTGTCTCAAGGAAAACTTTATGAACTGAAAATACTCGATCAAAAAGGCCATAAACCACATATTTCTGACTTGTTTTTAACGTTTTTCTACTTTTCTGTGTGGAAGTGGAAAAAATGTCATTTTTGAGTGTTTCAGACGATAAGAAATTGTTTTTGTCACTTTGAGACAAGGAGTTTTTTTTTTTTTTTTTAAGAAGAACTTCATGATTTTAGAATACTTTTACAAAAAGCCATAAAACACTTTTTTCTCAATTGTTTTTAGTGTTTTATACTTTTCTGAGTTAGATGAGGAAAAAATGTCATTTTTGAGCGTTTCAGGCGATAAGAAGCTTTTTTTGTCACTTTGAGACAAACACTTTTTTTTCAAGCAGAAGTTTATGATTTGAGAAGACTTTTAAGAAACAGCAATAAAAATCTTATTTATGTCTTGTTTTTAGTGTTTTCATGCCTTTCTGAGTAGAAGAGGTTAAAATGTCAATTTTGGGCGTTTCAGCTGATAAGAAGCTGTTCTTGTCACTTTAAGAAAATAATTTTTTTGTCTCAAGGAAAACTTTATGAACTGATAAGACTCGAACAAAAAATCCATAAAGGACTTATTTCTGACTTGTTTTTAACGTTTTTCTACTATTCTGAGTGGACGTGGCAAAAATGTCATTTTTGAGTGTTTCAGACGATAAGAAGCTGTTTTTGTCACATTGAGACAAAGGTGTTTTTTTTTGTCAAGCAGAACTTCATGATTTGAGAATACTTTTACAAAAAAGCCATAAAACACTTATTTCCTTCTTGTTTTTAGTGTTTTCATGCCTTCCGGAGTAGAAGAGAAAAAAATGTCATTTTTGAGCTTTTCAGCCGATAAGAAGCTGTTTTTGTCACTTAGAGACAAGGATGTTTTTTTCTCAAGCAAAACGTCCTGAACTGAAAAGACTTTGAAAATAAAAAGCCATGAAACACTTATTTCTGACTTGTTTTTTTTGTTTTCATGCTTTTCTGAGTAGAAGAGGAAAAAATGTCATTTTTGAGCGTTTCAGGCGATAAGAAGCTGTTTTTTTCACTTAAAGACAAGAATGTTTTTGTCTCAAGGAAAACTTTATGAACTGATAAGACTCGAACAAAAAAGCCATAAACCACATATTTCTGACTTGTTTTAAACTTTTTACTACTTTTGTGAGTGGTCAGTTTTTTGCTCCGTGCTCAAGTTTGCAGACTCCAAGTTCCATGCTCCAGGTTCCAGGTTCCAGGCTCCAGGCTCCAGGCTCAAGGCTCAAGGCTCCAGGCTCCGCGTTGCTTCCTCTGGGATCCAGGCTTTGGGCTAGGAATACTCCTTGCCCATACGTTCGTGGCTCCAGGCTCCAGGTTTTTGGCTCCATATTTTGGGCACAGTGCCAGGCTACAGGTTCTATGCTCCAAGTTCGTGACTACACATTCCAGGCTAATGGCACCTGGCTCCAGGCTCAAGGCTCTGGTCTCCAGGCTCCAGTCTCAGGATCAGTTCCATGCTCTGGGCTAAAAACTCCAGGCTCAAGGCTCAGATTCAGTTAATTGCTCTAGTCACAAGGCTCTAGACTCAAGGCTCCATGCTTTATGCTCTGGGCTCAAGGCTATAGGCTCCAGGGTGGGGGTCAGTTCCAGCCTCCGGGCTCCATGCTTCAGGCTCTGGGCTAAAGGCTCCGGGCTCAGTATCAGTTCCAGGCTCAGTGCTCCTCCTTCAAGGCTCCAGGCTCTGGGATCCAGGCTCTTGGCATGGGGTCAGTTCCAAGATCTTGTCTCCAGGTTTTGGGCTCAACTTTTCGAGCTCGACGTCAGTTCCAGGCTATAGGCTCCATAGTCCAGGTTCATTGCTACGTGATCAAGGCTCAAGGCTCCCAGCACCAGGCTCCAGGCTGAAGGCTCCAAGCTCAAGGCTCCAGGCTCAGGGTAAGTTCCAGGCTCCAGGCTCAAGGCGCCATGCTTCAAGCTCTTGGCTCCAGGCTCCAGGTTCGGGGTCAGTTCCAGGCTCCGGGCTCCATGCTCCGGGGTCAGGGCTCAAGACTCCAGGATCCACTCTCCAGGCTCCGCTCTCCAGGCTCCATGCTTCAAGCTCTGGGATCCAGGCTAAAGGCTCCATTCTCGGGGTCAGTTCCAGGCTCAAGGCTCCAGGCTCCAGGCTCAAGGTTCAAGGCTCAAGGCTCCATGCTTCAGGCGCCGGGCTCAGTGTCAGTTCCAGGCTCACTGCTCAAGGCTACAGGCTGCAGGCTCCAGGCTCTGGGCATGGGTTCAGTTCCAAGTTCCGGTCTCCAAGTTTTAGGCTTCACATTTCGAGCTCGGCGTTAGTTGCAGGCAAGAGGCTCCATTTTCCAGGCTCGTTGCTACGCGTTCGAGGCTCCAGGCTCCCGGCACAAGGTTTTTTCCAGGCTCCGGGCTCCTGGCTTGGGGTCTTTTTCCAGGCTCATGGCTCCATGCTCATGGCTCTAGGCTCCAGGTTCAAAGCTGAAGGCTCTGGGCTCGGGATCATTTCAAGGCTCCAGGAACCAGGACCCAAGTTTCGGGTTCAGGGTGTATTCCATGCTCCGGGCACAAGGCTCCAAGCTCAAAGATCAGGGTCAGTTCCAGGCTCAAGTCACCATGCTCAAGGCTCCGGTCTCCGGGCTCCAGCCTCATGGCGCCATGCTTCAAGCTCTTGGCTCCAGGCTCGGGGTCAGTTCCAGGCTTAAGGCTCCCTGCTCCGGGGTAAGGGCTCCAGACTCCAGAGTCTAGGCTCCAAGCTCAAGGCTCCACTCTCCAGACTCCTGGCTTCAGGCTCCAGGCTCCAGGCTCCAGGCTCAAGGCTCCAGGACCCAGGCTCAAGGCTCCGGACTCAGGGCTCCAGGCTAGGCTGCGGGCTGCGGGCTTCTGGCTGCGTGCTCCATGCTCCAGGCTCCAGGCTCCAGGCTCCGGGCTGCGGGCTTCAGGCTCAAGACAAAAGGCTCCGGGCTCCAGGCTCCAGGCTCCAGGCTCTGGGCATGGAGTCACTTCCAAGTTCCAGTCATGTTCCAGGCACGGGGTCAGTTCCAGTCTATGGGCTCCAGGCATGGGCTCAAGGCTCCACGCTCCTTGCTCCGCTAGCTCAAGGCTCTGGGCTCGGGATCTTTTTAAGGCTCCAGGAACCAGGACCCAAGTTTCGGGTTCATGGTATATTCCATGCTCTGGCCAGTGGGCTCCAGACTCCAGGCTCGGGGCATTGGGTCAAGTCCAAGTTCCGGTCTCCAGGCTAAAGGCTCCAGGCTTCGGTTAAAGTTCCATGCTCGGGGTTCCACGCCCTGGGCTCCAGGCTATGGGAACGGAGGCACTTCCATGCCCTGGGCTCCAGAATCCGGGCTCCGGACTCTGAGTCAGTTCCAGGCTCTGGGCTCCAGTCTCCAGGTTCAAGGCTCCAGGCTCCAGGCTCCAGGCTCCAGGCTCTGGGCTCCAGGCTCCGGGCTCAAGGCTCTTGGCATGGGGTCAGTTCCAAGTTCCGGTCTCCAGGTTTTTGGCTCCACTTTTCGGGCTTGGGGTCAGTTCCAGGCTACAGGCTCCCAGCACTAGGCTCCAGGCTTAAGGCTCCAAGCTCAAGGCTCCAGGCACGGGGTAAGTTCCATTCTCCGGGCACAAGGCTCCAAGCTCAAGGCTCAGGGTCAGTTCCAGGCTATAGTCACCATGCTCTAGGCTCCGGTCTCCGGGCTCCAGCCTCATGGTGCCATGCTTCAAGCTCTTGGCTCCATGCTCGGGGTCAGTTCCAGGCTTAAGGCTCCATGCTCCGGGGTCAGTGCTCTTGACTCCAGACTCTTGGCTCCAGGCTCCAGGCTCAAGGCTCCAGGATCCAGGCTCAAGGCTCCGGGTTCAGGGCTCCAGGCTAGGTTTCGGGCTGCGGGCTGCGTGCTCCATTCTCCAGGCTCCGGGCTGCGGGCTCCAGGCTCAAGACTAAAGGCTCCGGGCTCCGGGCTCCAGGCTCCAGGCTCTGGGCATGGAGTCAGTTCCAAGTTCCAGTCAGATTCCAGGCACGGGGTCAGTTCCAGTCTACGGGCTCCAGGCACGGGCTCCAGGCTCCGGACTCCAGGCTCAAATCTCCATGCTCATGGTTCTTGGCTCACTGCTCCATGCTCCGGGCTCCAGGCTCGGTGTCAGTCCCAGGCTCTGTGCTCGTTTTCAGCTCCAAGCTTCGGGCTCATGGCTCCCTGCACTTGGTCAGTTTGAGGATCTGGGCTTCGAGCTCCAGTCCTTAATCCCATGTCTCTAAGATCCGCGCTCCAGGCTCCGCCCTCCAGACTCAAGGCTCCAGGTTATTTGTAAGTTGAAGGCTCCGTTCTCCAGGTTACCGGTTCAGAACTATGCGCTCGGGTTCAGATCCAGGCTCGGGGATCGGGGCTCTTGGCTCCGGACTCCGGACTTCTGTCTCCGGCCTCTGGGCTCCAGGCTTCTTGCACAGGGCTCCGGGCTCCGGGCTCCGGGCTCCGGGCTCCGGGCTCCATGTTTGCGTTCATTTCCAGGCTCACGGGCTCCGGGCTCCGGGCTCCGGGCTCCGGGCTCCGGGCTCCGGGCTCCGGGCTCCGGGCTCCGGGCTCCGGTCTCGTGTTCAGTTCCAGGCTCAAAGGGCTCCTTGTGCTGGGCTAAGGGCTACAGGCTCACCACATTGCCCAGACCTCTGGGTTTTCCTTGTTTTCTTGGTAGAAGAGGCAATAATGTCATTTTTGAGCGTTTCACACGATGAGAAGATTTTTTGGTCACTTTAAGAAAAGAATGTTTTTGTCTCAAGGACCACTTTATGAACTGAAAAGACTCGAACAAAAAGGTAATAAACCACTTATTTCTGACTTCTTTTTTGCGTTTTTCTTCTTTTCTGAGTAGAAGAGGCAAAAATGTCATTTTTGAGCCTTTCAGACGATAAGAAGCTGTTTTGGTCACTTTGAGAAAAGGATTTTTTTTTCTCAAGCAGAACTTCATGATCTGAGAAGACTTTGACAAAACAGCCATAAAAAACTTATTTCTGACTCTTTTTTAGTGTTTTCATTATTTTCTGACTATGTAGCTTAAAATGTCATTTTTGAGTGTTTTACACGATTAGAAGCTGTTTTGGTCACTTTGAGATAAGAATGTTTTTTTCCAGCAGAACTTCCTGATTTGAGAATACGTATACAAAAAAGCCATAAAACACTTATTTTTGACTTGTTTTTAGTGTTTTCCTTCTTTTCTGAGTAGAAGAGGCAAAAATGTCATTTTGAGCGTTTCAGACGGTAAGAAGCTGTTTTGGTCACTTTGAGACAAACATGTTTTTTTCAAGCAGAACTTCATGATTTGAGAAGACTTTTAAGAAACAGCCATAAAACACTTATTTCTGACTTGTTTTTAGTGTTTTTATGCTTTTCTGAGTAGAAGAGGCAAAAATGTCCTTTTTGAGCGTTTCAGACGGTAAGAAGCTGTTTTGGTCACTTTGAGACAAACATGTTTTTTTCAAGCAGAACTTCATGATTTGAGAAGACTTTTAAGAAACAGCCATAAAACACTTATTTCTGACTTGTTTTTAGTGTTTTTATGCTTTTCTGAGTAGAAGAGGCAAAAATGTCCTTTTTGAGCATTTCAGACAAAAGAAACTGTTTTGGTCACTTTGAGACAAAGATGTTTTTTTTTTCAAAGCAGAACTTCATAATTTTATAAAACTTAAAAAAAAAAAAAAAAAAAAAGCCATAAAACACTTATTTCTGACTTATTTTTAGTGTTTTCATGCTTTTCTGAATAGAAGAGGAAAAAATGTCATTTTTGAGCGTTTCAGACGATAAGAAGCTGTTTTGGTCACTTTGAGAAAGGGATGTTTTTTCTCAAGCAGAACTTCATGATTTGACAAGACTTTTAAAAAAAACAGCCATAAAATACTTATTGCTATCTTGTTTTTAGTTTTTTTATTCTTTTATGAGTAGGAGATGCATAAATGTCATTTTTGAGCGTTTCAGACGATAAGAAGCTGTTTTGGTCGCTTTGAGACAAAGATTTTTTTTTCAAGCAGAACTTCATGATTTGAGAAGACTTTTAAAAAACAGCCATAAAACACTTTTTGCTGACTTGTTTTTAGTTTTTTTATGCTTTTATTAGTAGAAGATCCAAAAATGTCATTTTTGAGCGTTTCATACGATCAGAAGCTTTTTTGTCACTTTGAGAAGAGCACGTTTTCTCAAGACCTGAGACGACTCTAAAGAAAAAGGCCATAAAACACTTATTTTTGACTTGTTTTTTAGTGTTTTCATGCTTTTCTTACTATATTGGTAAAAATGTCATTTTTGAGCGTTTCACGCAAGCAGAAGCTGATTTGGTCACTTTTGAGACAAGGATGTTTTGTCTCAAGCAGAACGTAAAGCTTCACACTTAGTTCTGGCATTTCTCAAACCGCCCCGTGGAGATTGAATGCTGCCTGACATTGCAGCCACACTCTAGTGGACGAACTCTGTCCCTGGTCCTGATTCTTTGTCATTCTTTCTCTCTTTCTCTCTCTCTACCTCTTTCCTCCAACCCCCTTAAAGCTGCACACTTGCGTGCATGGACGAGGAAGAGCACTGGGAAATGTCGCACTGACCCTTGTCAGGGTTAGACCGGGACGGCTGGTGGACGGTGTGGACTCTGTCTTTTTTCCAGCCCGTGTGGGACATTGTTATTTTTCCAGAGACAGAACCCCAGAGCCCTTTTTTAAAGCTCCGGTTCTTTTCTCATCTGGAGCTGGATAACGATAAAACATGAACTGTATGTTGAACTTTGTTATTTCTTTTCCAGAGACAACCCCTGTAAGCCTAACACCTTTTTTTTCTTTTTGTTTAACCTCCGGGGCTTCTCCTCAACTTCAGCCCGAAACCTAACCTTGTTCCAGGTCTAAATCTTTTCCCCTCTCTCCCCCTCTCTTCTCTCCAGCCCCCTTAAAGCTGCTCACTGAGTGTTTGAACTTTTTCAAACCCCCCCAGTGGGAACGGAATGCTTCCCAACATCAGAGCCTCACACTCGTGGATGAACTCTCGCCCTGGTCCTGGTTCTTCTTTTCCCCTTTTCTCCCCCTTTTTCTTCCAGCCACCTTGAAGCTGTACATTGGCATGCGCTGAGGAGGAGGAGCGAAGGGAAATGTCGCGCTTACCCGGGTCAGGATTAGGCCGGGACGGCCGGCGGACCGTGTACAGTCTGTCTTTTTTCCAGGCCTGTGTGGGACTTTGCTATTTTTCCAGGCCTGTGCGGGAATCTTTTTTGTTTTTTCAAAGACAGAACGCTGGTTAGCTGATCCCCCTTTTAACTTCAGGTGCTTTTCTCATCTGGAGCTGGATAACGGTAAAAGTCGAACCGTATGAAGGACTTTGTTTTTTTTTTTTTTTTTTTTTTTTCCAGACAGAACTGTTAAAGCGTGCAAGTCCGGATTCTGGCTTCCACTGCAATAAACGATGCTTTCACGTGTGTTCTCTTTAGCCGCTTTTGTGGGCATATTTATTATAATTTTTACTCACAACTTATATAGCGCGTAGCAACAACTATAGCCATGACCATGTGCGCCGAAAAGGAGAAGGACAACAGGAAATACATACACAACATCCTGCAGGCTGCAAAATAAAAGCCTCTTTTACACAGGGAGTAAGAGCGCTATAATAACAAATACTTAACAAGAACCCCTGTAAGCCTAAGGCTTCGGGCTCGGGGTAAGTTCCATGCTCGGGGATCCACGCGCCTGGCTCCAGGCTCCAGGCTCCAGGCTTTGAGAACGGGGTCATTTCCACACTCCGGGCTCCAGAATCCAGGTTCAAGGCTCCGCACTCGCGGTCATTTCCAGGCTCCAGACTCCAGGCTCCAGGATCCAGGATCCAGGATCCAGGATCCAGGATCCAGGCTCGGGGTCAGTTCCAGTCTCCGGGCTGCAGGGTCCTGGCTCAAGGTTTTGTGCTCGGGGTCAGTACTAGGCTCTGGGCTCAAGGCTCCAGGCACAGGGTCATTTCCAGGCTCCGGGCTCATGACTCCAGGATCCAGGCTCTTGACTCCGGGTCAGTACAAGGCTTTGGGCTCCCGGCTCCAGGCTCCAGGCTCCAGGCTCCAGGCTCCAGGCTCCAGGCTCCAGGCTCAGGGCTCCATGCTCACGGCTCCATGATCCGGGCCGCAGGCTCCGAGCTCAAGGTTATGTGCTCGGGGTCAGTTTAAGGATCCGCGCTCCATGCTCCATGTTCAGGGTTCTGGGCGTGGGGTAATTTCTTTGCTCCGGGCTCCAAGGTCCGGACTTAAGGTCAGTTCCAGGCTCTATGCTCCAGGCTCCAAGCTCACGGCTCCATGCTACAGGCTCCAAGCTCCAGGCTCAAGCTTCCAGGATATGGGATCCAGGCTCCAACCTCCAAGTTCCTTACTCCATTCTCCATGCTCCGGGCTTGGGGTAGGTTTAGGGCTCCAGGCTCCAGATGCCAGGCTCCAGGCTCCAGGCTCCATACTCCGGTTTCAAGAATCTGGGCTAAGGTTAAGTTCTAGGCTCTGGCCTAAGGGCTTAAGCCTCCAGTCTCCAGGCTTCAGACTCCGGGCTCCCTGCTCAAAGGCTCATGGCTCCGCACTCAAGGCTCCAGGCTTCGGGCTTTGGGGCAGTTCAATTCTCCGGGTACCAGGCTTCAGGCTCCAGGCTTAAGGCTCTTGGTCAGTTTCAGGCTCCGGGCTCCAGGCTCCAGGCTCAAGGCGCCATGCTTCACGGTCTTGGCTCCAGTCTCCAGGCACCAGGCTCCAGGCTCCAGGCTCCAGGCTCCAGGCTCCCGGCTCCAGGCTCCAGGCTCGGGGTCAGTTCCAGGCTCCATGCTCCGGGGTCAGGGTTCAAGACTCCAGGATCCATTCTCCAGGCTCCGCTCTCCAGGCTCCATGCTTCAAGCTCTGGGATCCAGCCTAAAGGCTCCATTCTCGGGGTCAGTTCCACGCTCCAGGCTCCAGGCTCCATGCTTCAGGCGCCGGGCTCAGTGTCAGTTCCAGGCTCACCGCTCAAGGCTGCAGGCTGCAGGCTCTGGGCATGGGGTCAGTTCCAAGTTCCGGTCTCCAAGTTTTAGGCTTCACATTTCAAGCTCGGCGTTAGTTCCAGGCAAGAGGCTCCATTTTCCAGGCTCGTTGCTACGCGTTCCAGGCTCCAGGCTCCCAGCACAAGGTTTTTTCCAGGCTCCAGGCTCCTGGCTTTTGGCTTGGGTCTTTTTCCAGGCTCATGGCTCCAGGCTCCAGGTTAAAAGCTCAAGGCTCTTGGCTCCGGATCATTTCAAGGCTCCGGGACTCAGGACCCAAGTTTCGGGTTCAGGGTGTATTCCATGCTCTGGCCTGTGGGCTCCAGACTCCAGGCTCGGGGTATTGGGTCAGGTCTTAGTTCCGGTCTCCAGGCTAAAGGCTCCAGGCTTCGGGCAAAGTTCCATGCTCGGGGTTCCACGCGCTGGTCTCCAGGCTCTGGGAATGGGGTCACTTCCATGCTCTGGGCTCCAGAATCCAGGCTCCGGACTCGGAGTCTGCTCCAGGCTCCAGGCTCCAGGCTCCAGGCTCCAGGCTCTAGGCTCCAGGCTCCAGGCTCCAGGCTCCAGGCTCCAGGCTCCAGGCTCTTGGCATGGGGTCAGTTCCAAGTTCTAGTCTCGAGGTTTTTGGCTCCACTTTTCGGGCTTGGGGTCAGTTCCAGGCTACAGGCTCCATAGTCCAGGTTCGTTTCTACGCGTTCCAGGCTCAAGGCTCCCAGCACAAGGCTCCAAGCTTTAGGCTCCAAGCTCAAGGCTCCAGGCACGGGGTAAGTTCCATGCTCCGGGCACAAGGCTCCAAGCTCAAGGCTAAGGGTCAGTTCCAGGCTCATGTCACCAAGCTCTAGGCTCCGGGCTCCAGCCTCATGGCGCCATGCTTCAAGCTCTTGGCTCCCGGCTCCAGGCTCGGGTTCAGTTCCAGGCTAAAGGCTCCATGCTCCGGGTTCAGGGCTCCAGACTCCAGAGTCGAGGATCCAGGCTCCAGGCTCCTGGCTTCAGGCTCCAGGCTCAAGGCTCAAGGCCCCAGGACCCAGGCTAAAGGCTCCGGGCTCAGGGCTCAAGGCTAGGCTGCAGGCTGCGGGCTTCTGGCTGCGTGCTCCATGCTCAAGGCTCTGGGCTCCAGGCCCCAGGCTCAAGGCTCAAGGCTCAAGGCTCAAGGCTCAAGGCTCCAGGATCCAGGCTCCAGGCTCCAGGCTCCAGGCTCCAGGCTCCAAGCTCAAGGCGCGATGCTTCAAGCTCTTGATTCCAGGCTCCAGGCTCCAGGTTCAGGGTCAGTTCCAGGCTCCGGGCTCCATGCTCCGGGGTCAGGGCTCAAGACTCAAGGATCCATTCTCCAGGTTCCGCTCTCCAGGCTCCATGCTTCAAGCTCTGGGATCCAGGCTAAAGGCTCCATTCTCGGGGTCAGTTCCAGGATCCAGGATCCAGGCTCCAGGCTCAAGACTCCATGCTTCAGGCACCGGGCTCAGTTTCAGTTCCAGGCTCACCGCTCAAGGCTAAAGGCTGCAGGCTGCAGGCTGCAGGCTCCTGGCTCTGGGCATGGGGTCAGTTCCAAGTTCCGGTCTCCAGGTTTTAGGTTCCACATTTCATGCTCGGGGTCATTTCAAGGCAAATGGCTCCATTTTCCAGCCTCGTTGCTACGTGTTCAAGACTCTAGGCTCCCGGCAAAAGCCTCAAGGCTGAAGGCTCAAAGCTCAAAGCTCCAGGCTCGGGGTAAATTCCTTTCACCGGGCTCAAGGCTCCAAGCTCGAGGCTTGGGGTCAGTTCCACGCTCTAGGCTCCAGGCTCCATGCTCAAGGCTGCATGGTTCATTCTCTTGACTCCAGGCTCCAGGGTCCTGGGTCTTGGTCAGTTGCAGCGTCCGTGCTCAAGGCTACCAGTTCCATACTCCAGGCTCGGAATCAGTTTTAGGCTCCAGGCTCAGGGTAAGTTCCATGCTCCAGGGTAAAGGCTCAAAGTTCAAGGCTCGGTGTCAATTCCAGGCTCAAGTCACTGGGTTCTATGCTCCGGGCTAAAGGCTCATGGCACCATGCTTCAAGCTCTTGGCTCCAGGCTCCAGGCTTGGGGTCAGTTCCAGGCTAAATGCTTCAGGCTCTGCTCTCCAGGCTTTGCTGTCAAGGCTCCGGGCTGTGGGCTCCAGGCTCACAGCTTTAGGTTCAAGGCGCCAGGCTCATGGGTCTTGGTCAGTTGCAGGCTCCGTTCTCCAGGCTACCGGCTCCAGACTCCTTGTTCCTTGCTCAGGGTAATTTCCAGGTAGTGAGCTCTAGGCTCCAGGCTCCAGGCCCCAGGCCCCAGGCCCCAGGCTCCAGGCTCCAGGCTCCAAGCTCCAGGATAAAGGCTCCAAGCTCCAAGCTCCAAGCTCAAGGCTTCAGGCTAAGTTTCAGTTCGTTGCTTTGTACTCAAGGTTTTAGGCTCCAGGCTACAAGCTTAAGGCTCCATACTCTGGGCCAGGGGTCAGTAAAGGGCTCCAGACTCCAGGCTAAAGACACCTGGCTCAGTGTCAGTTCCAGGCTCTGGGCTCCCCGCTCAAGGCTCCAGGCTCCAGGCTCCCTGCACTAGGCTCTGGGCATGGGGTCAGTTCCAAGTTCCGGTCTCCACGTTTTAGGTTCCACATTTCGTGCTCGGGGTCAGTTCAAGGCAAATGGCTCAATTTTCCAGCCTCGTTGCTACGTGTTCCAGACTCTTGGCTCCCGGCAATAGCCTCAAGGCTGAAGGCTCAAAGCTCAAAGCTCCAGGCTCGGGGTAAATTCCTTTCACCGGGCTCAAGGCTCCAAGCTCGAGGCTTGGGGTAAGGTCCACGCTCTTGGCTCCAGGCTCCATGCTCAAGGCTTCATGGTCCATTCTCTTTACTCCAGGCTCCAGGGTCTTGGTCAGTTGCAGGCTCTGTGCTCCAGGCTACCGGTTCCAGACTCCAGGCTCGGAATCAGTTTAAGGCTCCAGGCTAAAGGATCCAGGCTCCGCGCTCCAGGCTCCTGGTTCCAGAAAAAGGGCTCCGGGCTTGGGGTCAGATCCATGCTCCGGGCTCAAGGCTAAAGCCTCTAGGCTCGGGGTCAGTTTCAGGCACCGCACATCGGGCTCCAGGCTCATGGCTCCAGGCTCCGTTCCCCTTACACCATGTCCAGGCTCAAGGTTCCTTGCTCAGGGTAATTTCCAGGCTGTGGGTTCTGGACTCATGGCTCCAGGCTCCAGGCACCAGGCACCAGGCACCAGGCTCCAGCCTCCAGGCTCAAGGCTCCAGGCTCCAGGCTGAAGGCTCAGTGTCAGTTTCAGGCTTTTGGCTCCTGGTTCAGGGCTCCAGGCTCCAGGCTCCAGGCTCCAGGCTCCAGGCTCCAGGCTCCAGGCTCCAGGCTCCAGGCTCCAAGCTCCAGGCTCCAGGGTCCATGCTCCATGCTTCGGGCTTGGGGTCAGTTAAGGGCTCCAGGCTCCAAGCTCCAGGCTCCATGCTGCGGGCCTGGGGTCAGTTAAGGGCTCCAGGCTCCAGGTTCCAGGCTCAAGTCTCCAGACTCCAGGCTCAAGGCTCAAGGCTCCAGGCTCCAGGCTCCAGGCTCCGAGCTGTAGGCTCCGCGCTCCATTCTCCGATTTCAAGGATCCGAGCTAGGGTTAAGTTCCAGGCTCCGGGCTTAGGGCTCAAGCCTCCAGTCTCCAGCCTTCAGATTCCGGGCTCCCTGCTCAAGGTTCATGGCTCTATGCTCAAGGTTCCGGGCTCAAGGCTTCGGGCTTTGGGGCAGTTCCATTCTCCAGGTACCAGGCTTAAGGCTCTAGGTCAGTTCAAGGCTCCGGGCTCAAGGCTCCGGGCACCAGGCTCCAGGCTCGTGGCTCCAAGCTCCAGGTACCGGGCACCAGGTTCCAGGGTAAAGACACCGCGCTCCAGGATCTGGGATCGGGGTAAGTTCGAGACTCTGGGTTCAATGCTCTGGGATAAGGGTTAGTTTGTTGTTCCATGCTCCAGTTTGCAGGCTCCAGGTTCCTTGCTCCAGGCTCAAGGTTCCAGGCTCCACGTTGCTTCCTCCGGGATCCAGGCTTTGGGCAAGGATTACTCCTAGCCCATATGTTCATGGCTCCGGGCTCCAGGTTTAAGGCTCCATATTTTGGGCGCAGTGCCAGGCTACAGGTTCTATGCTCCAACTTAGTGACTACACATTCCAGGCAAATGGCACCTGGATCAAGGCTCTGGTCTCCATGCTCCAGTCTCGGGGTCAGTTCCAGGCTCCGTGCTCCCCCCTCTAGGTTCCAGACTCCGGGCTCATGGCTCTTGGCATGGGGTCAGTTCCAAGATCTGGTCTCCAGGATTAAGGCTCCACTTTTCGGGCTAGAGGTCAGTTCCAGGCTACAAGCTCCATAGTCCAGGTTCGTCTCCAAGCATTCCAGGCTAAAGGCTCTGAGCACCACGGTCCAGGCTCCCGGCTCAAGGCTCCAGAACCTGGGATCCAGGCTAAAGACGCCTGGCTCAGTGTCAGTTCCAGGCTCCGGGCTCCCCCGCTCAATGCTCCAGGCTCCGGGTTCCGGGCTCCGGGCTCCGGGCTCCGGGCTCCGGGCTCCGGGCTCCGGGCTCCGGGCTCTGGGCATGGGGTCAGTTCCAAGATCTATTCTCCAGGTTTTGGGCTCCACTTTTCGGGCTCGAGGTCAGATCCAGGCTACAGGCTCCATAGTCCAGGTTTGTTGCTACGCGATCAAGGCTCAAGGCTCCCAGCACCAGGCTCTAGGCTGAAGGCTCCAAGCTCAAGGCTCCAGCCTCAAGGTAAGTTCAATGCTCCAGGGTAAAGGCTCCAAGCTTAAGGCTCATGGTCAATTCCAGGCTGAAGTCACCGGGCTCAAGGCTCCGGGCTCGAGGCTCAAGGCGACTTGCTTCAAGCTCTTGGTTCAAGGCTAAAGGCTCCAGGCTCAGGTTCAGTTCCAGGCTCCGGGCTCCGGGCTCCGGGCTCCATGCTGCGGGGTCAGGGGTCAGGGCTCAAGACTCCAGGATCCATTCTCCAGGCTCCGCTCTCCAGGCTCCATGCTTCAAGCTCTGGGATCCAGGCTAAAGGCTCCATTCTCGGGGTAAGTTCCAGGCTCAAGGCTCCATGCTTCAGGCGCCGGGCTCAGTGTAAGTTCCAGTCTCACCGCTCAAGGCTACAGGCTGGAGGCTCCAGGCTCTTGGCATGGGGTCAGTTCCAAGTTCCGGTCTCCAAGTTTTAGGCTTCACATTTCGAGCTCGGCGTTAGTTCCAGGCAAGAGGCTCCATTTTGCAGGCTCGTTGCTACGCGTTCCAGGCTCCAGGCTCCTGGCACAAGGTTTTTTCCAGGCTCTGGGCTCCTGGCTTTGGGCTTGGGGTCTTTTTCCAGGCTCATGGCTCCATGCTCATGGCTCCAGGCTCCAAGTTAAAAGCTCAAGGCTCTAGGCTCGAGATCATTTCAAGGCTCCGGGAACCAGGACCCAAGTTTCGAGGTCAGGGTGTATTCCATGCTCTGGCCTGTGGGCTCCTGACTCCAGGCTCGGGGCATTGGGTCAGGCCCAAGTTCCGGTCTCCAGGCTAAAGGCTCCAGGCTTCGGGCAAAGTTCCATACTCGGGGTTCCACGCCCTGGTCTCCATGTTCTGGGAACAGGGTCACTTCCATGCTCTGGGCTCCAGAATCCAGGCTCCGGACTCGGAGTAAGTTCCAGGCTATGGGCTCCATGCTCCAGGTTCCAGGCTCCAAGTTTCAGTCTCCAGGTTTTTGGCTCCACTTTTCGGGCTTGGGGTAAGTTTCAGGCTACAGGCTCCATAGTCCAGGTTTGTTTCTACGCGTTCCAGGCTCAAGGCTCCCAACACTAGGCTCCAGGCTTAAGGCTCCAAGCTCAAGGCTCCAGGCACGGGGTAAGTTCCATGCTCCGGGCACAAGGCTCCAAGCTCAAGGCTCAGGGTCAGATCCAAGCTCATGTCACCATGCTCTAGGCTTCGGTCTCCGGGCTCCAGCCTAATGGCACCATGCTTTAAGCTCTTGGCTCCAGGCTCTTGGTTCGGGGTGAGTTCTAGGCTCAAGGCTCCATGCTCCGGGGTCAGGGCTCCAGACTCCAGAGTCTTGGCTCCAGGCTCCAGGCTCAATGCTCAAGGCTCCAGGACCCAGGCTCAAGGCTCTGGGCTCAGGGCTCCAGGCTAGGCTGCGGGCTTCGGGCTTCTGGCTACGTGCTCCATGCTCCAGGCTCCGGGCTGTGGGCTCCAGGCTCAAGACAAAAGGCTCCGGGCTCCAGGCTCCTGGCTAAAGGCTCCAGGCTCTAGGTTTTGGGCACGGACTCAGTTCCAAGTTCCAGTCATGTTCCAGGCACGGGGTCAGTTCCAGTCTATGGGCTCCAGGCATGGGCTCAAGACTCTATGCTCCTAGCTCCGCTAGCTCATGGCTCTTTGCTCGGGATCATTTCAAGGCTCTGGGAACCAGGACCCAAGTTTTGGGTTCATGGTGTATTCCATGCTGTGGCCAGTGGGCTCCAGACTCCAGGCTCAGGGCATTGGGTCAGGTCCAAGTTCCGGTCTCAAGGCTAAAGACTCCAGGCTTCGGGCAAAGTTCCATGCTTGGGTTTCCACGCCCAAGGCTCCAGGCTCTGGGAAAGGGGTAACTTCCATGCTCTGGGCTCCAGAATCAAGGCTCCGGACTCGGAGTCAGTTCCAGGCTCCGGGCTCCAGGCTCCAGGATCTAGGCTAGAGGCTCTTGGCTCTTGGCTCTTGGCTCAAGGCTCCGGGCTCCGGGCTCCGGGCTCTGGGCTTAAGGCTCTTGGTATGGGGTCAGTTCCAAGTTCCGGTCTCCAGGTTTTTGGCTCCATTTTTCGGGCTTGGGGTCAGTTCCAGGCTACAGGCTTCATAGTCCAGGTTCGTTTCTATGCGTTCCAGGCTCAAGGCTCCCAGCACTTGGCTCCAGGCTTAAGGCTCCAAGCTCAAGGCTCCAGGCACGGGGTAAGTTTCATTCTCCGGGCACAAGGCTCAAAGCTCAAGGCTCAGGGTCAGTTCCAGGCTCAAGTCACAATGCTCTAGGCTCCGGTCTCCGTGCTCCAGCCTCATGGCGCCATGCTTCAAGCTCTTGGCTCCAGGCTCAAGGCTCGGGGTCAGTTCCAGGCTTAAGGCTCCATGCTCCGGGGTCAGGGCTTTTTACTACAGACTCTTGGCTCCAGGCTCCAGGCTCCAGGCTCCAGGCTCAAGGATCCAGTCTCAAGGCTCCGGGTTCAGGGCTCCAGGCAAGGTTTTGGGCTGCGGGCTTCTGGCTGCGTGCTCCATGCTCCAGGCTCCGGGCTGCGTGCTCCAGGTTCAAGACTAAAGGCACCAGGCTCTTGGCTCCTGGCTCCTCGCATGGAGTCAGTTCCAAGTTCCAGTCATGTTCCAGGCATGAGGTCAGTTCCAGTCTACGGGCTCAAGGCACGGGCTCTAGGCTCCGCGCTCCAGGTTCCAGGCTTCAGGCTTAAGCACGGGGTCATTTCCAGGCTCCGGACTCCAGGCTTAAATCTCCATGCTCACGGCTCTTGGCTCAAGGCTCCATGCTCCGGGCTCCAGGCTCGGGGTCAGTCCCAGGCTCTGTGCTCGTTTTAAGCTCCAAGCTCCGGGCTCATGGCTCCCTGCACTTGGTCAGTTTGAGGATCTGGGCATCGAGCTCCAGTCCTTAATCCCGTGTCTCTAAATTCCGCGCTCTAGGCTCCGCCCTCCAGACTCAAGGCTCCAGGTTATTTTTAAGTGTAAGGCTCCGTTCTCCAGGTTACCGGCTAAGAACTCTGGGCTCGGGTTCAGTTCCAGGCTCGGGGCTTGGGGCTCGGGGCTCATGGCTCCGGACTCCCGACTCCGGACTCCGGACTCCTGTCCTCCGGCCTCCGGGCTCCGGGCTTCTTGCACCGGGCTCCGGGCTCCCGGCTCCATGTTTGCGTTCATTTCGAGGCATACGGGCTCCGTGCTCTGGTCTCGTGTTCAGTTCCAGGCTCAAAGGGCTCCTAGTGCTGGGCTAAGGGCTACAGGTTCACCACATTGCCCAGATCTCTGGGTTTTCCTTGTTTTCTTGGTAGAAGAGGAAATAATGTCATTTTTGAGCATTTCAAACAATGAGAAGATTTTTTGGTCACTTTAAGAAAGGAATATTTTTGTCTCAAGGAAAACTTTATGAACTGAAAAGACTCGAATAAAAAGGTAATAAACCACTTATTTCTGACTTCTTTTTTGCGTTTTTCTACTTTTCATAGTAGAAGAGGCAAAAATTTCATTTTTGAGCCTTTCAGACAATAAGAAGCTGTTTTGGTCACTTTGAGAAAAAGATGTTTTTTTCTCAAGCAGAACTTCATGATCGTAGAAGACTTTGAAAAAAAAGCCAGAAAAACTTACTTCTGACTCTTTTTTAGTGTTTTCAATTTTTTCTAACTATGTAGGTAGAAATGTCCTTTTTGAGCGTTTTACACGATTAGAAGCTGTTTTTGTCACTTTGAGACAAGGACGTTTTTTTCCAGCAGAATTTCCTGATTTGAGAATACTTATACAAAAAAGCCATAAAACACCTATTTTTGACTTGTTTTTAGTGTTTTCCTTCTTTTTCTGAGTAGAAGAGGCAAAAATGTCATTTTTAAGCGTTTCAGACGGTAAGAAGCTGTTTTGGTCACTTTTAGACAAAGATGTGTTTTTCAAGAATAACTTCATGATTTGAGAAGACTTTTTAAAAAAAACAGCCATAAAGCACTTATTGCTGACTTGTTCTTAGTGTTTTTATTCTTTTATTAGTAGGAGATGCAAAAATGTCATTTCTGAGCGTTTCAGACGATCAGAAGCTGTTTTGGTCACTTTGAGACAACGATTTTTTTTCAAGCAGAACTCAATGATTTGAGAAGACTTTAAAAAAACAGCCATAGAACACTTTTTTTTAACTTATTTTAAGTGTTTTCAAACTTTTCTGAGTAGAAGATTCAAAAATTTCATTTTTGAGCGTTTCAGATGATAAGAAGCTGTTTTGGTCACTTTGAGACAAAGATGTGTTTTTCAAGCAGAATTTCATGATTTGAGAAGACTTTTAAAAAACAGCCATAAAACACTTATTGCTGACTTGTTTTTAGTTTTTTTATGCTTTTATGAGTAGAAGATGCAAAAATGTCGTTTTTGAGCGTTTAAGACGATCAGAAGCTTTTTTGTCACTTTGAGACAAGGACGTTTTTTCAAGACCTCAGACGACTCTTACAAAAGAGCAATAAAACTCTTATTTTTGACTTGTTTTTATGCTTTTTCATGCTTTTCTTACTACATTGTTAAAAATTTCAGTTTTTGGGTTTCACGCAAGCAGAAGCTGATTTGGTCACTTTTGAGACAAGAATGTTTTGTCTCAAGCAGAACGTAAAGCTTCACACTTAGTTCTGGCATTTCTGAAACCGCCCCGTTGAGATTGAATGCTGCCTGACATTGCAGCCACACTCTGGTGGACGAACTCTGTCCGTGGTCCTGATTCTTTGTCTTTCTTTCTCTCTTGTTCTTTCTCTCCCTCTTTACTCCACTCCCCTTAAAGCTGCACACTGGCGTGCATGGAGGAGGAAGAGCACTGGGAAATGTCGCACTGACCCTAGTCAGGTTTAGACTGGGACGGCTGGTGGACGGTGTGGACTCTGTCTTTTTTCCAGCCCGTGTGGGACATTGTTATTTTTCCAGAGACAGAACACCGGTTAGCCCTTTTTTTAAGCTCCGGTTCTTTTCTCATCTGGAGCTGGATAACGATAAAACATGAACTGTATGTTGAACTTTGTTATGTCTTTTCCAGAGACAATCCCTGTAAGCCTAACACCTTTTTTTTTCTTTTTGTTTTACCTCTGGGGTTTCTCCTCAACTTCAGCCCGAAACCTTACCTTGTTCAAGGTCTAATTCTTTTCCCCTCTCTCCCTCTCTCTTACCTCCAGCCCCCTTAAAGCTACTCACTGAGTTGTGGAACTTTTTAAAACCCCCCCAGTGGGAATGGAATACTGCCCAACATCAGAGCCTCACACTCGGGGACGAACTCTCGCCCTGGTCCTGGTTCTTCTTTTCCCCTTTTCTCCCCCTTTTTCTTCCAGCCACCTTGAAGCTGCACATTTGCATGCGCTGCGGAGGAGGAGCGCCGGGAAATGTCGCCCTTACCCGGGTCAGGATTAGGCCGGGACGGCCAGCGGACCGTGTGCAGTCTGTCTTTTTTCCAGGCCTGTGTGGGACTTTGCTATTTTTCCAGGCCTGTGCGGGAATCTTTTTTTTTTTTTTTCAAAGACAGAACGCCGATTTGCTGATCCCCCTTATAACTTCCGGTGCTTTTCTCATCTGGAGCTGGATAACAGTAAAAGTCGAACCGTATGAAGGACTTTGTTTTTTTGTTTTTTTTCCCCAGACAAAACTGTTAAAGCATGCAAGTCCGGATTCTGGCTTCCACTGCAATAAACGATGCTTTCACGTGTGTTCTCTTTAGTCGCTTTTTTGGGCATATTTATTATAATTTTTACTCACAACTTATATAGCACGTAGCAACAACTACAGCTATGACCATGAGCGCCGAAAAGGAGAAGGACAACAGGAAATACATACACAACATCCTGTAGGCGTCTAAAAATAAAAGCCTCTTTTACACAGGGAGTAAGAAGTATAATAACAAATACTAAAGAAAAACCCCTGTAAGACTAAGTCTTCGGGCTCGGGGTAAGTTCCATGCTCGGGGATCCACGACCCTGGCTCCAGGCTCTGAGAACGGGGTCATTTCCACACTCCGGGCTCCAGAATCCAGGTTCAAGGCTCCGCACTCGGGGTCAGTTCCAGGCTCCAGACTCCAGGCTCCAGGTTCACGGCTCCATGCTCACGGCTCAATGCTTCGAGCTCCAGGCTCCAGGCGTGGGGTCAGTTCCAGTCTCCGGGCTGCAGGGTCCTGGCTCAAGGTTTTGTGCTCGGGGTCAGTTCTAGGCTCCGGGCTCAAGGCTCCAGGCACAGGGTCATTTCCAGGCTCGGGGCTCATGACTCCAGGATCCAGGCTCTTGACTCCGGGTCAGTACAAGGCTTTGGGCTCCCGGCTCTAGGCTCACGGCTCCATGATCCGGGCCCCAGGCTCCGAGCTCAAGATTCTGTGCTCGGGGTCAGTTCCAGGATCCGCGCTCCACGCTCCATGTTCAGGGCTCCGGGCTTGGGATTATTTTGTTGCTCCGGGCTCCAAGGTCCGGACTTAAGGTCAGTTCCAGGCTCTATGCTCCAGGCTCAAAGCTCAAGGCTCAATGCTACAGGATCCAGGCTTGGGGTAAGTTCTAGGGTTCGGGTTCCAGGCTCAGGGATCAAGGCTCAATATTCATGGTATGTTCAAGGCTCCTGTTTCTTTTCTCCGGGCTCGGGGTCACTTCGAGAATCTGGGTTCCGGGCTCCAGTCATAAAGGTCTTGGCTCTAGATTCCGCGCACGAGGCCAAAGGCTCCAGGCTCCAGGCTCCAGGCTCAAGGCTCATGGCTACATGCTCCAGGCTCAAGGTGCCGGGCTCAAGGGTCTTTGTCAGTTGCAGACTCCGTTCTCCAGGCTACCGGCTCCACACTCCAGGATCGGGATCAGTTTCAGGCTCCGGGCTTTAGGATCCAAGCTGCGCACTCCAGGCTCCAGATTCCAGGCAAAGGGCTCCGGGCTTGGGGTCAGTTCCGTTCTACGGGCGCCAGGCTTAGGCCTATGGGCTCGGGGTAAGTTTCAGGCACTGCGCTTCGGGCTCCAGGCTTTTGGCTCCGTGCCCCAAACACCAGGTCAAGATGCAAGGTGCCTTGCTCAGGGTATTTTCCAGGCTTTGGGCTCTGGGCTCTGGGCTCTGGGCTCCAGGCTCCAAGTTCAAGGCTCAGTGTCAGTTCCAGGCTTTGGGCTTCAGATTCCGGGCTCCAGGCTCAAGGCTCAAGGCTCCAGGCTCTAAGCTCCAGGCTCAAGGCTCCAGGCTCCAGGCTCCAGGCTCCAGCCTCCAGCCTCCAGCCACCAGGATGAAGAATCCAGAATCCAACCTCCAAGTTCCATGCTCCATGCTCCATGCTCCGGGCTTTGGGTAGGTTAAGAGCTCAAGGCTCCAGGCTCCCGACTCCAGACGCCAGGCTCAAGTCTCCATGCTCCAGGCTCCGGGCTCCAGGCTCCAGGCTCCAGGCTCCAGGCTCCAGGCTCCACGCTCCATTCTCCGGTGTCAAGAATCTGGGCTAAGGTTAAGTTCCAGGCTCCGGGCTAAGGGCTCAAGCCTCCAGTCTCCAGGGTTAAGACTCCGGGCTCCCTGCTCAAAGGCTCATGGCGCCGCACTCAAGGCTCAAGGCTCCAGGCTTCCGGCTTTGGGGCAGATAAATTCTCCGGGTACCAGGCTTCAGGCTCCAGGCTTAAGGCTCTTTGTCAGTTCCAGGCTCCGGGCTCAAGGCTCCGGGCTCTAGGTTCCAGGTTCCGGGCAAAACTGTGGGCTCAATGCTCTGGGATCAGGGTCAGTTTATTGCTCTGTGCTCAAGTTTGCAGGCTCCAGGTTCCATGCTTCAGGCTCCAGGCTCCAGGCTCCGCGTTCCTTCCTCCGGGATCCAGGCTTTTGGCTCGGAGTATGTTCGTGGCTCCGGCCTCCCGGTAGTAGGCTCCCTATTTTGGGCAAAGTTCCAGGCTACAGATTCTCTGCTCCAGGTTCGTTACTACGCGTTCAAGGCTACTGGAAACTGGGTCCAAGCTCAAGGCTCCGGTCTCCAGGCTCTAGACTCCAGGTTTAAGGCCCCGTGCTTCATGCTCTTGGCTCCAGCCTAAAGGCTCAAGGGTGGGGGTCAGTTCCAGGCTCCTCACTCCATGCTTCAGGCTCTGGGCTCAAGGCTCCAGGCTCAGAGTCAGTTCCAGGCTCTGTGTCCCCTCCTCAAGGTTCCAGGCTCTAGGCTCCAGGCTCTTGGCATGGGGTCAGTTCCAAGATCTGGTCTCCAGGTTTTAGGCTCCACTTTTCGGGCTCGAGTTCAGTTCCAGGCTATAGGCTCCATAGTCCAGGTTCGTTGCTACGCGTTCAAGGCTCAAGGCTCGAAAAACAAGGCTCCAGGGTGACGGCTCGTAGCTCAAGGCTCGGGGTCAATTCAAGGCTCAAGTCACTGGGTTCAAGGCTCCGGGCCCCACGCTCTAGGCACCATGCTTCAAGCTCAAGGCTCAGGGCTGAAGGCTCCAAGCTATGGGTCAGTTCAAGGCTAAAGGCTTCAGACTCTGCTCTCCAGGCTTCGCTCTCAAGGCTCCGGGCTGTGGGCTCCAGGCTCACGGCTTTAGGCTCAAGGCACCAGGCTCATGGGTCTATGTCAGTTGTGGGCTTCCGTTCTCTAGTCTCCAGACTCCTTGTTCCTTGCTCAAGGTAAGTTCCAGGCAGTGAGCTCTGGGCTCCAGGCTCGAGGCCCCAGGCTCCAGGCTCCAGGCTCCAGGCTCCAGGCTCCAGGCTCCAAGCTCCAAGCTCAAGGCTCCAGGCTCAAGGCTAAGTGTAAGTTCCAGGCTTTGGGCTCCAGGTTTCGGGCTCCAGGCTACAAGCTTAAGGCTCCATGCTCCATACTCTGGGCCAGGGGTTAGTAAAGGGCTCCAGGCCCCAGACTCCAGGCTCCAGAATCAAGGCTCCAGGCTCTGGAATCCAGGCTAAAGACGCCTGGCTCAGTGTCAGTTCAAGGCTCCGGGCTTCCTTCTCAAGGCTCAAGGCTCCGGTCTCCTGGCTGTGGGCATGGGGTCAGTTCCAAGTTCCGGTCTCTAAGTTTTAGTTTCCACATTTCGTGCTCGGGGTCAGTTCAAGGCAAATGGCTCTTTTTTCCAGCCTCATTGCTATGTGTTCCAGACTGTTCCAGGCACAAGCCTCAAGGCTGAAGGCTAAAAGCTCAAAGCTCCAGGCTCGGGGTAAATTCCTTTCACTGGGCTCAAGGCTCCAAGCTCGAGGCTTGGGGTCAGTTCCACGCTCTAGGCTCCAGGTTCCATGCTAAAGGCTGCATGGTTCATTCTCTTGACTTCAGGCTCAAGGCTCCAGGGTCTTAGTCAGTTGCAGGCTCCGTGCTCAAGGCTACCGGTTCAAGACTCCAAGCTCGGAATCAGTTTCAGGCTCTGGGCTAAAGGATCCAGGCTCCACGCTCCAGGCTCCTGGTTCCAGAAAAAGGGCTCCGGGCTTAGGGTCAGATCCATTTTCCGGGCTCAAGGCTAAAGCCTCTTGGCTCGGGGTCAGTTTCAGGCACCGCACATCGGGCTCCAGGCTCCTGGCTCCTGGCTCCTGGCTCATGGCTTTAGGTTCAAGGCGCCAGGCTCATGGGTCTTGGTCAGTTGCAGGCTCTGGTCAGACTTCTGGTTCCTTGCTCAGGGCAATTTCCAGGCAGTGAGCTCTGGGCTCCAGGCTCCAGGCTCCAGGCTCCAAGCTCCAAGCTCAAGGTTCCTGGCTCAAGGCTAACTTTCAGTTCCAGGCTTTGGACTCTAGGTTTCGTGCACCAGGCTACAAGCTTTAGGCTCCATGCTCCATACTCTAGGCCAGGGGTCAGTAAAGGGCTCCTGGCTCCAGACTCCAGGCTCCAGGCTCAAGGCTCCAGGCTCTGGCGTCCAGGCTAAAGACGCCTGGCTCCATGTTACTTCCAGGCTCCAGTCTTCCCGCTCAAGGCTCCAGGCTCCAGGCTCCGGGCTCCAGGCTGTGGGCATGGGGTCAGTTCCAAGTTCCGGTCTCCAGGTATTAGGCTCCACATTTTGTGCTCGGGGTCAGTTCAAGGCAAATGGCTCCTTTTTCCAGCCTCGTTGCTATGTGTTCCAGACTCTATGCTCCCGGCACAAGCCTCAAGGCTGAAGGCTAAAAGCTCAAAGCTCCAGGCTCGGGGTAAATTCCTTTCACCTGGGCTAAAGACTCAGAGCTCGAGGCTTGGGGTCAGTTCCACGCTCTAGGCTCCAGGCTCCAGGCTCCATGCTGAAGGCTGCATGGTTCATTCTCTTGACTCCAGGCTCCAGGCTCCGGGGTCTTAGTCGGTTTCAGGCTTCATGCTCCATGCTAGCGGTTCCAGACTCCAAGCTCTGAATCAGTTTCAGGCTCCGGGCTAAAGGATCCAGGCTCCGCGCTCCAGGCTCCTGGTTCCAGAAAAAGGGCTCCGGGCTTGAGGTCAGATCCATGCTCCGGGCTCAAGGCTGAAGCTTCTAGACTCAGGGTGAGTTTCAGGCACCGCACATCGGGCTCCAGGCTCCCGGTTCCAGGCTCCGTGCCCCTTACACCACGTCCAGGCTCAAGGTTCCTTGCTCAGGGTAATTTCCAGGCTGTGGGTTCTGGACTCATGGCTCAAGGCTCCAGGCTCCAGGCTCAAGGCTCAAGGCTCAATGTCAGTTTCAGGCTTTTGGCTCCTGGTTCCGGGCTCAAGGCTCCAAGCTACAGGCTCCATTCTCCATGCTCAGGTGATGGGGCCAGTTAAGGGCTCCAAGCTCCAAGCTCCAGGCTCCATGCTTCGGGCCTTGGGTCAGTTTAGGGCTCCAGGCTCCAGGTTCCAGGCTCAAGTCTAAAGGCTCCAGATTCCAGACTCAAGGCTCCAGGCTCCGAGCTCCAGGCTTGGCACTCAATTCTCCTATTTCAAGAATCCGAGCTAGGGTTAAGTTCCAGGCTCTGGGCTCAGGGCTCAAGGCTCAAGCCTCCAGTCTCCAGCCTTCAGATTCCGGGCTCCCTGCTCAAGGCTCATGGCTCTGCGGTCAAGGCTCCGGGCCCCAGGCTTCAGGCTTTGGGGCAGTTCCATTGTCCGGGTACCAGACTTCAGGCTTCAGGCTCCAGGCTTAAGGCTCTCTGTCATTTCCAGGCTCTGGGTTCAAGGCTCCGGGCTCCAGGTTCCAGGTTTCGGACAACAGGCTCCAGGTTCCAGACACTGCGCTCCTGGATCCGGGATCGGGGTCAGTTCGAGGATCTGGGCTCAATGCTCTGGGATGAGGGTCAGTTTATCGCTCCGTGCTCAAATTTGCAGGCTCAAGGTTCCATGCTCCAGGCTCCAGGCTAAAGGCTCCAGGCTCTTTGCTCCGCGTTCCTTCCTCCGGGATCCAGGCTTTTGGCTCGGAGTATGTTCGTGGATCCGGGCTCCCGGTTGTAGGCTCTCTATTTTGGGCACAGTTCCAGGCTACAGGTTCTATGCTACAGGTTCGTGACTACGCGTTCAAGGCTACTGGCACCTTGCTCTAGGCTCAAGGCTCCGGTGTCCAGGTTCCAGCCTCGGGGTCAGTTCCAGGCTGAGGGCTCAAGACTCCAGGCTCAAGTTTAAGTGTCAGTTCATGGCTCAAGTCACCAGGCTCGAGACTCCAGGCTCAAGGCCCCATGCTTCATGCCCTGGGCTCCAGCCGATAGGCTCCAGGGTGGGGGTCAGTTCCAGGCTCCTCGCTCCATGCTTCAGGCTCTGGGCTCTAGGCTCCGCACTCAGAGTCAGTTCCAGGCTCCGTTCCCCCTCCTCAAGGTTCAGGGCTCTGGGCTCGATTCTCTTGGCATGGGGTCAGTTCCAAGAACTGGTCTCCAGGTTTTAGCTCAACTTTTCGAGCTCGAGGTCAGTTCCAGGCTGTAGGCTCCATAGTCCAGGTTCGTTGCTACGTGTTCAAGGCTAAAGGATCCCAACGCCAGGCTCCAGGCTGAAGGCTCCAAGCTCAAGGCTCCAGGCTCAGGGCAAGTTCCATGCTCCAGGGTAAAGGCTCAAAGCTCAAGGCTCGGGGTCAATTCCAGGCTCAAGTCACCGGGTTCAAGGCTCCGGGCTCCAGACTCAAGGCACCATGCTTCAAGCTCTTGGCTCCAGGCTCCAGGCTTGGGGTCAGTTCCAGGCTAAATGCTTCAGGCTCTGCTCTCCAGGCTTTGCTCTCAAGGCTCCGGGCTGTGGGCTCCAGGCTCACGGCTTTAGGCTCAAGGCGCCAGTCTCATGGAGCTATGTCAGTTGCAGGCTCCGTTCTCCAGGCTACCGGCTCCAGACTCCTTGTTCCTTGCTCAGGGTAATTTCATGGCAGTGAGCTCTGGGCCCCAGGCCCCAGGCCCCAGGCCCCAGGCCCCAGGCTCCAGGCTCAAGGCTCCAGGCTCAAGGCTCCAAGCTCAAGGCTCCAGGCTCCAGGTTTAGTGTCAGTTCCAGGCTTTTGACTCCAGGTTTCGGGCTCCAGGCTGAAAGCTTAAGGCTCCATGCTCCATACTCTGGGCCAGGGGTCAGTAAAGGGCTCCAGGCTCCAGACTCAAGGCTCCAGGCTAAAGACGCCTGGCTCAGTTTCAGTTCCAGGCTCCAGGCTCCCCGCGCAAGGCTCCAGGCTCCGTGCTAAAGGCTCTGGGCATGGGGTCATTTACAAGTTCCGGTCTCCAGGTTTTAGGCACCACATTTCGTGTTCAGTGTCAGTTCAAGGAAAATGGCTCCATTTTCCAGCCTCGTTGCTTCGTGTTCCAGACTATTGGCTCCCGGCACAAGCCTCAAGGCTGAAGGCTCAAAGCTAAAACCTCCAGGTTCGGGGTAAATTCCTTTCACCGGGCTCAAGGCTCCAAGCTCAAGGCTTTGGGTCAGTTCCATGCTCTCGGCTGCAGGCTCCATGCTCAAGGCTGCATGGTTCATTCTCTTTACTCCAGGCTCCAGGCTCCAGGGTTTCAGGCTCCGTGCTCCAGGCTACCGGTTCCAGACTGCAGGCTCGGAATCAGTTTAAGGCTCCAGGCTCCAGGCTCCGAGCTCATGGCTCCGCGCTCTATTCTCCGATGTCAAGTATCCGAGCAAGGGTAAAGTTTCAGGCTCTGGGCTCTGGGCTCAAGCCAGTCCAGCCTTCAGATTCCGGGCTCCCTGCTCAAGGCTCATGTCTCTTCTCAAGGTTCCGGGCTTTAGGCTTCGGGCTTTAAGACAGTTCCATTCTCCGGGTACCAGGCTTAAGGCTCCAGGCTTAAGGCTCTTGGTCAGTTCCAGGCTCCGGGCTTAAGGCTCCGGGCTCCGGGCTTCAGGCTCCAGGCTCCAGGTTCTGGGCACCAGGCTCCAGGGTCAAGGCACCGCGCTCCAGGATCAAAGATCAGGGTCAGTTCTTGACTCTTGGCTCAATGCTCTGGGATAAGGGTCAGTTTTTTGCTCCGGGCCAAAAACTCCAGGCTCAAGGCTCCATGCTTTATGCTTTGGGCTCATTGGTTTAGGCTCCAGGGTGGGGGTCAGTTCCAGCCTCCGTGCTCCATGCTTCAGGCTCTGGGCTCAAGGATCCGGGCTCAGTTTCAGTTCCAGGCTCCGTGCTCCCCCTTCAAGGCTCCAGGCTCTGGGCTCCGGGCTCTTGGCATGGGGTCAGTTCCAAGATGTATTCTCCAGGTTTTTGGCTCCACGTTTCGGGCTCGAGGTCAGGTCCAGGCTTCAGGCTCCATAGTCCAGGTTCGTTGCTACGCGATCAAGGCTCAAGGCTCCCAGCACCAGGCTCCAGGCTGAAGGCTCCAAACTCAAGGCTCCAGGCGCAAGGTAAGTTCCATGCTCCAGGGTAAAGGCTCCAAGCTTAAGGCTCGGGGTCAATTCCAGGCTGAAGTCACCGGGCTCTAGGCTCCGGGCTGCAGGCTCCAGGCTCAAGGTGCCATGCTTCAAACTCTTGGCTCTAGGCTCCAGGCTCAGGTTCAGTTCCAGGCGCTGGGCTCCACGCTCCGGGGTCAGGGCTCAAGACTCCAGGATCCATTCTCCAGGCTCCGCTCTCCAGGCTCCATGCTTCAAGCTCTGGGATCCAGGCTAAAGGCACCATTCTCGGGGTAAGTTCAGGGCTCAAGGCTCCATGCTTCAGGCGCCGGGCTCAGTGTCAGTTCCAGGCTAACCGCTTAAGGCTACAGGCTGAAGGCTCTGCGCATGGGGTCAGTTCCAAGTTCCGGTCTCCAAGTTTTAGGCTTCGCATTTCGAGCTCGGCGTTAGTTCCAGGCAAGAGGCTCCATTTTCCAGGCTCGTTGCTACGCGTTCCAGGCTCCAGGCTCCCGGCACAAGGTTTTTTCCAAGCTCCGGACTCCTGGCTTTGGGCTTGGGGTCTTTTTCCATTCTCATGGCTCCATGGTCATGGCTCCATGCTCATGGCTCCAGGCTCCAAGTTCAAAGCTCAAGTGTCTGGGCTCGAGATCATTTCAAGGCTCCGGGATCCAGGACCCAAGTTTCGAGGTCAGGGTGTATTCCATGCTCTGGCCTGTTGGCTCCAGACTCCAGTCTCTGGGCATTGGGTCATTTCCAAGTTCCGGTCTCCAGGCTTAAGGCTTCGGGCTTCGGGCAAAGTTCCATGCTCGGGGTTCTAGGCTATGGGCTCCATGCTCCAGGTTCCAGACTCCAAACTCTAGGCTCCAGGCTCTTGGCATGGGGTCAGTTCCAAGTTCATACTTCCAGGTTTTATGCTCCACTTTTTGGGCTCGAGGTCAGTTCCAGGCTACATACTCCATAGTCCAGGTTTGATTCTACGCCTTCCAGGCTTAAGGCTCCCAACACTAGGCTCCAGGCTTAAGGCTCCAAGCTCAAAGCTCCAGGCAGGGGGTAAGTTCCTTGCTCCAGGCACAAGGCTCCAAGCTCAAGGCTCAGGGTCAGTTCCAGGCTCATGTCACCATGCTCTAGGCTCCGATCTCCGGGCTCCAGCGTCATGGCGCCCTGCTTCAAGCTCTTGGCTCAAGGCTCCATGCTCCGGGGTCAGGGCTCAAGACTCCAGACTCTATGCTCCAGGCTCCAAGCTCCAGGCTCCAGGCTCCATGCTCCTGGCTTCCGGCTCCAGGCTCCAGGCTCCAGGCTCCAGGCTCAAGGCTCCAGGACCCAGGCTCAAGGCTTCGGGCTCAGGGCTCGAGGTTAGGCAGCGGGCTTCTGACTGCGTGCTCCATGCTCAAGACAAAAGGCTCCGGGCTGCGGGCTCCAGGTTCAAGACTAAAGGCACCGGGCACCGGGCTCCGGGCTCCGGGCTCCTGGCTCCTGGCTCCTGGCTCCTGGCTCCTGGCTCCTGGCTCCTGGCATGGAGTCAGTTCCAAGTTCCAGTCATGTTCCAGGCTTGGGGTCAATTCCAGTCTACGGGCTCCAGGCACGGGCTCAAGGCTCTGCGCTCCAGGCTTCAGGCTTAAGCACGGGGTCATTTCCAGGCTCCGGACTAAAGGCTCAAATCTCCATGCTCACGGCTCTTGGCTCACGGCTCCATGCTCCGGGCTCCAGGCTCGGGGTCAGTCCTGGGCTCTGTGCTCATTTTCAGCTCCAAGCTCCGGGCTCATGGCTCCCTGCACTTGGTCAGTTTGAGGATCTGGGTTTCTAGCTCCAGTCCTTAATCCCGTGTCTCTAAGCTCCGCACTCCAGGCTCCGCCCTCCAGACTCAATGCTCCAGGTTATTTTTAAGTGTAAGGCTCCGTTCTCCAGGTTACCGGCTAAGAACTCCGGGCTCGGGTTCAGTTCCAGGCTCGGGGCTCCGGGCTCTGTGCTCCGGACTCCGGACTCCTGTCTCCGGCCTCCGGCCTCCGGGCTTCTTGCACCGTGCTCCGGGCTCCGGGCTCCGGGCTCCATGTTTGCGTACATTTCCAGGCTTACGAGCTAAGGGCTCTGGTCTCGTGTTCAGTTCCAGGCTCAAAGGGCTCCTAGTGCTGGGCTAAGGGCTACAGGCTCACCACAATGCCCAGACCTCTGGGTTTTCCTTGTTTTCTTGGTAGAAGAGGCAATAATGTCATGTTTGAGCGTTTCAGACGATGAGATGATTTTTTGGTCACTTTAAGAAAAGAATGTTTTTGTCTAAAGGACAACTTTATGAACTGAAAAGACTCGAACAAAAAGGTAATGAAACATTTATTTCTGACTGCTTTTTTACGTTTTTCTACTTTTCTGTGTAGAAGAGGCAAAAATGTCATTTTTGAGCCTTTCAGACGATAAGAAGCAGTTTTGGGCACTTTGAGAAAAGGATGTTTTTTTCTTAAGGAGAACTTCATGATCTGAGAAGACTTTGACAAAACAGCCATAAAAAACTTATTTCTGGCTCTTTTTTAGTGTTTTCATGCTTTTCTGACTATGTAAGTAAAAATGTCATTTTTGAGGGTTTTACACGATTAGAAGCTGTTTTAGTCACTTTCAGACAAGGATGACTCAAGCAGAACTTCATGATTTGAGAAGACTTTTAAGAAACAGACATAAAACACTTATTTCTGACTTGTTTTTAGTGTTTTTATGCTTTTCTGAGTAGAAGAGGCTAACATTTCCTTTTTTAGCGTTTCAGATGAAAAGAAACTGTTTTGATCACTTTGATACAAAGATGGTTTTTTTTCAAGCAGAACTTAATGATTTTATAAAACTTCAAAAGAAAAAGCCAAAAAAACACTTATTTCTGACTTATTTTTTAGTGTTTTCATGCTTTTCTGTGTAGAAGAGGCAAAAATGTCATTTTTGAGCGTTTTAGACGATAAGAAACTGTTTGGTCAGTTTGAGAAAGGGATGTTTTTTTCAAGCAGAACTTCATGATCTGAGAAGACTTTGACAAAATAGCAATAAAACACTTATTTCTGACTTGTTTTTAGTGTTTTTATGCTTTTATGAGTAGAAGATTTAAAAATGTCATTTTTGAGCGTTTCAGACGATAAGAAGCTGTTTTGGTCACTTTGAGACAAAGATGTGTTTTTCAAGCAGAACTTCATGATTTGAGAAGACTTTAAAAACAAAAAAAAAAGCATGGAGTCGTGAGCTTGGAGCCTGGAGAATAGAACCTGGAACTGACCTTAAGTCCGGACCTTGGAGCCCGGAGCAACGAAATGACCCCAAGCCCAGAGCCCTGAACATGGAGCATGGAGCACGGATCCTGGAACTGACCCCGAGCACAGAACATTGAGCTCGGAGCCTGGGGCCCGGATCATTGAGCCGTGAGCATGGAGCCTTGATCCGTGAGCATGGAGCCGGGAGCCCAAAGCCTTGTACTGAACAGGAGTCAAGAGCCTGGATCCTGGAGTCATGAGCCTGGAGCCTGGAAATTACCCTGTGCCTGGAGCCTTGAGCCCAGAGCCTAAAACTTACCCCGAGCACAAAACCTTGAGCAAGGACCCTTAAGCCCGGAGATTGGAACTAACCCCGAGCCTGGAGCCTGGAGCTAGAAGCATTGAGCCGTGAGCATTGAGCCGTGAGCCTGGAGCCTGGAGCCTGGAGCCTGGAGCCTGGAGCCTGGAGTCTTGAGCCTGGAACTGACCCCGAGTGCGGAGCCTTGAACCTGGATTCTGGAGCCCGGAGTGTGGAAATGAGCCTGTTCTCAGAGCCTGGAGCCAGGGGCGTGGATCCCCGAGCATGGAACTTACCCCGAGCCCGAAGCCTTTGGCTTACAGGGGTTCTTGTTAAGTATTTGTTATTATAGCGCTCTTACTCCCTGTGTAAAAGAGGCTTTTATTTTGTAGATGCCTAAAGGATGTTGTGTATGTATTTCCTGTTGTCCTTCTCCTGTTCGGCGCTCATGGTCATGGCTGTAGTTGTTGCTACGCGCTATATAAGTTGTGAGTAACAATTATAATAAATATGCCCACAAAAGCGGCTAAAGAGGACAAACGTGAAAGCATCGTTAATTGCTTGGAAGCCAGAATCCGGACTTGCACGCTTTAACAGTTCTGTCTGGAAAAAAAAAAAAAAAAACAAAGTCCTTCATACAGTTCGACTTTTACCGTTATCCAGCTCCAGATGAGAAAAACACCGGAAGTTAAAAGGGGGATCAGCTAACCGGTGTTCTGTCTTTGAAAAAACAAAAAAAGATTCCCGCATAGGCCTGGAAAAATAGCAAAGTCCCACACAGGCCTGGAAAAAAGACAGACTGCACACGGTCCGCCGGCCGTCCCGGCCTAATCCTGACCCGGGTAAGCGCGACATTTCTTGGCGCTCCCCCTCCTCAGCGCATGCCAATGTGCAGCTTCAAGGTGGCTGGAAGAAAAAGGGGGAGAAAAGGGGAAAAGAAGAACCAGGACCAGGGCGAGAGTTCGTCCCTGAGAGTGAGGCTCTGATGTTGGGCAGCATTCCATTCCCACTGGGGGAGTTTGAAAAAGTTCCACAGCTCAGTGAGCAGCTTTAAGGGGGCTGGAGAGAAGAGAGGGGGAGAGAGGGGAAGAGATTCAGAACTGGAACAAGGTTAGGTTTCGGGCTTAAGTTGAGGAGAAACCCCGGAGGTTAAACAAAAAGAAAAAAAAGGTGTTAGGCTTACAGGGGTTGTCTCTGGAAAAGAAATAACAAAGTTCAACATACAGTTCATGTTTTATCGTTATCCAGCTCCAGATGAGAAAAGAACCGGAGCTTAAAAAAAGGGCTAACCGGTGTTCTGTCTCTGGAAAAATAACAATGTCCCACACGGGCTGGAAAAATGAATGAGTCCACACCATCCACCAGCCGTCCCGGTCTAAACCTGACAAGGGTCAGTGCGACATTTCCCAGTGCTCTTCCTCGTCCATGCACGCCAGTGTGCAGCTTTAAGGGGGTTGGAGGAAAGAGGTAGAGAGAGAGAAAGAGAGAAAGATAGACAAAGAATCAGGACCATGGACAGAGTTCGTCCACTAGAGTGTGGCTGCAATGTCAGGCAGCATTCAATCTCCACGGGGCGGTTTGAGAAATGCAAGAACTAAGTGTGAAGCTTTATGTTCTGCTTGAGACAAAACATCCTTGTCTCAAAAGTGACCAAATCAGCTTCTGCTTGTGTGAAACGCTCAAAAATGACATTTTTACCAATATAGTAAGAAAAGCATGAAAACACTAAAAAACAAGTCAAAAATTTAAAAACAACGAGGCTGGAAAATGGAGCTATTTTCCTTGAACTGACCCCGAGCACGAAATGTGGAGCCTTAAACCTGGAGACCGGAAGTTGGAACTGACCACATGCCCGGAGCCCGGAGCCCGGAGCCCGGAGCCCGGAGCCCGGAGCCCGGAGCCCGGAGCCCGGAGCCCGGAGCCTTTAGCGAGGGAGCCGGGAGCCTGGAACTGACACTGAGCCAGGCGTCTTTAGCCTGGATCCCAGAGCCTGGAGCCTTGAGCCGGGAGCCTAGAGCCTAGAGCCTGGAGCCTGGTGCTTGGAGCCTTTAGCCTGGAACGCTTGGCAACGAACCTGGGCTATGGAGCTTGTAGCCTGGAACTGACCTCTAGCCCGAAAATTGGAGCCTTAAACCTGGAGACCAGATCTTGGAACTGACCCCATGCCAAGAGCCTTGTGCTCGGAGCCTGGAACCTTGAGGGGGGAGCACGGAGCCTGGAATTGACCCCGAGACTGGAGCCTGGAGACTAGAGCCTTGAGCCTTGAGCCAGGTGCCATTTGCCTGGAATGTGTAGTCACTAACTTGAAGCATAGAACCTGTAGCCTGGCACTGTGCCCAAAATATGGAACCTTAAACCTGGAGCCCGGAGCCATGAACATATGGGCTAGGAGTAATCCTAACTCAAAGCCTGGATCCCGGAGGAAGCAACGTGGAGCCTGGAGCCTTGAGCCTGGAGCAAGGAACCTGGAGCGTGAAAAACTGGGGCACGGAGCAAAAAACTGACCCTTATCCAAGAGCATTGAGCCCAGAGTCTCGAACTGACCCCGATCCCAGATCCTGGAGCGCGGTGTCTGGACCCTGGAGACTGGTGCTGGGAACCTGGAGCCTGGACCCTAGAGCCTGGAGCCCGGAGCCTTGAGCCCGGAGCCTGGAACTGACCTAGAACTTTAAGCCTGGAGCCTGAAGCATGGAAACTGGAGAATGGAACTGCCCCAAAGCCCGAAGCCTTGAGCCCGGAGCCTTGAGCAAAGAGCCATGAGCCTTGTGCAGGGAGCCCGGAATCTGAAGGCTGGAGACTGGAGGCTTGAGCGCTGAGCCCGGAGCCTGGAACTTAACCCTAGCTGGGATCCTTGAAATCGGAGAATGGAGGGCGGAGCCTGGAGCTCGGAGCCTTGAGCCTGGAGCCTAGAGCCTTGAGCCTGGAGTCTGGAGCCTTGAGCCTGGAGCCCTTAACTTACCCCAGGCCCGGAGAAGTGAGCCTGGAGCTTGGAGCCTGGAGCCCTTAACTGACCCCAAGCCCGGAGCATTTAGCATGGAGCATGGAGCTGGGAGCCTGGAGCCTGGAGCCTGGAACCTGGAGCCCGGAACCAGGAGTCAAAAGCCTGAAACTGACACTGAGCCTTTAGCCTGGAGCCTGGTGCCTGGTGCCTGGTGCCTGGAGTCTGGAGCAAGGAGCCATGAGTCCAGAACCCTCTGCCTGGAAATTACCCTGAGCAAGGAACCTTGAGCTTGGACATGGTGTAAGGGGCACGGAGCCTGGAGACAGGAGCCTGGAGCCCGATGTGCGGTGCCTGAAACTGACCCCGAGCCTAGAGGCTTTAGCCTTGAGCCCGGAGCATGGATCTGACCCCAAGCCCGGAGCCCTTTTTCTTGAACCAGGAGCCTGGAGCGCGGAGCCTGGATCCTTTAGCCTGGAGCCTTAAACTGATTCCGAGCCTGCAGTCTGGAACCGGTAGCCTGGAGCACACAGCCTGAAACTGACCAAAACCCTGGAGCCTGGAGCCTGGAGTAAAGAGAATGAACCATGCACCCTTGAGCATGGAGCCTGGAGCCTGGAGCCTAGAGCGTGGAACTGACCCCAAGCCTCGAGCTTGGAGCCTTGAGCCCGGTGAAAGGAATTTACCCCGAACCTGGAGGTTTTAGCTTTGAGCCTTCAGCCTTGAGGCTTGTGCCGGGAGCCAATAGTCTGGAACACGAAGCAACGAGGCTGGAAAATGAAGCCATTTGCCCTGAACTGACCCCGAGAACGAAATGTGGAGCCTAAAACCTGGAGACCGAAACTTGGAACTGACCCCATGCCCAGAGCCTGGAGCACAGAGCCTGGAGCCTTGAGCGGGGAGCCTGGAGCCTGGAACTTAAACTGAGCCAGGCGTCTTTAGCCTGGAGCCTGGAGTCATGAGCCTGGAGCCCTTTACTGACCCCTGGCCCAGAGTATGGAGCATGGAGCCTTAAGCTTGTAGCCTGGAGCCCGAAACCTGGAGTCAAAAGCATGGAACTGAAACTAAGCCTGGAGCCTGGAGCCTTGAGCTTGGAGCTTGGAGCTTGGAGCCTTGAGCCTGGAGCTTGGAGCCTGGGGCCTGGGGCCTGGAGCCTGGAGCCTGGAGCCCAGAGCTCACTGCCTGGAAATTACCCTGAGCAAGGAACAATGAGTCTGGAGCCAGTAGCCTGGAGAACGGAGCCTGCAACTGACATAGATCCATGAGCCTTGCACCTTGAGCCTAAAGCCGTGAGCCTGGAGCCCACAGCCCGGAGCCTTGACAGCGAAGCCTGGAGAGCAGAGCCTGAAGCATTTATCCTGGAACTGACCCCAAGCCTGGAGCCTGGAGCCAAGAGCTTGAAGCATGTTGCCTTGATCCTGGAGCCCGGAGCCTAGAACCCGGTGACTTGAGCCTGGAATTGACCCTGAGCCTTGAGCTTTGAGCCTTTACCCTGGAGCATGGAACTGACCCTGAGCCTGGAGCCTTGACCTTGGAGCCGTCAGCCTGGAGCCTGGCTTTGGGAGCCTTGAGCCTTGAACACGTAGCAACGAACCTGGACTGTGGAGCCTATAGCCTGGAACTGACCTCGAGCTCGAAAAGTGGAGCCTAAAACCTGGAGACCAGTTCTTGGAACTGACCCCATGCCAAGAGAATCGAGCCCAGAGCCCTGAACCGTTTGGAGGGGGCACGGAGCCTGGAACTGACTCTGAGCCCGGAGCCTAGAGCCAAGAGCCTGAAGCATGGAGTGAGGAGCTTGGAACTGACCCCCACCCTGGAGCCTATCGGCTGGACCCAAGGGCATGAAGCACGGGGCCTTGAGCCTGGAATCGAGAGCCTGGTGACTGGAGCCATGAACTGACCCTTAACCTTGAGCCTGGAGTCTTGAGCCCTAAGCAAGGAACTGACCCCGAGGCTGGAGCCTGGACACCGAAGCCTTGAGCCTAGAGCAAGGTGCCAGTAGCCTTGAAGGCGTAGTCACGAACCTGTAGCATAGAACCTGTAGCCTGGAACTGTGCCCAAAATAGGGAGCCTACAACCGGGAGCCCGGATCCACGAACATACTCCGAGCCAAAAGCCTGGATCCCGGAGGAAGGAACGCAGAGCAAGGAGCCTGGAGCCTTGAGCCTTGAGTCTGGAGCCTTGAGCCTGGAGCCTTTAGCATGGAACCTAGAGCCTGCAAACTTGAGAACGGAGCAAAAAACCAACCCGTATCCCAGAGCATTGAGCCCAGAGCCTCGAACTGACCCCGATCCCGGATCGAGGAGCGCAGTGTCTGGAACCTGGAGCCTGCTTCCCGGAACCTGGAACCTGGAGCCAAGAGCCTTGAACCCGGAGCCTGGAAATGACCAAGAGCCTTAAGCCTGGAGCCTGAAGCCTGAAGCCTGAAGCCTGGTAACGTGAGAATGGAACTGCCCCAAAGCCCGAAGCCTGGAGCCCGGAGCCTTGACCGCAGAGCCATGAGACTTGAGCAGGGAGCCCCGAATCTTAAGGCTGGAGACTGGAGGCTTGAGCCCTGAGCCCGGAGCCTGGAACTTTACCTTAGCTCGGATTCTTGAAATCGGAGAATTGAGTGCCGAGCCTGGAGCTTGGAGCCTGGAGCCTTGAGTGTGGAGTCTGGAGCCTTTAGCCTGGAGCCTGGAACCTTGAGCCTGGAGCCCTAAACTGACCCTTGGACCCGAACATGGAGCCTGGAGCTTGGAGTCTGGAGCCCTTAACTGACCCCATCCCCTGAGAATGGAGAATGGAGCCTGGAGCTTGGAGCCTGGACCCTTGAGCCCGGAACCAGGAGCATAAAGCCTGAAACTGACATTGAGCCTGGAGCCTGGAGCCAGGAGCCAGGAGCCTGGAGCCTGGAGCCTGGAGCCTGGTGCCTGGTGCCTGGAGCCTGGAGCCATGAGTCCAGAACCCACAGCCTGGAAAATACCCTGAACAAGGAACGTTGAGCCTGGACGTGGTGTAAGGGGCACGGAGCCTGGAACCGGGAGCCTGGAGCCCGATGTGCGGTGCCAGAAACTGACCCCGATCCTAGAAGCTTTAGCCTTGAGCCCGGAGCATGGATCTGACGTCAAGCCCGGAGCCCTTTTTCTGGAACCAGGAGCCTGGAGCGCTGAGCCTAGATCCTTTAGCCCGGAGCCTGAAACTGATTCCGAGCTTGGAGTCTGGAACCGGTAGCCTGGAGCACGGAGCCTGAAACTGACTAAGACCCTTGAGCCTGGAGCCTGGAGTCAAGAGAATGAACCATGCAGCCTTGAGCATGGAGCCTGGAGCCTAGAGCGTGGAACTGACCCCAAACCTCGAGCTTGGAGTCTTGAGCCCGGTGAAAGGAATTTACCCCGAGCCTGGAGCTTTGAGCTTGTAGCCTTCAGCCTTGAGGCTTTTGCCGGGAGCCTAGTGTCTGGAACACGTAGCAACGGGGCTGGAAAAAGGAGCCATTTGCCTTGAACTGACCCCGAGCATGAAATGTGGAGCCTAAAACCTGGAGACCGGAACCCCATGCCAACAGCCTGGAGCCCGGAGCCTGGAGCCTTGAGCGGGAAGCCCGGAGCCTGGAACTGAGACTGAGCCAGGCGTCTTTAGCCTGGATGCCAGAGACTGGAGCCTTGAGCCTGGAGCCTGGAGCCTGGAGTCATGAGCCAGGAGCCCTTTACTGACCCCATCCCCTGATCATGGAGAATGGAGCATGGAGCTTTAGCCTGGAGCCTGGAGTCATGAGCCTGGGGCCTGGAGCCTGGAGCCCAGAGCTCACTGCCTTGAAATTACCCTGAGCAAGGAACAAGGAGTCTGGAGCCGGTAGCCTGGAGAACAGAGCCTGCACCTGACCAAGACCCATGAGCCTGACGCCTTGAGCCTAAAGCCGTGAGCTTGGAGCCCACAACCCGGAGCCTTGAGAGAAAAGCCTAGAGAGCAGAGCCAAAAGCCCTTAGCCTTGAACTGACCCCAAGCCTGGAGCCTGGAGCCTGGAGCCTGGAGCTTGACGCATGGTGTCTTGAGCCTGGAGCCCGGAGCCTTGAACCAAGTGACTTGAGCCTGGAATTGACCCCGAGCCTTGAGCTCAGAGCCTTTACCCTGGAGCATGGAACTTACCCTGAGCCTGGAGCCTTGAGCTTGGAGCCTTAAGCCTGGGGCCTTGTGTTTGGAGCCTTGACCCTTGAACGCGTAGCAACGAACCTGGACTATAGAGCCTATAGCCTGGAACTGACCTCGAGCCCGAAAAGTGGAGCCTAAAACCTGTAGACCAGATCTTGGAACTGACCCCATGCCAAGAGCCTGGAGCCCAGAGCCTGGAACCTTGAGGATGGGTCACGGAGCCTGGAACTGACTCTGAGCCCGGAGCCTTGAGCCCAGAGCCTGAAGCATGGAGCGAGGAGCCTGGAACTGACCCCCACCCTGGATCCTAAAGGCTGGAGCCCAGAGCATGAAGCACGGGGCCTTGATCCTGGAGTCTAGAGCCTGGTGATTGGAGCCATGAACTGACCCTGAGCCTTGAGCCTGGAGTGTTGAGCCCTCAGCATGGAACTGACCCCAAGGCTGGAGCCTGGAGACCGGAGCCTGGAGCCTAGAGCCTAGAGCCTTGAGCCTTGAGCCTGGAGCCGGGAGCCTAGAGCCTGGAGCCTGGTGCTGGGAGCCTCTCACCTGGAACGCTTGGCAACGAACCTGGACTATGGAGCCTGTAGCCTGGAACTGACCTCTAGCCTGAAAAGTGGAGCCTTCAACCTGGAGACCAGATCTTTGAACTGATACCATGCCAAGAGCCTTGAGCCGGGAGCCTGGAATCCTGAGGGGGGAGCACGGAGCCATGAACTGACCCCGAGACCTGAACCTGGAGACCAGAGCCTTGAGCCTTGAGCCAGGTGCCATTAGCCTGGAATGTGTAGTCACTAACTTGGAGCATAGAACCTGTAGCCTGGCACTGTACCCAAAATATTGAGCCTTAAACCTGGAGCCCGGAGCCAAGAACATATGGGCTAGGAGTATTCCTAGCCCAAAGCCTGGATCCCGGAGGAAGCAACGCGGAGCCTGGAGCCTGGAGCCTTGAGCATTGAGCCTTGAGCCTTGAGCCTGGAGCATGGAACCTGGAGCCTGCAAACTGGAGCACGGAGTAACAAACTGACCCTAATCCAGGAGCATTGCGCCCAGAGTCTCGAACTGACCCCGATCCCAGATCCTGGAGCGCAGTGTCTGGACCCTTGAGCCTTGTGCCCAGAACCTAGAGCCTGGAGCCTTGAACCTTGAGCCTGGAGGCTGGAGCCCTGAGCCTTGAGCCCGGAGCCTTGAACTTACCTAGAGCCTTTAGCCTGGAGCCTTAAGCCTGGAACCCGGAGAATGGAACTGCCCCAAAGCCCGAAGCCTGGAGCCCGGAGCCTTGAGCACAGAGCCATGAGCCTTGAGCAGGGAGCCCGGAATCTGAAGGCTGGAGACTGGAGGCTTGAGCCCTGAGCCCGGAGTCTGGAACTTAACCCTAGCTCGGATTCTTGAAATCGGAGAATGGAGTGCCGAGTCTGGAGCTTGGAGCCTGGAGCCTTGAGCCTGGAGTCTGGAGCCTTGATCCTGGAGCCTGGAACCTGGAGCCTGGAGCCCAAAACTGACCCCAGGCCCGGAGCATGGAGCCTGGAGCTTGGAGCCTGGAGTCCTTAACTGACCCCAAGCCCTGAGTATGGACAATGGAGCATGGAGCTTGGAGCCTGGAGCCTGGAGCCTGGAGCCCGGAACCAGGAGCCAAAAGCCTGAAACTGACATTGAGCCTGGAGCCTGGAGCCATGTGCCTGGAGCCATGAGTCCAGAACCCACAGCCAGGAAATTACCCTGAGAAAAGAACCTTGAGCCTGGACATGGTGTAAGGGGCATGGAGCCTGGAGCCGGGACCCTGGAGCTAGATGTGCGGTGCCTGAAACTGACCCCGAGCCTAGATGCTTTAGCCTTGAGCCCGGAGAATGGATCTCACCCCAAGCCCGGAGCCCTTTTTCTGGAACCAGGAGCCTGGAGCGCGGAGCCTGCATCCTTTAGCCCGGAGCCTGAGACTGATTCCGAGCTTGGTGGCGGGAACCGGTAGCCTGGAGCACGGAGTCTGCAACTGACTTAGACCCTGGAGCCTGGAGCCTGAAGTCAAGAGAATGAACCATGCAGCCTTGAGCATGGAACCTAGAGCCTAGAGCGTGGAACTGACCCCAAGTCTCGAGCTTGGAGCCTTGAGCCCGGTGAAAGGAATTTACCCTGAGCCTGGAGCTTTGAGCTTGTAGCCTTCAGCCTTGAGGCTTGTGCTGGGAGCCTAGAGTCTGGAACACGTAGCAACGAGGCTGGAAAAAGGAGCCATTTTCCTTGAACTGACCCCGAGCATGAAATGTGGAACCTAAAACCTGGAGACCGGAACTTGGAACTGACCCCATGCCAACAGCTTGGAGCCCGGAGCCTTGATTGGGAAGCCCGGAGCCTGGAACTGACACTGAGCCAGGCGTCTTTAGCCTGGATCCCAGAGCCTGGAGACTTGAGCCTGGAGCCTTGAGTCTGGAGCCCTTTACTGACCCCTGGCCCAGAGTATGGAGCATGGAGCCTTAAGCTTGTAGCATGGAGCCAGAAACCTGGAGCCCAAAGCCTGGAACTGACACTTACCCTGGAGCCTGGAGCCTTGAGCTTGGAGCTTGGAGCCTGGAGCCTGGAGCCTGGAGCCTGGGGCCTCGAGCCTGGAGCCCAGACCTGACTTTCTGGAAATTACCCTTAGCAAGGAACAAGGAGTCTGGATCCGGTGGACTAGAGAACGGAGCCCACAACTGACCAAGACCCATGAGCCTGGCGCCTTGAGCCTAAAGCCGTGAGCCTGGAGCCCACAGCCCGGAGCCTTGAGAGCGAAGCCTGGAGAGCAGAGCCTGAAGCCATTGGCCTTGAACTGACCCCAAGCCTGGAGCCTGGAGCCTTTAGCTTGAAGCATGGTGCCTTGAGCGTGGGGCCCGGAGTCTTGAACCCAGTGACTTGAGCCTGGAATTGACCCTGAGCCTTGAGCTTAGAGCCTTTACCCTGGAGCATGGAACTTACCCTGAGCATGTAGCCTTGAGCTATGAGCCGTCAGCCTGGAGCCTGGTGTTTGGAGCCTTGAGCCTTGAACGCGTAGCAACGTACCTGGACTATGGAGCCTATAGCCTGGAACTGACCTCGAGCCCGAAAAATGGAGCCTAAAACCTGGAGACCAGATCTTGGAACTGACCCCATGCCAAGAGCCTTGTACTCGGAGCCTGGAACCTTGAGGGGGGAGCACGGAGCCTTTAATTGACCCCGAGACTGGAGCCTTGAGCCCAGAGCCTGAAGCATGGAGTGAGGAGCCTGGAACTGACCCCCACCCTGGAGCCTTTAGGCTGGAGCCAAGAGCATGAAGCACGGGGCCTTGAGCCTGGAGTCTAGAGCCTGGTGACTGGAGCCATGAACTGACCCTGAGCCTTGAGCCTGGAGTCTCGAGCCCTCAGCATGGAACTGACCCCGAGGCTGGAGCCTGGAGACCGGAGCCTTGAACCCAGTGACTGGAGCCTGGAATTGACCCCGAGCCTTGAGCTTAGAGCCTTTACCCTGGAGCATGGAACTTACCCTGAGCATGTAGCCTTGAGCTATGAGCCTTCAGCCTGGAGCCTGGTGTTTGGAGCCTTGAGCTTTGAACGGGTAGCAACGTACCTGGACTATGGAGCCTATAGCCTGGAACTGACCTCGAGCCCGAAAAATGGAGCCTAAAACCTGGAGACCAGATCTTGGAACAGACCCCATGCAAAGAGCCTGGAGCCCAGAGCCTGGAACCTTGAGGAGGGGACACGGAGCCTGGAACTGACTCTGAGCCCGGAGCCTTGAGCCCAGAGCCTGAAGCATGGAGTGAGGAGCCTGGAACTGACCCCCACCCTGGAGCCTTTAGGCTGGAGCCAAGAGCATGAAGAACGGGGCCTTGAGCCTGGAGTCTAGAGCCTGGTGACTGGAGCCATGAACTGACCCTGAGCCTTGAGCCTGGAGTCTCGAGCCCTCAGCATGGTACTGACCCCGAGGCTGGAGCCTGGAGACCGGAGCCTTGAGCCATGAGCCACTTACCAGTAGCCTTGAACGCGTAGTAACGAACCTGGAGAATAGAACCTGTAGCCTAGAACTTTGCCCAAAATAGGGAGCCTACAACCGGGAGCCCGGAGCCACGAACATACTCCGAGCCAAAAGCCTGGATCCCGGAGGAAGTAACGCGGAGCATGGAGCCTGGAGCCTGGAGCCTTTAGCCTGGAGCCTGGAGCCTGGAGCCTTGAGCCTGGAGCATGGAACCTGGAGCCTGCAAACTTGAGCACGGAGCAACAAACTGACCCTGATCCCAGAGCATTGAGCCCACAGTTTTGCCCGGAACCTGGAACCTGGGGCCCGGAGCCTTGAGCCCGGAGCCTGGAACTGACCAAGAGCCTTAAGCCTGGAGCCTGAAACCTGGTACCCGGAGAATGGAACTGCCCCAAAGCCCGAAGCCTGGAGCCCGGAACCTTGACCGCAGAGCCATAAGCCTTGAGCAGGAAGCCCGGAATTTGAAGGCTGGAGACTGGAACTTAACCCTAGCTCGGATTCTTGAAATTGGAGAATGGAGCGTGGATCTCAGAGCCTGGAACCTGGAGCCTGGAAACTGGAGCCTGGAGTCTTGAGCCTAGAGCCTTGAGCCTGGAACCTGGAGTTTGGAGCCCTCAACTGACCCCAGACCCGGAGCATGGAGCATGGAGCATGGAGCCTGGAGTTTGGATCCCCGAGCCCTTAACTGACCCCAAGCTCGGAGCATGGAGCATGGAGCATGGACAATGGAGCCTGGAGTTTGGATCCCGGAGCCCTTAACTGACCCCAAGCTCGGAGCATGGAGCATGGAGCATGGAGCATGGACAATGGAGCATGGAGCATGGACCCATGAGCTTGGAGCCTGGAGCCTGGAGCCTGGAGCCCGGAACCTGGAGCCAAAAGCCTGGATCTGACACTGAGCCTTGAGCCTTGAGCCTTGAGCCTTGAGCCTTGAGCCCGGAGCCCGGAGCCTTGAGGGGGGAGATCGGAGCCTGAAACTGACCCCGACCCTGGAGCCTATAGCCTGGAGCCCAGAGCATAAAGCACGGAGCCTTGAGCCTTCAGTCTAGAGCCTTTTGACTGGAGCCATAAACTGACCCTTAGCCTTGAGCCTGGAGTCCTGAGCCCGGAGCATGGAACTGACCCCGAGGCTTGAGCCTGGAGAACGGAGCCTTGAGCCATGTGCTATTAGCCTGGAAATTGTAGTCACAAACTTGGAGAATAGAACCTGTAGCCTGGAACAGTGCCCATAATATGGAGCCTAAAACCTGGAGCCCGGAACCACAAACATACTCCGAGCCCAAACCCTGGATACCAGAGGAAGGAACGCGGAGCCTGGAGCCTGGAGCCTGGAGCCTGGAGCCTGGAGCCTGGAGCCACGAGCCTTCAAACTGGAGCCCGGAGCCACAAACTGACCCTGATCCCAGAGCCTCGAACTGACCCGGATCCTGGAGCGTGGTGTCTGGAACCTGGAGCCTGGAGCCTGGAGCCCGGAACCTGGAGCCTTGAGCCTGGAGCCTTGAGCCCGGAGCCTGGAACTGACCAAGAGCCTTATGCCTGGGGCCTGAAGCCTGGTACCCGGAGAATTGAACTGCCCCAAAGCCGGAAGCCTGGAGCTTTGAGTGCGGAGCCATGAGCCTTTGAGCAGGGAGCCCGGAGTCTTAAGCCTGGAGACTGGAGGCTTGAGCCCTTAGCCCGGAGCCTGGAACTAGACCTTAGCCCAGATTCTTGAAACCAGAGAATGGAGCCTGGAGCCTGGAGCCCGGAGCCTGAAGCCTGGAGCCTGGAGACTTGAGCCTGGCGTCTGGAGTCGGGAACCTGGAGCCTTGAGCTCTTAACCTACCCAAAGACCGGAGCATGGAGCATGGAGCATGGAACTGGGAAATTGGATTCTGGATCCTTCATCCTGGTGGCTGGAGCCTGGAGCCTGGAGCCTGGAGCCTGGAGCCTGGAGCCTTGAGCTTGGAGCCTGGAGCCTGGAGCCTGGAGCCCGGAATCTGAAGCCCAAAGCCTGGAACTGACACTGAGCCTTGAACCTGGATCCTGGACCCCGGAGCCCAAAGCCCAAAGCCTGGAAATTACCCTGAGCAAGGAACCTTGCACCTTGACCTGGTGTTTGGGGCACGGAGCCAGGAGCCTGGAGCCCGATGCGCAGTGCCTGAAACTGACCCCGAGCCAAGAGGCCTGAGCCTGGCGCCCGTAGAACGGAACTGACCCCAAGCCCGGAACCCTTTGCCTGGAATCTTGAGCCTGGAGCGCGCAGCCTGGATCCTTAAGCCCGGAGCCTGAAACTGATCCCGATCCTGGAGTCTGGAGCCGGTAGCCTGGAGAAAGGAGTCTGCAACTGACAAAGACCCTGGAGCCTGGCACCTTGAGCCTGGAGCATGAAGCCATGAGCCTTGAGCCTGGAGCCTGGAGCCTGGAGCCTGGAGCATGGCGCCTGGAGCCTCGAGCCTTGAGCCTTGAGCCTGGAGCCTGGAGCATTAAGCCTTTGGCCTCGTGCGCGGAATCTGGAGCCAAGTCCTTTATGACATGAGCCCGGAACCCAGATTCTCGAAGTGACCCCGAGCCCGGAGAAAAGAACCAGTATCCTTGAACTGACCATGAATATTGAGCCATGATCCCTGAGCCTTGAACCCGAACCCTGGAACTTACCCCAAGCCTGGATCCTCTAGCATGGAGCCGTGAGCTTGGTGCTTGGAGCATAGAGCCTGGAACTGACCTTAAGTCCGGACCTTGGAGCCCAGAGCAAAGAAATGACCCCAAGCCCGGAGCCCTGAAAATGGAGCGGAGATCGCGGATCCTGGAACTGACCCCGAGCACAGAATCTTGTGCTCGGAGCCTGGGGATCATGGAGCCGGGAGCCTGGAGCCGCGAGCCCAACGCCTTGTACTGACCCGGAGTCAAGAGCCTGGATCCTGGAGTCATGAGCCCGGAGCCTGGAAATGACCCTGTGCCTGGAGTCTTGAGCCCAGAGCCTAGAACTGACCCCGAGCACAAAACCTTGAGCCAGGACCCTGCAGCCCAGAGACTGGAACTGATCCCGAGCCTGGAGCCTGGAGCTCGAAGCATTGAGCCGTGAGCATGGAGCCGTGAGCCTGGAGTCTGGAGCCTGGAACTGACCCCAAGTGCGGAGCCTTGAACCTGGATTCTGGAGCCCGGAGTGTGGAAATGACCCCGTTCTCAGAGCCTGGAGCCAGGGGCGTGGATCCCCGAGGATGGAACTTACCCCGAGCCCGAAGACTTAGTCTTACAGGGGTTCTTCTTAAGTATTTGTTATTATACTTCTTGCTCCCTGTGTGAAAGAGGCTTTTATTTTGTAGACGCCTACAGTATGTTGTGTATGTATTTCCTGTTGTCCTTCTCTTGTACGGCGCTCATGGTCATGGCTGTAGTTGTTGCTACGCGCAATATAAGTTGTGAGTAAAAATTATAATAAATATGCCCACAAAAGTGGCTAAAGAGAACAGACGTGAAAGCATCGTTTATTGCAGTGGAAGCCAGAATCCAGACTTGCACGCTTTAACAGTTCTGTCTGGAAAAAAAAATAAATAAATAAACACCTTCATACGGTTCGACTTTTACTGTTATCCAGCTCCAGATGAGAAAAGCACCGGAAGTTAAACGGGGGATCAGCAAACCGGCGTTCTGTCTTTGAAAAACAAAACCAAAAGATTCCCACAAAGGGCCTGGATAAATAGCAAAGTCCCACACAGGCCTGGAAAAAAGACAGACTGCACACGGTCCGCCGGCCGTCCCGGCCTAATCCTGACCCGGGTAAGGGCGACATTTCCCGGAGCTCCTCCTCCTCAGCGCATGCAAATGTGCAGCTTCAAGGTGGCTGGAAGAAAAAGGGGGAGAAAAGGGGAAAAGAAGAACCAGGACCAGGGCGAGAGGTCGTCCCCGAGTGTGAGGCTCTGATGTTGGGCAGCATCACATTCCCAATGGGGGGGTTTGAAAAAGTTCCACAACTCAGTGAGTAGTTTTAAGGACGCTGGAGGTAAGAGAGAGGGAGAGAGGGGAAAAGAATCAGACCTTGAACAAGGTTAGGTTTCGGGCTGAAGTTGAGGAGAAGCCCCGAAGGTTAAACAAAAAGAAAAAAAAGGTGTTAGGCTTACAGGGGTTGTCTCTGGAAAAGAAATAACAAAGTTCAACATACAGTTCATGTTTTATCGTTATCCAGCTCCAGATGAGAAAAGAACCGGAGCTTAAAAAAAAGGGCTAACCGGTGTTCTGTCTCTGGAAATATAACAATGTCCCACATGGGCTGGAAAAAAGACAGAGTCCACACCGTCCACCAGCCGTCCCGGTCTAACCCTGACAAGGGTCAGTGCGACATTTCCCAGTGCTCTTCCTCATCCATGCACGCCAGTGTGCAGCTTTAAGGGGGGTGGAGGAAAGAGGGAGAGAGAGAGCAAGAGAGAAAGAAAGACAAAGAATCAGGACCACAGACAGAGTTCGTCCACTAGAGTGTGGCTGCAATGTCAGGCAGCATTCAATCTCCACGGGGCGGTTTGAGAAATGCCAGAACTAAGTGTGAAGCTTTTCGTTCTGCTTGAGAGAAAACATCCTTGTCTCAAAAGTGACCAAATCAGCTTCTGCTTGCATGAAACGCTAAAAACTGACATTTTTACCAATATAGTAAGAAAAGCATGAAAACACATAAAAACAAGTCAAAAATAAGAGTTTTATTGCTATTTTTGTAGTCGTCTGAGGTCTTGAAAAAACGTCCTTGTCTCAAAGTGAAAAAAAAGCTTCTGATCTTCTTAAACGCTAAGAAATGACATTTTTGCATCTTCTATATATATTTATTATATATATTTTTATATTTATTATATATTTTATATATATTATAAAAAAAAAAAACTAAAAAAAAAAAACTAAAAACCAGTCAGCAATAAGTGTTTTATGGCTGTTTTTTAAAAGTCTTCTCAAATCATGAAGTTCTGTTTGAAAAACACATCTTTGTCTCAAAGTGACCAAAACAGCTTCTTATCGTCTGAAACGCTCAAAAATGACATTTTTGAATCTTCTACTCAGAAAAGTTTGAAAACACTTTAAAAAAGTCAGAAATAAGTGTTTCATGGCTGTTTTTTTTAAAGTCTTCTCAAATCATGAAGTTCTGCTTGATAAAAAAAATCCTTGTCTCAAAGTGACCAAAACAGCTTTTGATCGTCTGAAACGCTCAAAAATGACATTTTTAAATCGTCTACTCATAAAAGCATAAAAACACTAAAAACAAGTCAGAAATAAGTGTTTTATTGCTGTTTTGTCAAAGTCTTCTCAAATCATGAAGTTCTTCTCTAGAAAAAACATCCCTTTCTCAAAGTGACCAAAACAGCTTCTTATCGTCTGAAACGCTCAAAAATCACATTTTTGCCTCTTCTCCTCAGAAAAGCATGAAAACACTAAAAATGAGTCAGAAATAAGTGTTTTATGGCTGTTTTTTTGTTTTGTTTTGTTTTTGAAGTTTTATCAAATCATGAAGTTCTGCTTTAAAAAAAAACATTTTTTTTCTCAAAGTGACCAAAACAGCTTCTTTTCGTCTGAAACGCTCAAAAAGGACATTTTTTTCCTCTTCTACTCAGAAAAGCATAAAAATACTAAAAACAAGTCAGAAATAAGTGTTTGATGGCTGTTTCTTAAAAGTCTTCTCAAATCATGAAGTTCTGCTTGAAAAAAACATCTTTGTCTCAAAGTGACAAAAACAGCTTTTTACCATCTGAAACGCTTAAAAATGACATTTTTGCCTCTTCTAATCAGAAAAGAAGGGAAACACTAAAAACAAATCAAAAATAAGTGTTTTATGGCTTTCTTGTATAAGTATTCTCAAATCAGGAAGTTCTGCTGGAAAAAAACATCCTTGTCTCAAAGTGACAAAAACAGCTTCTAATCGTGTAAAACGCTCAAAAATGACATTTCTACCTACATAGTTAGAAAAAATTGAAAACACTAAAAAAGAGTCAGAAATAAGTTTTTTATGGCTGTTTTGTCAAAGTCTTCTACGATCATGAAGTTCTGCTTTAGAAAAAAACATCTTTTTCTGAAAGTGACCAAAACAGCTTCTTATCGTCTGAAAGGCTCAATAATCACATTTTTGCCTCTTCTACTATGAAAAGTAGAAAAACGCAAAAAAGAAGTCAGAAATAAGTGGTTTATTACCTTTTTATTCGAGTCTTTTCAGTTCATAAAGTTGCCCTTGAGACAAAAATATTCTTTTCTTAAAATGACCAAACAAATCTTCTCATTGTTTGAAACGCTCAAAAATGACAATATATCCTCTTCTACCAAGAAAACAAGGAAAACCCAGAGGTCTGGGCAATGTGATGAGCCTGTAGGCCTTAGCCCAGCACTAGGAGCCCTTTGAGCCTGGAGCTGAACACGAGACCGGAGCCCGGAGCCCGTAAGCCTGGAAATGAACGCAAAAATGGAGCCGGGAGCCCGGAGCCCAGTGCAAGAAGCCCGGAGCTCGGAGGCCGGAGGAAAGGAGTCCGGAGCCCTGAGCCCCGAGCCCCGAGCCCCGAGCCCCGAGCCCCGAGCCCCGAGCCCCGAGCCCCGAGCCCCGAGCCTGGAACTGAACCCGAGCCCAGACTTCTGAGCCGGTAACCTGGAGAACGGAGCCTTACACTTAAAAATAACCTGAAGCCTTGAGTCTGGAGGGCGGAGCCTAGAGCGCGGAGCTTAGAGACACGGGATTAAGGACTGGAGCTCGAAGGCCAGATCCTCAAACTGACCAAGTGCAGGGAGCCATGAGCCCGGAGCTTGGAGCTGAAAACGAGCACAGAGCCCGGGACTGACCCCGAGCCTGAAGCCTGGAGAATGGAGCCGTGAGCCAAGAGCCGTGAGCATGGAGATTTGAGCCTTGAGTCCGGAGCCTGGAAATGACCCCGTGCTTAAGCCTGAAGCCTGGAACCTGGAACCTGGAGCGCGGAGCCTAGAGCCTGTGCCTGGAGCCCGTAGACTGGAACTGACCCCGTGCCTGGAATATGACTTGTACTTGGAACTGACTCCATGCCCAGAGCCTGGAGCCCGAAGCCCGGAGCCCGGAGGCCGGAGCCCGGAGCCCGGAGCCCGGAGCCCGGAGCCCGGACCCCGGAGCCCAGAGCCATGAGCCTTGAGCGGGGGAGCCCGGAGCCTGGAACTGAAACTGAGCCAGGCGTCTTTAGCCTGGATCCCAGAGCCTGGAGCCTGGAGCCTGGAGCCGGGAGCCTAGAGCCTGGAGCATGGTGCTCGGAGCCTTTAGCCTGGAATGCTTGGCAATGAACCTGGACTATGGAGCTTGTAGCCTGGAACTGACCTCTAGCCCGAAAAGTGGAGCCGTAAACGTGGAGACCAGATCGTGGAACTTACCCCATGCCAAGAGCCTTGAGCCCGGAGTCTGGAACCTTGAGGGGGGAACACGGAGCCTGGAACTGACCCTTGAGCCAGGTGCCATTTGCCTGGAATGTGTAGTCACAAACTTGGAGCATAGAACCTGTAGCCTGGCACTGCGCCCAAAATATGGAGCCTTAAACCTGGAGCCCGGAGCCATGAACATATGGGCTAGGAGTAATCCTAGCCCAAAGCCTGGATCCCGGAGGAAGCAATGCGGAGCCTGGAACCTTGAGCCTGGAGCAAGGAACCTGGAGCCTGCAATCAGGAGCACGGAGAAAAAAACTAACTTTTATCCCAGAGCATTGAGCCCAGAGTCTCGAACTTACCCTGTCATGACTAATTTAATTTTTGTGTTTTCAATTCTTTATTTAGTCCAGCTTTAAATTTCATTTGTGGTGTATAAGCGTCATCTAGTGGTTATATAGGTGTTGCATTGTAAGTTTAGTTCAACGTCACCGCCCCTAGTCAGTGGAATGTTAAGTTTCGATTTCATCTGAATGCTGTGCTGTGCGTGCGCTGAACCTCGGAGTAGATATGCCCGTAAGTTGTTTTATTTTCTGTTTGAATATTTGTACTTTTCGGTCTAACTGTTATGACTGATATTCTGTTGACACTGTTAACTAAGAGAGAAATACTTTTGAGTAGAATGCTGTACTGTATGTTTGTGTCAGAAATCAACATCAGCTACCAGTTGTGTTATGCTAGCGTGCCAGTAACGTGCACACCTGGAACGCGTTTGTGATTATGTTTTATCTTGTATTTCTTTTAGTTTTACGGATATGAGTGGAAGAGTTCATCAGTAAAGCATCTTAATTGCAACAACTGTGCTCTGTCAATCATTCAACCGTTCGTTATCTGTCTATGCATTGTTGGGACACATGCTAGGACAGAATAGTAAAAGGGCATCCACTCGGCGGGAGAAGCAACTGCACAACAGTGTCACCGACTGAAGATCCAACATGTCGCAGGAAGACGGGAACAGACTGCAAACTTTAGAGGCGAAGTCTAGAGCCTCATCAGTAAAATCCAGTACATCAACAGCCAGCAGTGCAGCAACCAAAGCAAGGGCGAAGGCAGAAGCATATAAGGTGAAAATTGCATATGCCGAGAAAGAGGCAGCTATGTTACGTGAGAAAGCTCGCATTGAGGAGCAGCAACAGAAAACACTGGCTGAAGCAACGTGTCGCAAAGCAGAGGTAGAAGCCGACCTTCATGTTTTGCAGCTAGAGAAGGAAGCAACAGCGGCATCCAGAGAAGCAGAGGTCTACGAAGCAGCAGCTGACATGGAGAATGAACAGCATCTTGATTTTGGAGAAGAAGAGAGAGCTCAGCGCACAAGGGAGTATGTACAGAATATCCCAGTGCAATACGCTCAGCAGCCTTTTCCTCGATCACAGACACTTCCTCCTCCTCCAACTGCCACTCAGCACGCTCCTCAAGCTCAGCCTCATGCCAGCAACGTTCTTCAGCAAACTCCAGTCAGCTATACGAGACCCCAGAACAACCACACACCACAGTACGCCTCCAACCCTCCTTCACGTGTGGCATCTGAAGGCTACACGAATGCACCGCCTCAGCTTCCCGACTTCACCACCTATTTGATAAGAAAGGAGATGGTGAGTTCAGGACTGACCCAATTTGATGACCGCCCAGAGAATTATTGGGCATGGAAAACCTCATTTCAAAGCACAACGCACGGCCTAAGCCTGACGTCCAGGGAAGAGCTCGACCTACTCGTCAAATGGCTTGGACCAGAGTCTTCCACGCATGCCAAACGAATCAGGTCAGTCCATGTAACATATCCAGAAAAAGCGGTGCAGCTAGTATGGGAGCGCCTAGAGGACTGCTATGGGAGTCCTGAAGTCATTGAGTATGCTTTGCTGAAGAGGCTTGAAGAGTTTCCCCGCATCACAAACAAAGACCCTCGACTACTCAGAGAGCTGGGAGACCTGGTACAGGAGCTAGAGTCTGCAAAGTGGAATGGCCTCACACCTGGGCTTGCATACCTCGACACTGCACGGGGTGTTAAACCTATAGTTGAAAAACTCCCATACAGCCTTCAGGAAAAATGGATGACACAAGGCTCCAGATATAAAGAACAGTTAAAAGTAGCCTTCCCACCATTTAGCGTTTTTGTAGAGTTTATATGCAGACAAGCAAAAACTAGAAACGACCCAAGTTTTGTTTTCTCCTCATCCAGCTGTGCAAGCAGCGTGAAACCAGACAGAACCATTAAGTCAATCAAGCCATCTGTCTTCGTCAAGAAGACTGAAGTGTCAGCCACTGCCTCAGCTTCCACATCCAGCCAGCCTGAGAGGAAGTCAGATGAGCCGGACAAACACTGCCCTATCCATGACAAACCCCACCCCCTCTCTAAGTGTCGAACTTTTCGAAGCAAACACCTAGATGACCGGAAAACCTATCTCAAAGAAAATTCCATCTGTTACAGATGTTGTGCTTCTACCAAACATATTGCTAAGGACTGCAAGTTATCTGTGAAATGCAAAGAATGTGACAGTGAGAAGTATGTGACTGCTTTACACCCTGGGCCTGCCCCTTGGTCCACTCAAGAGACCAAAAGTGAGCCAGAGCAGACAGATGATCCTCCGAGCGTGAGCTCTAAATGCACAGAGATATGTACCAACTCTCTCCAGCCTAGGTCATGCTCGAAGATATGCCTGGTAAGAGTCTACCCCTCCAACCAGCGTGAACGAATGCAACATGTCTATGCAGTACTAGACGAACAAAGCAATCGGTTGTTGGCTAAGTCACAGTTCTTTGATCTGTTCGGCATTGAAAGTAACCCCTCTCCATACACTCTGAAGACATGTTCAGGCACGGTTGAGACGGCGGGGAGGAAGGCGAACAACTTCGTAGTGGAGGCACTTGATGGAAAAACTACAGTACCACTCCCTGTCCTTATAGAATGTAACACCATTCCTGATGACAAAGCGGAAATTCCAACACCAGACATAATTCAACACTTCCCCCACCTTGCTCCGGTGGCTGGCAAGATTCCACCTCCAGATCCGAACGCTCAGATCCTTTTACTCCTGGGGAGAGATGTCTTGTGTGTGCATAAGGTACGTGAACAGCACAGTGGGCCTCACAACACTCCATATGCACAACGCTTAGACTTGGGCTGGGTCGTCGTTGGAGAAATCTGCCTCGACAGAGCCCACCAACCGAGCGAGGTCAAAGTCTACAAGACAAACATACTCAATAACGGCAGGGCTTCATTCTTCATGCCTTGCACACGGAATGTTCAAGTCAAGGAGCGGATGACGTCTTGCCCCCTCCAGTATGTGTTTGATGTGCCACACTACTCTAGGCCTTCAAACAGCCTCAGTTCAGTTCCAAGTCGCCTCGGAGACGTCTTCTCGAGACACGCTGATGATGAAAAAATTGCACCCTCAATCGAAGACGTCTTCATAGACATGATGAACAAAGAAGTGTTCCTTGATGAAGACAACCACTGGGTGGCGCCACTGCCATTTCGTTCACCTAGACATCAGCTTCCGAACAACAGAGAACAAGCAATGCAGAGGCTGTCTTCGTTGCAACGCACCTTCTGAAAGAAACCAGGTATGAAGGAACATTTCTTTGACTTCATGCAAAAGGTCATTGAAACCCGCCAAGCGGAACTCGCTCCACCTGTACAGCCAGGTGCAGAGTGCTGGTATTTGCCAATATTTGGTGTTTACCACCCTCAAAAGCCTGACAAAATCAGAGTGGTGTTTGATTCAAGCGCGCAGTATCATAACACCTCTCTCAATGATGTCCTGCTACAAGGGCCAGACCTCAACAACACCTTAATAGGTGTGCTGATGCGTTTCCGCAAAGAGAAAATAGCCATTACGGCGGACATTGAGCAAATGTTTTACAGCTTCAAGGTGAAACAAGACCACCGCAATTATCTTCGCTTCTTGTGGCACAAAGAAAACTGCCCCGGAGAAGAAATCACTGAGTACAGAATGACTGTGCACGTCTTTGGCAACAGTCCATCACCTGCTGTCGCCATATACGGCCTACAGCGCACAGCAGAACTGGGTGAAGCAGAATATGGCACCGATGCCAAAGAGTTTGTACTTCGCAATTTCTACGTCGACGATGGGATAACTTCAGTTCCCAATGAAAAGACAGCGATTGACCTGCTGAAAAGGACGCAAAAGATGTTGGCAGCCGCAAACCTGAAACTCCATAAAGTGGCCTCTAACAGTGCTACAGTCAAAGAAGCCTTTCCATCAGAGGAACGAGCAAAAGAGTTCAAGGACTTAGATCTGAGCACAGACCCTCTGCCTCTCCAGCACAGTCTGGGCATGAGCTGGAATCTGAAAATGGACTGCTTCACATTCAGAGTGTCAAGAGAGGTGAAGCCATTCACACGAAGAGGAACACTCTCAACGGTCAACAGCCTGTACGATCCCTTGGGGTTTGTCTCCCCTGTCACCATGCAGGGCAAGGCTCTTGTGAGAGAACTCTCATGCGTACAACAGAACTGGGATGTGCCTCTCCCAGCAGACAAAAAGGTTCAGTGGGAAACATGGACTACATCTCTTGTAGACCTCGAACATCTACACATTCCAAGACCATATGTCTCAGTGTCATTCTCTCAAGCTGTTAGCAGAGAGCTGTGTGTCTTCTCCAATGCGTCCGTTCTGGCCATAGCTGCTGTGGCATATGTGCGGGTCAGAGATTCAGAAGGACAACATCATGTGGGGTTTGTGATGAGCAAATCTAAGCTAGCTCCATTTCCTGCTCACACTGTCCCACGCTTGGAGTTATGTGCCGCAGTGCTTGCAGTTGAGCTCATGGAGCTCATAAAAGAAGAAATGGATGCTGACCTGCATGTCCAGTTTTACACAGACAGCCGTGTGGTACTCGGCTACATCCACAACACGACAAGGAGGTTTCACATGTATGTGGCCAACAGAGTTGCACGCATTCGCAAATCCACCTCCCCAGATCAGTGGCATTATGTACAAACTGACCAAAACCCAGCTGACCATGCCACTCGACCTATGCCACCATCTCAGCTGCACCTCACCAACTGGTTTTCCGGGCCTATCTTTCTTCAACAGCCAGATGTCGTAGAAGACGACGCAGAGTGTTTCCAACTCATAAACCCAGATCTGGATGTTGAGATCAGGCCTCAGGTAACCACACTTTCGACAAAGGTCACACCTCAGTCTCTTGGCACACACAGATTTCAACGCTTTTCAAGCTGGAATTCACTCGTGAGAGCTGTCACAATACTGATTCACATTGCAAGGTCTTTCTCTCAGGCTACGCGTACAGACACCTGTAGCAAATGGCACCGCTGCACAAAACCTCGCACCTCAGAACTTTCACAAGCAAAGTGTACAATCATTAAAGCAGCACAGCAGGACGCTTATATGGAGGAGTTTAAGAGCTTGACACGAGATGGCAAGGTGTCGCACCACAGCTCACTCAAGAAACTCGACCCCTTCATCGACAGCGAGGGACTGTTGAGAGTAGGTGGCCGAGTACACATGGCAGACCTGCCTGACCCAGAGAAACACCCTTTGGTCATACCACCCAAACATCACCTAGCAAAACTGATTGTGGGACATTACCATGGCCAAGTGGCTCATCAAGGATGCCATCTCACTGCAGGGGCAATACGCACAGCAGGCCTGTGGATTGTTGGAGGCAAAAGGCTCATCTCTAGTGTCATACATAAATGTGTCATGTGCAGAAGACTGAGGGGCAAGCTGGAAAACCAGAAAATGCCAGACCTGCCGGCGGATAGAGTGTCTGTGGATCCCCCATTCACACACACAGGTCTCGACATCTTTGGTCCATGGAGTGTAGTAACACGTCGGACGAGAGGCGGCAGTGCTGAGAATAAAAGATGGGCTGTGCTCTTCAGCTGCTTGTCTTCCAGAGCTGTTCACCTGGAGGTGATTGAGTCAATGTCGACTTCAAGCTTTATCAATGCCCTTCGGCACTTCCTGGCCATCAGAGGGCCAGTTCAACATCTCCGATCTGACAGAGGCACGAATTTTATCGGCGCCTGCAGGGAGCTGCAAATAAACACAGAAGATCCAGAGATCAGAAACTTCCTACATGATCGAGGCTGCACCTGGTCATTCAATGCACCACACTCATCCCACATGGGGGGAGTGTGAGAGAGAATGATTGGAGTCGCAAGGCGCATCCTCGATGGACTCCTGTTGACCAACAGTTCCACGAGACTCACCCATGAAGTGCTGACCACATTAATGGCTGAAGTCATGGCAATCATGAACTCCCGACCATTAACCCCATCGCCACAGATGCAGAAACGCCTCATGTTCTTTCACCTGCAATGTTACTGACTCAGAAAGCAAGCGTCGCACCTGCTCCTCCAGGGGACTTCAAAATCGACCATCTACACAAAAGTCAGTGGCGGCAGGTTCAGAGTCTGGCAGACGCTTTCTGGAAAAAGTGGAAGCAGGAATACCTGCAGACTCTCCAGCCTAGAAAGAAATGGACTGAAACAAGAGCCAACCTCCAAGAAGGGGATGTTGTACTGCTTAAAGACTGTCAGGTGAAACGCAGTGAGTGGCAAGTCGGACTTATTACAAAGGCCATTCCAAGCAGTGACAACAGAGTTCGTAAAGTCATGGTAAAGACCTCCAAACATGGGATTGTGAAAGAGTATCTTAGGCCCATTAGTGAAGTTGTTGTGCTTTTCCCCAAAGAAAATAACTGATAGGCATTACTGCCGACTGTAATGAAACAAATAGTGGTATAATAGAAATTATACCAGGCGGGGAGTGTCATGACTAATTTAATTTTTGTGTTTTCAATTCTTTATTTAGTCCAGCTTTAAATTTCATTTGTGGTGTATAAGCGTCATCTAGTGGTTATATAGGTGTTGCATTGTAAGTTTAGTTCAACGTCACGGCCCCTAGTCAGTGGAATGTTAAGTTTCGATTTAATCTGAATGCTGTGCTGTGCGTGCGCTGAACCTCGGAGTAGATATACCCGTAAGTTGTTTTATTTTCTGTTTGAATATTTGTACTTTTCGGTCTAACTGTTATGACTGATATTCTGTTGACACTGTTAACTAAGAGAGAAATACTTTTGAGTAGAATGCTGTACTGTATGTTTGTGTCAGAAATCAACATCAGCTACCAGTTGTGTTATGCTAGCGTGTCAGTAACGTGCACACCTGGAACGCCTTTGTGATTATGTTTTATCTTGTATTTCTTTTAGTTTTACGGATATGAGTGGAAGAGTTCATCAGTAAAGCATCTTAATTGCAACAACTGTGCTCTGTAAATCATTCAACCGTTCGCTATCTGTCTATGCATTGTTGGGACACATCGCTAGGACAGAATATACCCCGATCCCAGATCCTGGAATGCGGTGTCTGTACCCTGGAGCCTGGTGCCCGGAACCTGGAGCCTGGAGCCTGGAGCCTGGAGCCTGGAAACTTGAGCCCTGAGCCTTGAGCGCGGAGTCTGGATCCTTTAGCCCAGAGCCTGAAACTGATGCAGAGCCAGGAGTATGGAACCGGTAGCCTGGAGCACGGAGCCTGCAACTGACCAAGACCCTGGAGCCTGGAGCCTGGAGCCTGGAGCCTGGAGCCTGGAGCCTGGAGTCAAGAGAATGAACCATGCAGCCTTGAGCATGGAGCCTGGAGCCTAGAGCCTGGAACTGACCCCAAGCCTCGAGCTTGGAGACTTGAGCCCAGTGAAAGGAATTTACCCTGAGCCTGGAGCTTTGAGCTTTGAGCCTTCAGCCTTGAGGCTTGTGCCGGGAGCCTAGAGTCTTGAACACGTAGATACGAGGCTGGAAAATGGAGCCATTTGCCTTGAACTGACCCCGAGCACGAAATGTGGAGCCTAAAACCTGGAGACCGGAACTTGGAACTGACCCCATGTAAAGAGCCTTGTGCAGAGAGCCTGGAGCCTTGAGCGGGGAGCCCGGAGCCTGGAACGCACACTGAGCCAGGCGTCTTTAGCCTGGAATCTGGAGCCTGGAGCCCTTTACTGACCCCTGGCCCAGAGTATGGAGCATGGAGCCTTAAGCTTTTAGCCTGGAGCCCGAAACCTGGAGTCCAAAGCCACGAACTGAAACTTAGCCTGGAGCCTTGAGCTTGGAGCTTGGAGCTTGGAGCTTGGAGCTTGGAGCTTGGAGCCTTGAGCTTGAAGCTTGGAGCTTGGAGCTTAGAGCCTGGAGCCTGGAGCCTGGAGCCTTGAGCCTTGAGCCTGGAGCTTTGGGCCTGGGGCCTGGAGCCTGGAGCCTAGAGCTCACTACCTGGAAATTACCCTGAGCAAGGAACAAGGAGTCTGGAGCCGGTAGCCTGGAAAACGGAGCCTGCAACTGACCAAGACCCATGAGCCTGGCGCCTTTAACCTAAAGCCGTGAGCCTGGAGCCCACAGCCCGGAGCCTTGAGAGCGAAGCCTGGAGAGCAGAGCCTGAAGCATTTAGCCTGGAACCGACCCCAAGCCTGGAGCCTGGAGCCAAGAGCTTGAAGCATGGTGCCTTGAGCCTTTAGCCCGGAGCATAGAACCCGGTGACTTGAGCCTGGAATTGACCCCGAGCCTTGAGCTTTGAGCCTTTACCCTGGACCATGGAACTTACCCTGAGCCTGGAGCCTTGAGCTAGGAGCCTTCAGCCTGGATCCTGGCTTTGGGAGCTTCAAGCCTTGAATACGTAGCAACGAACCATGACTATGGAGCCTATAGCCTGGAACTGACCTCAAGCCCGAAAAGTGGAGCCTAATACCTGGAGACCAGTTCTTGGAACTGACCCCATGCCAAGAGCATCGAGCCCAGAGCCCTGAACCTTTAGGAGGGGGCATGGAGCCTGGAACTGACTCTGAGCCCGGAGCCTTGAGCCAAGAGCCTGAAGCATGGAGCAAGAAGCCTGGAACTTATCCCCACCCTGGAGCCTTTTGGCTGTTGCCCAGAGCATGAAGCACGGGGCCTTGAGCCTTGAGTCTAGAGCCTGGTGACTGGAGCAATGAAATGACCCTGAGCCTTGAGCATGGAGTCTTGAGCCCTCAGCATGGAACTGACCCCGAGGCTGGAGCCTTGAGACCGGAGCCTTGAGCCTGAAGCATGGTGCCAGTAGCCTTGAACGCGTAGTCACGAACCTGTAGCATAGAACCTACAGCCTGGAACTGTGCCCAAAAAAGGAAGCCTACAACCGGGAGCCAGGATCCACGAACATACTCCGAGCCAAAAGCCTGGATCCCGGAGGAAGGAACGTGGAGAAAGGAGCCTGGAGCCTTGAGTCTGGAGCCTTTAGCCTGGAGCCTGGAGCATGGAACCTGGAGCCTGAAAACTTGTGCACGGAGCAACAAACTGACCCTAATCCCAGAGCATTGAGCCTAGAGCCTCGAACTGACCCCGATCCCGGATCCAGGAGCGTGGTGTCTGGAACCTGGAGCCTGTTGCCCGGAACCTGGAACCTGGAGCCCGGAGCCTTGAACCTGGAGCTTTGAAATGACCAAGAGCCTAAAGCTTGGAGACTGAAGCCTGAAGCCTGGTACCCGGAGAATGGATCTGCCCCAAACCCCGAAGCCTGGAGCCCGGAGCCTTAACCACAGAGCCATGAGCAGGGAGCCCGGAATCTGAAGGCTGGAGACTGGAGGCTTGAGCCCTGAGCCCGGAGCCTGGAACTTAACCCTAGCTCGGATTCTTGAAATCGGAGAATGGAGTACCGAGCCTGGAGCTCGGAGCCTGGAGCCTTGAGTCTGGAGTCTGGAGCCTTTAGCCTGGAGCCTGGAGCCTGGAACCTGGAGCTTGGAGCCCTAAACTTACCCCAGGCCCGGAGCTTGGAGCCTGGAGCTTGGAGCCTGGAGCCCTTAACTGACCCCATCCCTTGAGCATGGAGAATTGAGCCTGGAGCCTGCAGCCTGGAGCCATGAGTCCAGAACCCACAGCCTGGAAATTACCCTGAGCAAGGAACCTTGAGCCTGGTCGTGGTTTAAGGGGCACGTAGCCTGGAGCCAGGAGCCTGGAGCCCGATGTGCGGTGCCTGAAACTGACCCCGAGCCTTAAAGCTTTAGCCTTGAGCCCGGAGCATGGATCTGACCTCAAGCCCGGAGCCGTATTTCTGGAACCAGGAGCCTGGAGCGCGGAGCCTGGATCCTTTAGCCCGGAGCCTGAAACTGATTCCGAGCTTGGAGTCTGGAACCGGTAGCCTGGAGCACAGAGCCTGAAACTGACTAAGACCCTGGAGCCTGGAGCCTGGAGCCTGGACTTAAGAGAATGAACCATGCAGCCTTGAGCATGGAGCCTGGAGCCTAGAGCGTGGAACTGACCCCAAGCCTCGAGCTTGGAGTCTTGAGCCCGGTGAAAGGAATTTACCCCGAGCCTGGAGCTTTGAGCTTTGAGCCTTCAGCCTTGAGACTTGTGCCGGGAGCCTAGAGTCTGGAACACGTAGCAACGAGGCTGGAAAATTGAGCCGTTTGCCTTGAACTGACCCCGAGCACGTAATGTGGAGCCTAAAACCTGGAGACCGGAACTTGGAACTGACCCCATGCCCAAAGCCTGGAGCCCGGAGCCTGGAGCCTTGAGCGGGGAGCCCGGAGCCTGGAACTGACACTGAGCCAGGCGTCTTTAGCCTGGATCCAAGAGCCTGGAGCCTTGAGCCTGGAGCCTGGAGTCTGGAGCCTTGAGCCCTTTACTGACCCCTGGCCTTGAGTATGGAGCATGGAGCCTTAAGCTTGTAGCCTAGAGCCCGAAACCTAGAGTCCAAAGCCTGGAACTGATACTTAGCCTTGAGCCGGGAGCCTTGAGCTTGGAGCTTGGAGCCTGGAGCCTGGAGCCTGGAGCCTTGAGCCTGGGGCCTTGGGCCTAGAGCCTGGAGCCCAGATCTCACTGCCTTGAAATTACCCTGAACAAGGAACCAGGAGTCTGGAGCCGGTAGCCTGGAGAACGGAGCCTGCAACTGACCAAGACCCATGAGCCTGGCGCCTTGAGCCTAAAGCCGTGAGCCTGGAGCCCACAGCCCAGAGCCTTGAGAGCGAAGCCTGGAGAGCAGAGCCTGAAGCCTTTAGCCTTGAACTGACCCCAAGCCTGGAGCCTGGAGCCTGGAGCCTGGAGCCTTGAGCTTGAAGCATGGTGTATTGATCCTGGAGCCCGGAGCCTTGAACCCAGTGACTTGAGCCTGGAATTGACCCTGAGTCTTGAGCTTAGAGCCTTTACCCTGGAGCACTGAACTTACCCTGAGCCTGGATACTTGAGCTTGGAGCCTTAAGCCTGGAGCCTGGTGTTTTGAGCCTTGAGCCTTGAACGCGTAGCAAATAACGTGGACTATAGAGCATATATCCTGGAACTGACCTCGAGCCCGAAAAGTGGAGCCTAAAACCTGGAGACCAAATCTTGGAACTGACCCCATGCAGAGAGCCTGGAGCACAGAGCCTGGAACCTTGTGGAGGGGTCACGGAGCCTGGAGCTGACTCTGAGCCCGGAGCCTTGAGCCCAGAGCCTGAAGCATGGAGCCTGGAGCCCTTTACTGACCCCTGGCCCAGAGTATGGAGCATGGAGCCTGGAGCCTGGAGCCTGGAGCCTAAGGCCTCGTGCCTGGAGCCCAGACCTCACTGCCTGGAAATTAGCCTGAGCAAGGAACAAGGAGTCTGGAACCGGTAGACAAGAGAATGGAGCCCACAACTGACATAGACCCATGAACCTGGCGCCTTGAGCCTAAAGCCTGGAGCCTGGAGCCTTGAGCCCACAGCCCGGAGCCTTGAGAGCAAAGCCTGGAGAGCAGAGCCTGAAGCCTTTAGCCTTGAACTGACCCCAAGCCTGGAGCCTGGAGCCTTGAGCTTTAAGCATGGTGCCTTGAGCGTGGAGCTTGAACCCAATGACTTGAGCCTGGAATTGACCCCGAGCCTTGAGCTTAGAGCCTTTACCCTGGAGCATGGAACTTACCCTGAGCCTGGAGCCTTGAGCTATGAGCCTTCAGCCTGGAGCCTTGTGTTTGGAGCCTTGAGCCTTGAACACGTAGCAATGAACCTTGACTATGGAGACTATAGCCTGGAACTGACCTCGAGCCCGAAAAGTGGAGCCTTAAACCTGAAGACCAGATCTTGGAACTGACCCCATGCCATGAGCCTGGAGCCCAGAGCCTGGAACCTTGAGGAGGGGAGACAGAGCCTGGAACTGACTCTGAGCCCAGAGCCTTGAGCCCAGAGCCTGAAGCATGGAGTGAGGAGCCTGGAACTGATCCCGACCCTGGAGCCTTTAGGCTGGAGCCAAGAGAATGAAGCACGGGGCCTTGAGCCTGGAGTCTAGAGCCTGGTGACTGGAGCCATGAACTGACCCTGAGCCTTGAGCCTGGAGTCTTGAGCCCTTAGCATGGAACTGACCCCGAGGCTGGAGCCTGGAGACTGGAGCCTTGAGCCTGGAGCCAGTTGCCAGTAGCCTTGAATGTGTAGTAACGAACCTGGAGCATAGAACCTGTAGCCTGGAACTGTGCCCAAAATAGGGAGCCTACAACCGGGAGCCTGGAGCCACGAACATACTCCGAGCCAAATGCCTGGATCCCGGAGGAAGGAACGCGGAGCATGGAGCCTGGAGCCTTGAGCCTTGAGCCTGGAGCCTGGAGCCTGAAGCATGGAACCTGGAGCCTTCAAAATTGAGCACGGAGCAACAAACTGACCCTTATCCTTGGGAATTGAGCCCACAGTTTTTCCCGGAACCTGGAACCTGGAGCCCGTAGCCTTGAGCCCGGAGCATGGAACTGACCAAGAGCCTTAAGCCTGAAGCCTGAAGCCTGGTACCCATCCATCCATTAGCCTTGAACAGGTAGTCATAACTTGGAGCATAGAACCTGTAGCCTCGAACTGTGCCCATAATATGGAGCCTAAAACCTGGAGCCCGGAACCACAAACATACTCCGAGCCCAAAGCCTGGATCTCAGAGGAAGGAACGCGGAGCCTGGAGCCTGGAGCCTGGAGCCTGGAGCCTGGAACCACGAGCCTTCAAACTGGAGCCCGGAGCCACAAACTGACCGTGATCCCAGAGCCTTTAACTGACCCCGATCCCGGATCCTGGAGCGCGGTGTCTGGAACCTGGAGCCTGGAGCCCGGAACCATGAGCCTGGAGCCCGGAACCTTGAGCCTTTAGCCTTGAGCCTGGAGCCTTGAGTCCGGAGCCTGGAACTGACCAAGAGCCTTATGCCTGGAGCCTGAAGCCTGGTACCCGGAGAATTGAACTGCCCCAAAGCCGGAAGCCTGGAGCCTTGAGCCTTGAGTGCAAAGCCATGAGCCTTTGAGCAGGGAGCCCGGAGTCTTAAGCCTGGAGACTGGAGGCTTGAGCCCTTAGCCCAGAGCCTGGAACTTAACCTTTGCCCAGTTTCTTGAAACCGGAGAATGGAGCGTGGAGCCTGGAGCCCGGATCCTGGAGCTTGGAGCCTGGAGACTTCAGCCTGGCATCTGGAGTCGGGAGCCTGGAGCCTTTAGCCTACCCAAAGCCCGGAGCATGGAGCATGGAACTTGGAGGTTGGATTCTGGATCCTTCATCCTGGTGGCTGGAGCCTGGAGCCTGGAGCCTGGAGCTTGGGGCCTGGAGCCTTGAGACCGGAATCTGAAGCCCAAAGCCTGGAACTGACACTGAGCTTTGAACCTGGAGCCTGGAGCCATTGGCCCAGAGCCCAAAGCCTGGAAATTACCCTGAGCAAGGAACCTTACCTGGTGTTTGGGGCACGGATCAAGGAGCCTGGAGCCCGATGCACGGTGCCTGAAACTGACCCCGAGCCCAGAGGCCTGAGCCTGGCCCCCGTAGAAAGGAACTGACCCCAAGCCCGGAGCCCTTTTCCTGGAATCTTGAGCCTGGAGCGCGCAGCCTGGATCCTTAAGCCCGGAGCCTGAAACTGATCCCGATCCTGGACTCTGGAGCCGGTAGCCTGGAGAACGGAGTCTGCAACTGACAAAGACCCTTGAGCCTGGCACCTTGCGCCTGGAGCATGTAGCCATGAGCCTTGAGCCTGGAGCCATGAGCCATGAGCCTGGAGCCTCAAGCCTTGAGCCTGGAGCCTTGAGCCCGGATCCTTGAGCCCGAAGCCTTGAACTGACCTAGAGCCTTACGCTTGGAGCCTTAAGCCTGGTACCTGGAGCCCTTAATTGACCCCAGGCCCGCAGCATGGCGCCTAGAGCTTGGAGTCTGGAGCCCTATATTGACCCCAGGCCCGCAGCATGGAGCCTAGAGCTTGGAGCCTGGAGCCCTTAACTGACCCCAAGCCTGGAGCCCGGAACCAGGAGCCAAAAGCCTGAAACGGACACTGAGCCTTTAACCTGGAGCCTGGAGCCAGGAGCCTGGAGCCTGGAGCCAGGAGCCTGGAGCCTGGAGCCTGGTGCCTGGAGCCTGGAGCCATGAGTCCAGAACCCAAAGCCTGGAAATTACCCTGAGCAAGGAACCTTGAGCCTGGACATGGTGTAAGGGGCACGGAGCCTGGAGCCAGGAGCCTGGAGCCCAATGTGCGGTGCCTGAAACTTACCCCGAGCCATGAGGCTTTAGCCTTGAGCCTTGAGCATTGAGCATGGATCTGACCCCAAGCCCGGAGCCCTTTTTCTGGAACCAGGAGCCTGGAGCGCGGAGCCTGGATCATTTAGCCTGGAGCCTTAATCTGATTCCGAGCCTGGAGTCTGGAACCGGTAGCCTGGAGCACAGAGCCTGCAACTGACCAAGAGCCTGGAGCCTGGAGCCTGGAGTAAAGAGAATGAACCATGAAGCCTTGAGCATGGAGCCTGGAGTGTGGAACTTACCCCAAGCCTCGAGCTTGGAGCCTTGAGCGAAGTGAAAGGAATTTACCCTGAGCCTGGAGCTTTGAGCTTTGAGCCTTCAGCCTTGAGGCTTGTGCCGGGAGCCTAGAGTCTGGAACACGTAGCAACGAGGCTTGAAAATGGAGCCATTTGCCTTGAACTGACCCCGAGCACGAAATGTGGAACCTAAAACCTGGAGACCGGAACTTGGAACTGACCCCATGCCCAGAGCCTAGTGCAGGGAGCCTGGAGCCTTGAGCGGGGAGCCCGGAGCCTGGAACTGACAATGAGCCAGGTGTCTTTAGCCTGGAGTCTGGAGCCTGGAGCCCTTTACTGACCCCTGGCCCAGAGAATGGAGCATGGAGCCTTAAGCTTTTAGCCTGGAGCCCGAAACCTGGAGTCCAAAGCCACGAACTGAAACTTAGCCTGGAGCCTTGAGCTTGGAGCTTGGAGCTTGGAACTTGGAGCCTTGAGCTTGGAGCTTGGAGCCTGGAGCCTGGAGCCTGGAGCCTAGAGCCGGGGGCCTGGAGCCTGGAGCCTAGAGCTCACTACCTGGAAATTACCCTGAGAACGGAATAAGGAGTCTGGAGCCGGTAGCCTGGAAAACGGAGCCTGCAACTGACCAAGACCCATGAGCCTGGCGCCTTGAACCTAAAGCCGTGAGCCTTGAGCCCACAGCCCGGAGCCTTGAGAGCGAAGCCTGGAGAGCAGAGCCTGAAGAATTTAGCCTGGAACTGACCCCAAGCCTGGAGCCTGGAGCCAAGAGCTTGAAGCATGGTGCCATGAGCCTTTAGCCCAGAGCATAGAACCCAGTGACTTGAGCCTGGAATTGACCCCGAGCCTTGAGCTTTGAGCCTTTACCCTGGAGCATGGAACTTACCCTAAGCCTTGAGCCTTGAGCTAGGAGCCTTCAGCCTGGAGCCTGGCTTTGGGAGCCTCTAGCCTTGAACACGTAGCAACGAACCTGGACTATGGAGCCTATAGCCTGGAACTGACCTCAAGCCCGAAAAGTGGAGCCTAATACCTGGAGACCAGTTCTTGGAACTGACCCCATGCCAAGAGATTCGAGCCCAGAGCCCTGAACCTTGAGGAGGCAGCACGGAGCCTGGAAGTGACTCTGAGCCCGGAGCCTTGAGCCCAGAGCCTGAAGCTTAGAGCGAGGAGCCTGGAATTGACCCCCACCCTGGAGGCTTTCGGCTGGAGCCCAGAGCATGAAGCACGGGGCCTTGAGCCTGGAGTCTAGAGCCTGGTGACTGGAGCCATGAACTGACCCTTAACCTTGAGCCTGGAGTCTTGAGCCCTCAGCATGGAACTGACCCCGTGGCTGGAGAGTGGAGACCGGAGCCTTGAGCCTGGAGCATGGTGCCAGTAGCCTTGAACGCGTAGTCACGAACCTGTAGCATAGAACCTGTAGCCTGGAACTGTGCCCAAAATAGGGAGCCTACAACCGGGAGCCCGGATCCACGAACATACTCCGAGCCAAAAGCCTGGATCCCAGAGGAAGGAACGCGGAGAAAGGAGCCTTGAGCCTGGAGCCTGGAGCCTGGAGCCTTGAGCCTGGAACCTGGAGCCTGGAGCCTGGATCCTGGAGCCTTGATCCTGGAGCCTGGAGCATGGAACCGGAGCCTGTCAACTTGAGCACGGAGCAACAAACTGAACCTGATCCCAGAGCATTGAGCCCAGAGCCTCGAACTGACCCCGATCCCGGATCCAGGAGCGTGGTGTCTGGAACCTGGAGCCTGTTGCCCGGAACCTGGAGCCCGGAGCCTTGAACCCGGAGCCTGGAAATGACCAAGAGCCTTAAGCTTGGAGCCTTAAGCCTGAAGCCTGGTACCCGGAGAATGGAACTTCCCCAAAGCCCGAAGCCTGGAGCCCGGAGCCTTGACCGCAGAGCCATGAGCCTTGAGCAGGGAGCCCGGAATCTGAAGGCTGGAATCTGGAGGCATGAGCCCCGAGCCCTGAGCCCTTAGCCCGGAGTCTGGAACTAAACCCTAGCTCTGATTCTTGAAACTGGAGAATGGAGCGATGAGCTCGGAGCCTGGAGCCCGGAAACTTGAGCCTGGAGCCTGGAGTCTTGAGTCTAGAGCCTTTAGCCTGGAACCTGGAGCTTGGAGCCCTCAACTGACCCCAGGCCTGGAGCATGGAGCATGGAGCCTGGAGTTTGGATCCCGGAGCCCTTAACTGACCCAAAGCTCGGAGCATTGAGCATGGAGCATGGAGCATGGAGAATGGAGCATGGAGCATGGACCTGGAGCTTGGAGCCTGGAGCCTGGAGCCTGGAGCCCGGTACCTGGAGCCAAAAGCCTGGAACTGACACTGAGCCTGGAGCCTGGAGCCAAATGACTGGAAATTACCCTGAGCAAGGAACCCTGAGCCTTGACCTGGTGTAAGGGCCACTTAGCCTGGAGTCTGGAGCCTGGAGGCCGATGTGAGGTTCCTGAAACTGACCCCGAGCCTAGAGGATTAAGCCTGGAACCTGGAACATGGAACGTTCCCCAAGCCCGGAGCCCTATTTCTGTAACCAGGAGCCTAGAGCGCAGAGCCTGGATCCTTCAGCACGGAGCCTGAAACTGATTCCAAGCATGCAGTCTTGAGCCGGTCACCTTGAGCACGGAGCCTGCAACTGACCAAGACCCTGGAGCCTGGCACCTTTAGCCTGAAGCCTTTAGCCATGAGCCTTTAGCCCGCAGCCCGGAGCCTGGAGAGCGAAGCCTGAAGAGAACAGCCTGGAGCCTTGAGCCTGGAACTGACCCCGAGCCTGGAGTCTGGAGCCAAGACAATGAACCATGCAGCCTTGAGCATTGAGCCTGGAGCGTAGAGCGTGGAACTGACTCCAAGCCTCGAGCTTGGAGCCTTTAGCCCGGACCAAGGAAATTACCCCAAGCCTGGAGCTTTGAGCCTTCAGCCTTGAGCCTAGTTCCGGGAGCCTACAGTCTGGAAAATGTAGCAACGAGACTTCAAAATGGAGCCATTTGCCTTGAACTGACTCCGAGATGGAAATGTGGAGCCTAAAACCTGGAGACCGGAACTTGGAACTGACCCCATGCCCAGAGCCTGGAGCCTGGATCCTTTAGCGGGGAGCCCGGAGACTGGAACTAACACTGAACTTGGCGCCTTTAGCCTGGATCCCAGAGCTTGAAGCCTGGAGCCTGGAGCCTGGAGCCTGGAGCCCTGAGCCTGGAGCCTGGAGCCTGGAGCGCGGAGCCTGGATCCTTTCGCCCGGAGCCTTAAACTGATTCCAAGCCAGGAGTATGGAACCGGTAGCCTGGAGCACGGAGCCTGCAACTGACCAAGACCCTGGAGCCTAGAGCCTGGAGCCTGGAGTCAAGAAAATGAACCATGCAGCCTTGAGCATGGAGCCTGGAGCCTAGAGCGTGGTACTGACCCCAAGTCTCGAGCTTGGAGCCTTGAGCCCGGTGAAAGGAATTTACCCCGAGCCTGGAGCTTTGAGCTTTGAGCCTTCAGCCTTGAGGCTTGTGCCGGGAGCCTAGAGTCTTTAACACGTAGCAACGAGGCTGGAAAATTGAGCCATTTTCCTTGAACTGACCCCGAGCACGAAATGTGGAGCCTAAAACCTGGAGACCGGAACTTGGAACTGACCCCATGCCCAGAGCCAGGAGCCTGCAGCCTTTAGCCTTGGGCGGTGAGCCTGGATCTGACACTGAGTCCGGCGCCTGAAGCATGGAGCCTTGAGCCCTGAACCTGGATCCTGGAACTGACCCCTAGAATGGAGCCTTTAGCCTGGATCCCAGCACTTGAAGCATGGAGCCTGGAGAGCGGAACCTGGAGAATGGATCCTGGAGTCTTGAGCCCTGACCCCGGAGCATGGAGCCCGGAGCCTGGAACTGACCCAGAACCTGGAGCCTGGAGCCTGGAGAAAAGAGCTTGAAGCATGGCGCCTGGAGCCTGGAGCCTGGAGTCTTGAGCCTTGAGCCCTGAGCCTTGGGCCTTGAGCCTGGAGCCTTGAGCTTACTGCCTGGAAATTACCCTGAGCAATTAACAAGGAGTCTGGAGCCGGTAGCCTGGAGAACGGAGCCTTCAACTGACATAGACTGATGAGCCTTGAGCCTAAAGCCGTGAGCCTGGAGCCCACAGCCCGGAGCCTTGAGAGCGAAGCCTGGAGAGCAGAGCCTGAAGTCTATAGCCTTGAACTGACCCCAAGCCTGGAGCCTGGAGCCTTGAGCTTTAAGCATGGTGCCTTGACCCTGGAGCCCGGAGCCTAGAACCCAGTGACTTGAGCCTGGAATTGACCCCGAGCCTTGAGCTTTGAGCCTTTACCCTGGAGCATGGAACTTACCCTGAGCCTGGAGACTTGAGCTTGGAGCCTTCAGCCTGGAGCCTTGTTTTGGGAACCTTGAGCCTTGAATGCGTAGCAACAACCCTGGACTATGGAGCCTATAGCCTGGAACTGACCTCGAGCCCGAAAAGTGGAGCCTTAAACCAGGAGACCAGATCTTGGAACTGACCCCATGCCAAGAGCCTTGAGCCCAGTGCCTGGAACCTTGAGGAGGGGGAAAGGAGCCTTGAACTGACTCTGAGCCCGGAGCCTTGAGCCCAGAGCCCGAAGCATGGACCGAGGAGCCTGGAACTGATCCCCACCCTGGAGCATATAGCCTGGAACCCATAGCATGAAGCACGGGGCCTTGAACCTAGAGTCTAGAGCCTGGTGACTGTAGCCATGAACTGACCCTTAGCCTTGAGCCTTGAGTCTTGAGCCCTCAGCATGGAACTGACCCTGAGGCTGGAACCTGGAGACCGGAGCCTTGAGCCTGGAGCCAGATGCCAGTAGCCTTTAAAGCGTAGTAACGAACCTTGAGCAGAGAACCTGATGCCTGGAACTGTGCCCAAAATAGGGAGCCTACAACCGGGAGCCCGGAGTCACGAACATACTCCGAGCCAAAAGCCTGGATCCCGGAGGAAGGAACGCGGAGCATGGAGCTTGGAGCCTGGAGCCTGGAGCCTGGAGCCTGGAGCCTTCAACCTGGAGCCTAGAGCCTGAAGCATGGAACCTGGAGCCTGCAAACTTGAGCACGGAGCAACAAACTGACCCTGATCCCAGGGCATTGAGCCCAGAGCCTCGAACTGACCCCGATGCCGGATCCTGTAGCGCGGTGTCTGGAACCTGGAGCCTTTTTCCCGGAACCTGGAACCTGGAACCTGGAACCCGGAGCCTTGAGCCCGGAGCCTGGATCTGACCAAGAGCCTTAAGCCTTGAGCCTGATGCCTGGTACCCAGAGAATAGAACTTCCCAAAAGCCCAAAGCCTGGAGCCTGGAGCCCGGAGCCTTGACCGCAGAGCCATGAGCCTTGAGCAGGGAGCCCGGTATCTGAAGGCTGGAGACTGGAGGCATGAGGCATGAGCCCGGAGCCCGGAGCCCGGAGCCCGGAGCCTGGAACTTAACCCTAGGTCGAATTCTTGAAATTGGAGAATGGATCACGGAGCTCAGAGCCTGGAGCCTGGAGACTTGAGTCTTGAGCCTGGAGCCTTGAGCCTGGAACCGGGAGCTTGGATCCAGGAGCCCTTAACTGACCCCAGGCCCGGAGCATGGAGCATGGAGCATGGAGCATGGAGCATGGAGCATGGAGAATGCAGCATGGAGCATGGAGCATGGAGCCTCAAGCCTGGAGCCCGGAACCTTGAGCCAAAAGCCTGGAACTGACACTGAGCCTGGAGCCTGGAGCCTGGTGCCTGGAGCGCAGAGCCTGGAGCCTGGAGCCCGGAGCCTGGAACTGACCAAGAGTCTTAAGCCTGGAGCCTGAAGCCTGGTACCCGGAGAATTGAACTGCCCCATAGGCCGAAGACTGGAGGCTTGAGCCTTGAGTGCGGAGCCATGAGCCTTTGAGCAGGGAGCCTAAAGTCTGAAGCCTGGAGACAGGGGGCTTGAGCCCTTTGCCCGGAGCCTGGAACTTAACCTTAGCCCAGATTCTTGAAACCGGAGTATGGAGCGTGGAGCCTGGAGCCCGGAGCCTTGAGCCTGGAGCCTGGAGCCTTGAGCCTGGAGCCTGGAGCCTGAAGCCTGGAGCCCTAAAAAAAACCCAAGCCCGGAGCATGGAGCATGGAGCATGGAACTTGGAGGTTGGAGCCTAGATCCCTGATCCTGCAGGCTTGAGCCTGCAGCCTGTAGCATGGAGCCGTGAGCTTGGAGCCTGGAGCATAGAAATTACACATAGCCCAGAACCCTGAACATGGAGCGTGGAGCGCGGATCCTTGAACTGACCCAGAGAACAGAAACTTGAGCTCGGAGCCTTGGGCCCGGATCATGGAGCCGTTAGCTTGGAGCCCTGAGCCAGGAGCCGGGAGCACAAAGCCTTGTACTTACCCGGAGTCACGAGCCTGGATCCTGGAGTCATGAGCCCGGAGCCTGGAAATGACCCTGTGCCTGGAGCCTTGAGCCCAGAGCCAAGAACTGACCCCGAGCACAAAACCTTGAGCCAGGACCCTGAAGCCCGGAGACTGTAACTGACCCCGAGCCTGGAGCCTGGAGCCTGGAGTCTGGAGCCTGGAACTGACCCCGAGTGCGGCGCCTTGAACCTGGATTCACGAGCCCGGAGTGTGGAAATGACCCCGTTCTCAGAGCCTGGAGCCTGGAGCCAGGCGCATGGATCCCCGAGCATGGAACTTACCCCGAGCCCGAACCCTTTGGTTTACAGGGGTTCTTGTTAAGTATTTGTTATTATAGCGCTCTTACTCCCTGTGTAAAAGCTCGGATTCTTGAAATTGGAGAATGAAGCAAGGATCTCAGAGCCTGGAGCCTGGAGCCTGGAGCCTTGAAACTGGTGCCTGGAGCCTGGAATCTTGAGCCAAGAACCTTGAGCCTGGAACCTGGAGCTTGGAGCCCTCAACTGACCCCAGGCCCGGAGCATGGAGCCTTGAGTTTGGATCCCGGAGCCCTTAACTGACCCCAAGCTCAGAGCATGGAGCATGGAGCGTGTAGAATGGAGCATGGAGCCTGGAGCCTGGAGCTTGGAGCCTGGAGCCTGGAGCTTGGAGACTGGAACCTGGAGCCAAAAGCCTCGAACTGACACCTAGCCTGGAGGCTGGAGCCTTGATCCTGGAGCCTGGAGCCTTTAGCCTGGAGCCTTGAGCCTTGAGCCCAATGCCTGGAAATTACTCTGAGCAAGGAACCCTGAGCCTTGATCAGTTGTAAGGGGCATGGAGCCTGGAGCCTGTGCGGTTTCTGAAACTGACCCCGAGCCTAGAGGGTTTAGCCTGGAACCCGGAGCATGGAACTGACCCCAAGCCCGGAGCCCTTTTTCTGGAACCAGGAGCCTGGAGCGCAGAGCCTTGATCTTTTAGCCCGGAGCTTGAAACTGATTCCGAGCCTGGAGTCTGGAGCCGGTCACCTGGAGCACAGAGCCTTCAACTGACCAAGACCCTGGAACCTGGCGCCTTGAGCCTGGAGCCCTTAGACCTTAGCCTTGAGCCCGAAGCCCGGAGCCTGGAGAGCGAAGCTAGAAGAGCAGAGCCTGGACCCTTTAGCCTGTAGCCTGGAGCCTGGAACTGACCCCAAGCCTGGAGTCTGGAGTCAAGAGAATGAACCGTGTAGCCTTGAGCATGGAGCCTGGAGCGTAGAGCATGGAACTGACCCCAAGCCTCGAGCTTGGAGCCTTGAGCCGGGAGCAAGGAAATTACCCCGAGCCTGGAGCTTTGAGCTTTGAGCCTTCAGCCTTAAGCCTGGTTCCGGGAGCCTAGAGTTATGAACACGTAGTAACGAGACTTGAAAATGGAGCCATTTGCCTTGAACTGACTCCGAGCAGGAAATGTGGAACCTAAAACCTGGAGACCGGAACTTGGAACTGACCCCATGCCCAGAGCCTGGAGCCCGGAGCCTGGAGCCTGGAGCCTGGAGCCTGGAGCCTGGAGCCTGGAGCCTGGAGCCTGGAGCCTGGAGCGGGGATCCCGGAGTCTGGAACTGACACTGAACTTGGCGCCTTTAGCCTGGATACCAGAGCTTGAAGCCTGGAGCCTTGAGCCTTGAGCCTGGAGCCCTTTGCCTGGAGCCTGGAGTCTGGAGCATGGAGTCTGGAGTCGGGAGCCCTGATCCTGGAGCACGGAGCCCGGAGCCTTGAGCCCGGTGACTTCAGCATGGAAATGACCTTGAACCATGAGCTTGGACCCTTTACCCTGGAGAATAGAACTTACACTGAGTCTGGAGCCTTGAGCTTGGAGCCTTAAGCCTGGAGCCTTGTGCCTGGAGCATTTAGCCTTGAACGCATAGCAACGAACCTGGACTATGGAGCCTTTAGCCTGGAACTCACCTCGAGCCAGAAAAGTGGAGCCTAAACCCTGGAGACCAGATCTTGGAACTGACCCCATACCAAGAGGCTGGAGCCCGGAGCCCGGTGCCTGGAGCCTTGAGGGGGGAGATCGGAGCCTGGAACTGACCCCGACCCTGGAGCCTATAGCCTGGAGCCCAGAGCATAAAGCACAGAGCCTTGAGCCTGCAGTCAAGAGCATTGTGACTGGAGCCAGAAAATGACCCTGAGCCTTGAGCCTGGAGTCTTGAGCCCGGAGCATGGAACTGACCCTGAGGCTTGAGCCTGGAGAACGGAGCCTTGATCCATGTGCCATTAGCCTGGAATGTGTAGTCACAAACTTTGAGCATAGAACCTGTAGCCTGGAACTGTGCCAATAATATGGAGCCTAAAACCTGGAGTCCGGAGCCACGAAAATACTCCAAGCCCAAAGCCTGGATCCAAGAGGAAGGAATGCGGAGCCTTGAGCCTTGAGCCTGGAGCCTATAGCCTGGAGCCTGGTGCCTGGAGCCGTGAGCCTTGAGCCATGAGCCCCGAGCCACGAGCCTTCAAACTGGAGCCCGGAGCCACAAACTGACCCTGATCCCAGAGCCTCAAACTGACCCCGATCCCGGATCCTGGAGCGCGGTGTCTGGAACCTGGAACCTGGAGCCCGGAACCTGGAGCTTGGAGCCTTCAGCCCGGAGCCTTTAACTGACCAACAGCCTTAAGCGTGGAGCCTTTAGCCTGGTAACCAGAGAATTGAACTGCCCCAAAGCCTGGAGCCTTTAGCCTTGAGTGCAGAGCCATGAGCCTTTGAGCAGGGAGCCCAGAGTCTGAAGCCTGGAGAATGGAGGCTTGAGCCTTTAGCCCGGAGCCTGGAACTTAACCTTAGCCCACATTCTTGAAACCGGAGAATGGAGTGTGGAGCCTTGAGCCCGGAGCCTGGAGCCTGGAGCCTGGAGCCTGGAGCCTTGAGCCTGGTTTCTGGAGCCTGGAGCCTGGAGCCCTTAACCTACCCCAAGCCCGGGCATGGAGCATGGAACTTGGAGGTTGGAGCCTGGATCCCTGATCCTGGAGGCTTGAGCTTGAAGCCTGAAGCTTGGAGCCTGGAGCCTGGAGCCTGGAGCCTGGAGCCTGGAGCCTGGAGCCTGGAGCCTGGAGCCTGGAGCCCGGAATCTGAAGCCCAAAGCCTGAAACTGACACTGAGCCTTGACCCTGGAGCCTGGAGCCCGGAGCCCGGAGCCCAGAGCCCAACGCCTGGGAATTACCATGAGCAAGAAACCTGGAACCTTGAACTGGTGTTTGGGGCACGGGGCCAGGAGCCTCGAGCCCGATGCGCGGTGCTTGAAACTGACCCCGAGCCTAGAGGCCTGAGCCTGGCGCCCGTAGAATGGAACTGACCCCAAGCCCAGAGCCCTTTGCCTGGAATCTGGAGCCTGGAGCGTGCAGCCTGGATCCTTAAGCCCGGATCCTGAAACTGATCCCGATCCTGGAGTCTTTAGCCGGTAGCCTGGAGAACGGAGTCTGCAACTGACCAAGACCCTGGAGCCTGGCGCCTTTAGCCTGGAGCATGTAGCCATGAGCTTGGAGCCTGGAGCCTGGAGCCTTGAGCCTGGAGCTTGGAGCCTGGAGCCTGGAGCCTGGAGCTATGAGCCTGGAGCCTTGAGCCTTTGACCTAGTGCACGGAATCTAGAGCCCAGACCTTTATGACTGGAGCCCAGGAACCCAGATTCTAGAAGTTACCCCGAGCCCGGAGAAAAGAACCCCGAGCCTTGAACTGACCATGAATTTTGAGCCTGGATCCCTGAGCCTGGAACCCGAACCCATGAACTTACCCCAAGCCTTTATCCTGTAGCATTGAGCCTTGAGCTTGGAGCCTGGAGCATAGATTCTGGAACTGACCTTTAGTCCGGACCTTGGAGCCCGGAGCAAAGAAATGACCCTAAGCCCGGAGCCCTGAACATGGAGTGTGGAGCGCGGATCCTGGAGCCGTGAGCATGGAGCCGTGAGCCTGGAGCCGGGAGCTGGGAGCCCAAAGCCTTGTACTGACTCGGAGTCAAGAGCCTGGATCCTGGAGTCATGAGCCTGGAGCCTGGAAATGACCCTGTGCCTGGAGCCTTGAGCCCAGAGCCTAGAACTGACCCCGAGCATTAAAACCTTGAGCCAGGACCCTGCAGCCCGGAGACTGGAACTGACCCCGAGCCTGGAGCCTGGAGCCTGGAGCCTGGAGCCTGGAGCCTTGAGCCTGGAGCCTGGAGCCTGGAGCGCGGATCCTGGAACTGACCCCGAGCACAGAACCTTGAGCTCGGAGCCTGGGGCCCGGATCATGGAGCCGTGAGCCTGGAGCCGGGAGCCCAAAGCCTTGTACTGACCCGGAGTCAAGAGCCTGGATCCTGGAGCCTGGAAATGACCCTGTGCCTTGAGCCTTAAGGCCAGAGCCTAGAACTGACCCCGAGAAAAAAACCTTGAGCCAGGACCCTGCAGCCCGGAGCCTGGAACCCTGAGTCAGGAGCCTGGAACTGACCCCGAGTGCGGAGCCTTGAACCTGGATTCTGGAGCCTGGACTGTGGAAATGACCCCGTTCTCAGAGCCTGGAGCCTGGAGCCAGGGGCGTGGATCCCCGAGCATGGAACTTACCCCGAGCCCGAAGCCTGAAGCTTACAGGGGTTCTTGTTAAGTATTTGTTATTATAGCGCTCTTACTCCATGTGTAAAAGAGGCTTTTATTTTGTAGACGCTTAAGGATGTAGTGTATGTATTTCCATTTTTCCTTCTTTTCGGCGCTCATGGTCATGGCTGTAGTTGTTGCTACGCGCTATATAAGTTGTGAGTAAAAATTATAATAAATATGCCCACAAAAGCGGCTAAAGAGAACACACGTGAAAGCATCGTTTATTGCAGTGGAAGCCAGAATCCGGACTTGCACGCTTTAACAGTTCTGTCTGGGGAAAAAAAAAATTATAACAAAGTCCTTCATACGGTTCGACTTTTACTGTTATCCAGCTCCAGATGAGAAAAGCATCGGAAGTTAAAAGGGGAATAGGCAAACCGGCGTTCTGTCTTTGAAAAAAAAAATAGATTCCCGCACAGGCCTGGAAAAAGAGCAAAGTCCCACACAGGCCTGGAAAAAAGACAGACTGCACACGGTCCGCCGGCCGTCCCGGCCTAATCCTGACCCGGGTAAGCACGACATTTCCCCTCGCTCCTCCTCCTGAGCGCATGCCAATGTACAGCTTCAAGGTGGATGGAAGAAAAAGGGGGAGAAAAGGGGAAAAGAAGAACAAGGACCAGGGCGAGAGTTCGTCCCCGAGTGTGAGGCTCTGATGTTGCGCAGCATTCCATTCCCACTGGGGGGGTTTGAAAAAGTTCCACAACTAAGTGAGCAGGTTTAAGGGGGCTGGAGAGAAGAGAGGGGGAGAGAGGGGAAAAGATTCAGACCTGGAACAAGGTTAGGTTTCAGGCTGAAGTTGAGGAGTAGCCCCGGAGGTTAAACAAAAAGAAAAAAAAGGTTTTAGGCTTACAGGGGTTTTCTCTGGAAAAGAAATAACAAAGTTCAACATACAGTTCATGTTTTATCGTTATCCAGCTCCAGATGAGAAAAGAACCGGAGCTTACAAAAAGGGCTAACCGGTGTTCTGTGTCTGGAAAAATAACAATGTCCCACACGGGCTGTCCGGGGAGTCCACACCGTCAACCAGCCGTCCCGGTCTAACCCTGACAAGGGTCAGTGCGACATTTCCCAGTGCTCTTCCTCGTCCATGCACGCAAGTGTGCAGCTTTAAGGGGGGTGGAGGAAAGAGGGAGAGAGAGAGCAAGAGAGAAAGAAAGACAAAGAATCAGGACCACGGACAGAGTTCGTCCACTAGAGTTTGGCTGCAATGTCAGGCAGCATTTTATCTCCACGGGGCGGTTTGAGAAATGCCAGAACTAAGTGTGAAGCTTTACGTTCTGCTTGAGAAAAAACATCCTTGTCTCAAAAGTGACCAAATCAGCTTCTGATTGCGTGAAACGCTCAAAAATGAACTTTTTACCAATATAGTAAGAAAAGCATGAAAACACTAAAAAACAAGTCAAAAATAAGTGTTTTATGGTTATTTTGTTAGAGTCGTTTCAGGTCTTGAGAAAACGTCCTTGTCTCAAAGTGACAAAAAAGCTTCTGATCGTATGAAAAGCTCAAAAATGAAATTGTTGCATCTTCTACTCATAAAAGCATAAAAACACAAAAAAACAAGTCGGCAAAAAGTGTTTTATGGCTGTTTTTTTTAAAGTCTTCTCATATCATATAGTTCTGCTTGAAAAACACGTCTTTGTCTCAAAGTGACAAAAACAGCTTCTTATCGTCTGAAACGCTCAAAAATGACATTTTTTCCTCTTCTACTCAGAAAAGCATGAAAACATTAAAAATAAGTCAGAAATAAGTGTTTTATGGCTGTTTTTTTAAAAGTCTTTCTCAAATCATGAAGTTCTGCTTGAAAAAAAAATCTTTGTCTCAAAGTGACCAAAACAGCCTCTGATCGTCTGAAACGCTCAAAAATGACATTTTTGCATCTCCTTATAATAAAAGAATAAAAACACTTAAAACAAGTCAGCAATAAGTGTTTTATGGCTGTTTTTTTTTTAAGTCTTCTCAAATCATGAAGTTATTCTTGAAAAACAAATCTTTTTTCTCAAATTAACGAAAACAGCTTCTTATCGTCTGAAACGCTAAAAAATGAAATTTTTGCATCTTCTACTCATAAAAGCATAAAAACACTAAAAACAAGTCAGAAATCAGTGTTTTATTGCAGTTTTGTCAAAGTCTTCTCAGATCATGAAGTTCTGCTTGAGAAAAAACATCCCTTTCTCAAAGTGACCAAAACAGCTTCTTAACGTCTTAAACGCTCAAAAATGACATTTTTGCCTCTTCTACTCAGAAAAGCATGAAAACACTAAAAATAAGTCAGAAATAAGTATTTTATGGCTTTTTTTTTTTTTTTTTTTTTTTTGTTTTTTGTTTTTTTTTTTGAAGTTTTATCAAATCATGAAGTTCTGCTTTAAAAAAAAAAAAAACATCTTTGTCTCAAAGTGACCAAAACAGCTTCTTTTCGTCTGAAACGCTCAAAAAGGACATTTTTGCCTCTTCTACTCAGAAAAGCATAAAAACACTAAAAAAAAAAAAAAAAAAAAAGTCAGAAATAAGTGTTTTATGACTTTCTTGTATAAGTACTCTCAAATCAGGAAGTTCTGCTGGAAAAAAACATCCTTGTCTCAAAGTGAAAAAAACAGCTTCTTATCGTCTGAAAGGCTCAAAAATGACATTTTTGCCTCTTCTACTCAGAAAAGTAGAAAAACGCAAAACAAGAAGTCAGAAATAAGTGGTTTATTACCTTTATATTCGAGTCTTTTCAGTTCATAAAGTTGTCCTTGAGACAAAAACATTATTTTCTTAAAGTGACCAAAAAATCTTCTCATCGACTGAAACGCTCAAAAATGACATTATTGCCTCTTCTATTACGAAAAAAAGGAAAACCCAGAGGTCTGGGCAATGTGGTGAGCCTATTGCCCTTAGCCCAGCACTACGAGCCCTTTGAGCCTGGAACTGAACACTAGACCGGAGCCCGGAGCCCGTAAGCCTGGAAAAGAACGCAAACATGGAGCCCGGAGCCCGGAGCCCGGAGCCCGGAGCCCGGAGCCCGGAGCCCGGAGCCCGGAGCCCGGTGCAAGAAGCCCGGAGCCCGAAGGACAGGAGTCCGGAGTCCGGAGTCCGGAGTCCGGAGCGCCGAGCCCCGATCCTTGAACTGAACCCGAGCCCAGAGTTCTGAGCCGTTAACCTGGAGAACGGAGCCTTACACTTACAAATAACCTGGAGCCTTGAGTCTGGAGGGCGGAGCCTGGAGCGCGGAGCTTTGAGACACGGGATTAAGGACTGGAGCTCGAAGCCCAGATCCTCAAACTGACCAACTGCAGGGAGCCATGAGCCCGGAGCTTGGAGCTAAAAACGAGAACAGAGCCTGGGACTGACCCCGAGCCTGGAGCCCGGAGCATGGAGCCGTGAGCCAAGAGCCGTGAGCATGGAGATTTGAACCTTGAGTCCGGAGCCTGGAAATGACCCCGTGCTTAAGCCTGAAGCATGGAACCTTGAGCGCGGAGCCTAGAGCCCGTGCCTGGAGCCCGTAGACTTGAACTGACCCCGTGCCTGCAACATGACTGGAACTTGGAACTGACTCCATGCCCAGAGCCTTGAGCCCGAATCCCCGGAGCCTGGAGCATGGAGCACGCAGCCGGAAGCCCGCAGCTCGAAACCTTGCCTGGAGCCCTGAACCCGGAGCCTTGAGCCTGGATCCAGGAGCCTTGAGCCTGGACCCTGGAGTCTGGAGCCTGGAGCCTGGAGCCTGGAGCCTTGAGCCTGGGGCCTGGAACTGACTCCGAGCAGGAAATCTGGAGCCTAAAACCTGGAGACCGGAACTTGGAACTGACCCCATGCCCAGAGCCTGGAACCTGGAGCCTGGAGCCTGGAGCCTGGAGCCTGGAGCCTGGAGCCTGGAGCCTGGAGCCTTGAGTGGGGAGCCCGGAGTCTGGAACTGACACTGAACTTGGCGCCTTTAGCCTGTATCCCAGAGATTGAAGCCTGGAGCCTGGAGCCCTGAGCCCTGAGCCTGGAGCCTGGAGCCTGGAGCCTGGAGCCTGGAGCCTTGAGTCTGGAGTCGGGAGCCCTGATCCTGGAGCATGGAGCCCAGAGCCTTGAGCCCGCTGACTTCAGCATGGAATTGACCTTGAGCCATGAGCTTGGTGCCTTTACGCTGGAGCATAGAATTTACACTGAGTTTGGAGCCTTGAGCTTGGAGCCTTCAGCCTGGAGCCTTGTGCCTGGAGAATTTAGCCTGGAACGCGTAGCAACGAAACTGGACTATGGAGCCTGTAGCCTGGAACTGACCTCGAGCAAGAAAAGTGGAGCCTAAACCCTGGAGACCAGATCTTTGAACTGACCCCATACCAAGAGGCTGTAGCCTGGAGCCCAGAGCCTGGAGCCTTGAGGGGGTAGATCGGAGCCTGGAACTGACCCCAACCCTGGAGCCTATAGCCTGGAGCCCAGGGCATTAAGCACGGAGCCTTGAGCCTGAAGTCAAGAGCCTTGTGACTGGAGCCATTAACTGACCCTGAGCCTTGAGCCTTGAGCCTGGAGTCTTGAGCCCGGAGCATGGAACTGACCCCGAGGCTTGAGCCTGGAGAACGGAGCCTTGAGCCATGTGCCATTAGCCTGGAACGTGTAGTCACGAACTTGGAGCACTGAACCTTTAGCCTGGAACTGTGCCCATAATATGGAGCCTAAAACCTGGAGCCCGGAGCCACGAACATACTCCGAGCCCAAAGCCTGGATCCCAGAGGAAGGAACGCGGAGCCTGGAGCCTGGAGCCGTGAGCCTTGAGCCTTGAGCCTGGAGCCTGGAGCCTGGAGCCTGGGGCCTGGAGCCAAGAGCCTGGAGCCACGAGCCTTCAAACTGGAGTCCGGAGCCAAAAAACTGACCCTGATCCCAGAGCCTCGAACTGACCCCAATCCCGGATCCTAGAGCACGGTGTCTGGAACCTGGAGCCAAGAACCTGGAGCCTGGAGCCTGGAGCCTTGAGCCCGGAGCCTGGAACTGACCAAGAGCCTTTAGTCTGGAGCCTGAAGCATGGTACCCGGAGAATTGAACTGCCCCAAAGTCTGAAGCCTGGAGCCTTGAGCCTTGAGTGCGGAGCCATGAGCCTTTGAGAAGGGAGCCCAGAGTCTTAAGCCTGGAGACTGGAGGCTTGAGCCCTTTGCCCGGAGCCTTGAACTAAACCTTAGCCCAGATTCTTGAAACCGGAAAATGGAGCCTGGAGCCTGGAGGTTGGAGCCTGGAGCCTTGAGCCTGGAGCCTTGAGCCTGGCGTCTGGAGCCTGGAGCCTGGAGCTCTTAACCTACCCCAAGCCCGGAGCATGGAGCATGGAACTTGGAGGTTGGAGCCTGGATCCCTGATCCTTGAGGCTTGAGCCTGGAGCCTGGAGCTTGGAGCCTGGAGCCTGGAGCCTGGAGCCTGGAGATCGGATTCTTAAACCCAAAGCCTTGAACTGACACTGAGACTGGAGCCTGGAGCTTGGAGCCTGGAGCCTGGAGCCCGGAGCCCAGAGCCCACAGCCTGGAAATAACACTGAGCAAGGAACCTGGCACCTTGACCTGGTTTTTGGGGCACGGAGCCAGGCGCCTGGAGCCCGATGCGCGGTGCCTGAAACTGATCCCGATCCTGGAGTCTGGAGCCGGTAGCCCTTAGAACGGAGTCTTCAACTGACCAAGACCCTGTAGCCTTGCGCCTTGAGCCTGGAGCATGTAGCCATGAGCCAGGAGCCTTGAGCCTGGAGCCTCAAGCCTTGAGCCTGGAGCCTGGAGCCTTGAGCCTTTGGCCTTGTGCGTGGAATCTTGAGCCCAGACCTTTATGACTGGAGCCCGGAATCCAGATTCTCGAAGTGACCCCGAGCCCGGAGAAAAGAACCCAGAGCCCTGAACTGACCATGAATATAGTGCCTTTATCCCTGAGCCTGGAACACAAACCCTTGAACTTACCCCAAGCCTGGATCCTGCAGCATGGAGCCGTGAGCTTGGAGCCCGGAGAATAGAGCCTGGAACTGACCTTAAGTCCGGACCTTTGAGCCCTGAGCAACGAAATGACCCCAAGCCCGGAGACCTGAACATGGAGCATGGAGCGCGGATCCTGGAACTGACCCCAAGCACAGAACATTGAGCTCGGAGCCTGGGGCCCGGATCATGGAGCCGTGAGTATGGAGCCTTGATCCGTGAGCCTGGAGCCGGGAGCCCAAAGCCTTGTACTGAACCAGAGTAAAGAGCCTGGATCCTGGAGTCATGAGCCTTTAGCCTGGAAATTACCCTGTGCCTGGAGCCGTGAGCCAAGAGCCGTGAGTATGGAGATTTGAGCCTGGAGTCTGGAGCCTGGAAATGACCCCGTGCTTAAGCCTGAAGCCTGGAGCCTGGAGACTGGAGTGCGGAGCCTAGAGCCCATTCCTGGAGCCCATAGACTGGAACTGACCCCGTGCCTGGAACATGACTGGAACTTTAATACTGACTCCATGCCCAGAGCCTGGAGCCTTGAGACCGGAGCCTTTAGTCTTGAGCCTGGAGCCCGCAGCCCGGAGCCTGGAGCATGGAGAACGCAGCAAGAAGCCCAAAGCCTAGCCTGGAGCCCTGAGCCCGAAGCCTTTAGCCTGGGTCCTGGAGCCTTGAGCCTTGAGCCTGGAGCCTGGAGCCTGGAGCTTTGAGCCTGAAGCCAGGAGCATGGAGCCTGGAGCCTGGAATCTTGAGCCTTGAGCCTGGAGCCTGGAGCCTGGAGCCTGGAGCCTGGAGCCTTGACTCTGGAGTCTGGAGCCCTGACCCCGGAGCATGGAGCCTTGAGCGTGGAACTGACCCCGAGCCTGGAGCATGGAGCAAAGAGCTTGAACCATAGTGCCATGAGGCTGGAGCCCGGAGACCGGAGCCTAGAGCATGGTGACATGAGCATGGAACTGACACTGAGCCTTGAGCTTGGAGCCTTGTGCCCGGAGCATGGAACTTACCCCGTGCCTGGAGCTTTGAGCTTGGAGCCTTAAGCCTGGAGCCTAGTTTTTGGAACCTTGAGACTGGAACACGTGGAAACAAACCTGGACTATGGAGCCTGTGGCCTGGAACTTACCCCAAGCCCGAAAAGTAGAACCATAAACCTGGGGATATGAGCCTAGAGCCTGGAGCTTGGAGCCTGGAACCTGGAGAATGGAGCCAATAGCCTGGAACTTACTCCGAGTCCGGAGCCTGGATTCTGGAGCCCAGAGCATGGAAGTGACCCCGTTCCCAGAGCTTGGAGACTAGGGCGTTGAACCCCCAGCATGGAACTTTGCCCGAAGCCTGGAGCCTTTAGCCTGGAAACTGGAAGTTGGACCTGACCCAATGCCCCGAGCCTGGAGTCTGGAGCCCACAGGCCAGAGCATGGAATACACCCTGAACTCGAAACTTGGGTCCTGGTTCCCGGAGCCTTGAAATGATCCCGAGCCCAGAGCCTTGAGCTTTGAACTTGGAGCCTGGAGCCATGAGCATGGAGCCATGAGCATGGAGCCATGAGAATGGAAAAAGACCCCAAGCCCAAAGCCAGGAGCCCGGAGCCTGGAAAAAACCTTGTGCCGGGAGCCTGGAGCCTGGAACGCATAGCAACGAGTCTGGAAAATGGAGATTCTTGCTTGGAACTAATGCCGAGCTCGAAATGTTAAGCCTAAAACTTGGAGACCAAAACTTGGAACTGACCCCGTGCCCATAGCCTGGAGCCTGCAGCCTGTAGCCTTGAGCGGTGAACCTGGAACTGACACTGAGCCCGGCGCCTGAAGCATGGAGCCTTCAGCCTGGAGCCCAGAGCCTGGAACTGACCACGAGAATGGAGCCTTTAGCCTGGATCCCAGAGCTTGAAGCATGGAACCTGGAGAGCGGAGCTTGGAGAATGGATCCTTGAGTCTTGAGCCATGACCCCGGAATATGGAGCCCGGAGCCTGGAACTGACCCCGAGCCTGGAGCACAGAGCTTGAAGCATGGCGCCTTGAGCCTGGAGCCTGGAGCCTGGAGCCCGGAGCCCGGAGCCCGAAGCCCGGAGCCCGGAGCCCGGAGCCTAGAGCCCGGTGACTTCAGCCTGGAATGGACCCCGAGCCTTGAGCTTTGAGCCTTTACCCTGGAGCATGGAACTTACCCTGAGCCTGGAGCCTTGAGCTTGGAGCCTTCAGCCTGGAGCCTGGTGCTGGGAGCCTTGAGCCTTGATCGCGTAGCAACGAACCTGGACTAGGGAGCCTGTAGCCTGGAACTGACCTCGAGCCAAAAAAGTTGAGCCCAAAACCTGGAGACAAGATCTTGGAACTGACCCCATGCCAAGAGCCTGGAGCCCACAGCCTGGAGCCTTGAAGAGGTAGCACGGAGCCTGGAACTGACACTGAGCCTGGAGCCTTGAGCCCAGAGCCTGAAGCATGGAGCCCGGAGGCTGGAACTGACCCCCACCCTGGAGCCTTTAGCCTGGAGCCTAGAGCATAAAGCACGGAGCCTTGAGCCTGGAGTCTAGAGCCTTGTGATTGGAGCAATTTAATGATTCTGAGCCTTGAGCCTGGAGTCTTTAGCACGGAGCAACAAACTGACCCTCATCCCAGAGCATTGAGCCTAGAGTCTCGAACTGACCCCGATCCTGGATCCTGGAGTGCGGTGTCTGGACCCTGGAGCCTGGTGCCCGGAACCTGGAGAAATGAGCCCGGAGCCTTGAGCCCGGAGACTGGAACTGACCAAGAGACTTCAGCCCGGAGCCTTTAGCCTGGTACCTGGAGAATGGAACTGCCAAAAAGCCAGAAGCCTAAAGCCCGGAGCCTTAAGCGCAGAGCCATGAGCCTTGAGCAGGGAGCCCAGAATCTGAAGGCTGGAGACTGGAGGCGTGAGCCCTGAGCCTGAAACTTAACCCTAGCTCGGATTCTTGAAATCGGAGTATGGAGCGCGGAGCCATGAGCTCGGAGCCTTGAGCCTGGAGCCTGGAGCCTTGAGCCTGGAGTCTGGAGCCTTGAGCCGGGAGCCTGGAACCTGGAGTCTGGAGCCCTTAACGGACCCCAGGCCTGGAGAATGGAGCCTGGAGCTTGGAACCTGGAGCCATTAACTGACCCCAAGCCCGGAGCATGAAGCATGGAGCCTTGAGCCTGGAGCTTTGAGCCTGGAGCCTTGAGCCCGGAACCAGGAGCTGAAAGCCTGAAACTGACACTGAGCCTTGAGCCAAGAGCCTGGAGCCTGCAGCCTTGTGCCTGGTGCCTGGAGCCTGGAGCCTTGAACCTGGAGCCTGGAGTCCAGAACCCACAGCCTAGAAATTACCCTGAGAAAGGAACCTTGAGCCTGGACATGGTGTAAGGGGAAAAGAGCCTTGAGCCGGGAGCCAGGAGCCAGGAGCCTGTCGTGCGGTGCTTGAAACTGACCCAGAGCCTAGAGGCTTTAGCCTTGAGCCCAGAGCATGGATCTTACCCCAAGCCCGGAGCCCTGTGTCTGGAACCAGGAGCCTGGAGCGCAGAGCATGGATCCTTAAGCCTGGAGCCTTAAACTGATTCCGAGCCTGGAGTGTGGAACCGGTAGCCTGGAGAACAGAGCCTGCAACTGACCAAGACCCTGGAGCCTGGAGTCAAGAGAGTGAACCATGCAGCCTTGAGCATGGAGCCTTGAGCCGAGAGCGTGGAACTGACCCCAAGCCTCGAGCTTGGAGCCTTGAGCCCGGAGAAAGGAATTTACCCCGAACCTGGAGCTTTGAGCTTTCTGCATTCAGCCTTGAGCCTGGTGCTGGGAGCCTAGAGTCTGGAACACGTAGCAACGAGGTTGGAAAATGGAGCCATTTGCCTTGAACTGACCCCGAGCATGAAATGTGGAGCCTAAAACCTTGAGACCGGAACTTGGAACTGACCCCATGCCCAGAGCCTGGAGACCGGAGCCTGGAGCCTTGAGCGGGGGACCCTGGTGCCTGGAACTGACACTGAGCCAGGCGTCTTTAGCCTGGATCCCAGAGCCTGGAGCCTGGAGCCTGGAGCCTGGAGCCTGGAGCCTGGAGCCGGGAACCTAGAGCCTGGAGCCTGGTGCTGGGTGCCTTTTAGCCTGGAACGCTTGGCAACGAACCTGGACTATGGAGCCTGTAGCCTGGAACTGACCTCTAGCCCGAAGGGTGGGGCCTTAAACCCTGAGACCAGATCTTGGAACTGACCCCATGCCAAGAGCCATGAGCCCGGAGCCTGGATCCTTGAGGGGGGAGCACGGAGCCTGGAACTGACCCCGAGACCTGAGCCTGGAGACCTGAGCCTTGAGCCAGGTTCCATTAGCCATGAATGTGTAGTCACTAACTTAGAGCATAGAACTTTTATCCTGGCTCTGTGCCCAAAATATGGAGCCTTATACCTGGAGCCCGGAGCCATGAACATATGGACTAGGAGTATTCCTTACCCAAAGCCTGGATCCCGGAGGAAGCAACGCGGAGCCAGGAGCCTGGAGCCTGGAGACTGGAGCCTGGAGCCTTGAGCCTTGAGCCTAGAGCATGGAACCTGGAGCCTTCAGACTGGAGCACGGAGCAAAAAAACTGACCCTTATCCCAGAGCATTGAGCCCAGAGTCTCGAACTGACCCCGATCCCAGATCCTGGAGCGCGGTGTCTGGACCCTGGAGCCTGGTGCCCGGAACCTGGAGCCTGGAATCTGAAGGCTAGAGACTGGAGGCTTTAGCCCTGAGCCCGGAGCCTGGAACTTAATCCTAGCTCGGATCCTTGAAATCGGATCCTGGAGCCTGGAGCCTGGAGCCTGGAACCTGGAGCCTGGAGCTTTTATCTGACCCCAAGACCGGAGCATGGAGCATGGAGCCTGGAGCCCGGAACCAGGAGCCAAAAGCCTGAAACTGAGCCTTGAGCCTGGAGCCTGGAGCCTGGAGCCTGGTGCCTGGAGCCTTGAGCCATGAGTCAAGAACCCACAGCCTGGAAATAACCCTGAGCAAGGAACCTTGAGCCTTGGCATGGTGTAAGGGGCACGGAGCCTGGAGCATGGAGCCGGGAGCCTGGAGCCCGATGTGCGGTGCCTGAAACTGACCCCGAGCCTAGAGGCTTTAGCCTTGAGTCCGGAGCATGGATCTGACCCCAAGCCCGGAGCCCTTTTTCTGGCACCAGGAGCCTGGAGCCTGGAGTGAGGAGCCTGGATCCTTTAGCCCGGAGCCTGAAACTGATTCCGAGCCTGGAGTCTGGAACCGGTAGCGTGGAGCACGGAGCCTGCAACTGACCAAGACCCTGGAGCCTGGAGCCTGGAGTCAAGAGAATGAACCATGCAGCCTTGAGCATGGATCCTGGAGTCTAGAGCGTGGAACTGACCCCAAGCCTCGAGCTTGGAGCCTTGAGCCCGGTGAAAGGAATTTACCCCGAGCCTGGAGCTTTGAGCTTTGAGCCTTCAGCCCTGAGGCTTGTGCCGGGAGCCTAGAGTCTACACCACGTAGCAATGAGGCTGGAAAATGGAGCCATTTGCCTTGAACTGACCCCGAGCACGAAAATTGGAGCCTAAAACCTGGAGACCGGAACTTGGAACTGACCCCATGCCCAGAGCCTGGAGCCCGGAGCCTTGAGCGGGGAGCCCGGAGCCTGGAACTGACACTGAGCCAGGCGTCTTTAGTCTGGAGCCCAGAGGCTGGAGACTGGAGGCTTGAGCCCTAAGCCCGGAGCCTTAAACTGTACCCTAACTCGGATTCTTGAAATCGGAGAATGGAGTGCAGAGCCATGAGCTTGGAGCCTGGAGCCTGGAGCCTTGAGCCTGGAGTCTGGAGTCTGGAGCCTCTAGCCTGGAACCTGGAACCTGGAGCCTGGAGCCCTTTACTGACCCCAGGCCCGGAGCACGGAGCCTGGAGCTTGGAGCCTGGAGCCCTTAACTGACCCCAAGCCCGGAGCATGGAGCCTTGAGCTTGGAGCCTGGAGCCCTTAACTGACCCCAAGCCCGGAGCATTGAGCATGGAGCCTGGAGCTTGGAGCTTTGAGCCTGGAACCTGGAGCCCGGAACCAGGAGCCAAAAGCCTGAAACTGACACTGAGCCTGGAGCCCGGTGCCTGGAGCCTGGAGCTTTGAGCCTGGAGTCATGAGAATGAACCATGAGGAGTTGAGCATGGAGCCTGGAGCGTAGAGGGTTGAACTTACCCCAAGCCTCGAGGTCTGAGCCTTGAGCCCGGAGCAAGGAAATTACCCCAAGCCTGGAGCTTTGAGCTTTTAGCCTTCAGCCTTGAGCCTGGTTCCGGGAGCCTACAGTCTGGAAAAAGTAGGAACGAGACTTGAAAATGGAGCCATTTTCCTTGAACTGACTCTGAGATGGAAATGTGGAGCCTAAAACCTGGAGACCAGAACTTGGAACTGACCCCATGCCCAGAGCCTGGAGCCCGGAGCCTGGAACCTGGATCCTTGAGCGGGGAGCCCGGAGTCTGGAACTGACACTGAAATTGGCGCCTTTAGCCTAGATCCCAGAGCTTTAAGCCGGGAGCCTGGAGCCAGGAGCCAGGAGCCTGGAGCTTTGAGCCCTAAGCCTGGAGCCTGGAGCCTGGAGCCTGGAGCCTGGAGCCTGGAGCTTGGAGCCTGGATCCTTTAGCCCGGAGCCTGAAACTGATTCCGAGCCTGGAGTATGGATCCGGTAGCCTGGAGCGCGGAGCCTGAAACTGACCAAGACCCTGGAGCCTGGAGTCTGGAGCCTGGAGTCAAAAGAATGAACCATGCAGCCTTGAGCATGGAGCCTGGAGCCTAGAGCGTGGAACTGACCCCAAGCCTCGAGCTTGGAGCCTTGAGCCCGGTGAAAGGAATTTACCCCGAATCTGGAGCTTTGAGCTTTGAGCCTTCAGCCTTGAGGCTTGTGCCGGGAGCCGAAAGTCTTGAACACGTAGCAACGAGGCTGGAAAATGGAGCCATTTGCCTTGAACTGACCCCGAGCACGAAATGTGGAGCCTACAACCTGGAGACCGGAACTTGGAACTGACCCCATGCCCACAGCCTTGAGCCTGCAGCCTTTAGCCTTGAGCGGTGAGCCTGGAACTGACACTGAGCCCAGTGCCTGAAGCATGGAGCCTGGAGCCTTGAGCCTGGATCCTGGAACTGACCACGAGAATGGAGCCTTTAGCCTGGATCCCAGAGCTTGAAGCATGGAGCCTGGAGAGCAGAACCTGGAGAATGGATCCTGGAGTCTTGAGCCCTGACCCCGGAGCATGGAGCCTGGAGCCAAGAGCTTGAAGCATGGCGCCTTGAGCTTGGAACCTGGAGCCTGGAGCCTTGAGCCTTGAGCCTGGAGCCTTGAGCCTGGGGCATGGGGCCTGGAGCCTGGAGCCTTGAGCTTACTGCTTGGAAATTACCCTGAGCAAGGAACAAGGAGAATGGAGCCGGTAGTCTGGAGAACAGAGCCTGCAACTGACATAGACCGATGAGCCTTGCGCCTTGAGCCTAAAGCCGTGAGCCTGGAGCCCACAGCCCGGAGCCTTGAGAGCAAAGCCTGGAGATCAGAGCCTTAAGCCTTTAGCCTTGAACTGACCCCAAGCCTGGAGCCTGGAGCAAAGAGCTTTAAGCATGGTGCCTTGAGCCGTGAGCCCGGAGCCTAGAACCCGGTGACTTGAGCCTGGAATTGACCCCGAGCCTTGAGCTTTGAGCATTTACCCTGGAGCATGGAACTTACCCTGAGCCTGGAGACTTGAGCTTGGAGCCTTCAGCCTGGAGCCTGGTGTTGGGATCCTTGAGCCTTGAACGCATAGCAACGACCGTGGACTATGGGGCCTATAGCCTGGAACTTACCTCGAGCCCGAAAAGTGGAGCCTTAAACCAGGAGACCAGATCTTGGAACTGACCCAATGCCAAGAGCCTGGAGCCCAGTGCCTGGAACCTTGAGGAGGGGGCATGGAGCCTTGAACTGACTCTGAGCCAGGAGCCTAGAGCACAGAGCCTGAGGCTTGGAGCGAGGAGCTTGGAACTGATCCCCACCCTGGAGCCAAAAGGCTGGAGCCCAGAGCATGAAGCAAGGGGCCTTGAAACTGGAGTCTAGAACCTGGTGACTGAAGCCATGAACTGACCCTGAGCCTTGAGCCTGGAGTCTTGAGCCCTCAGCATGGAACTGACCCCGAGGCTGGAACCTTGAGACCGGAGCCTTGAGCCTGGAGCCAGGTGCCAGTAGCCATGAACGCGTAGTAACGGACCTGGAGAAGAAATCCTGACGCCTTGAACTGTGCCCAAAATAGGGAGCCTTCAACCGGGAGCCCGGAGTCACGAACATACTCCGAGCCAAAAGCCTGGATCCCGGAGGAAGGAACGCGGAGCCTGGAGCCTGGAGCCTGGAGCCTGGAGACTGGAGCCTGGAGCTTGGAGCCTGGAGCCTGAAGCATGGAACCTGGAGCCTGCAAACTTTAGCACGGAGCAACAAACTGACCCTGATCCCAGGGCATTGAGCCCAGAGCCTCAAACTGACCTCGATGCCGGATAATGGAGCGCGGTGTCTTGAACCTGGAGCCTTTTTCCCGGAACCTTGAACCTTGAGCCCGGAGCCTTGAGCCCGGAGCCTGGAACTGACCAAGAGCCTAAAGCCTGGAGCCTGATGCCTGGTACCTGGTGAATGGAACATCCCAAAAGCCCGAACCCTGGAGCCCGGAGCTTTGACCGCAGAGCCATGAGCCTTGAGAATGGAGCCCGGAATCTGAAGGCTGGAGACTGGAGGCATGAGCCCTGAGCCCGGAGCCTGGAACTTAACCCTTGCTCGAATTCTTGAAATTGGAGAATGGATCGCGGAGCTCAGAGCCTGGAGCCTGGAGTCTTGAGCCTGGAGCCTTGAGCCATGAACCGGGAGCTTGGAGCCTGGAGTTTGGATCCCGGAGCCCTTAACTGACCCCAGGCCCGGAGCATGGAGCATGGAGAATGCAGCATGGAGCATGGAGCCTGGAGCCCGGAACCTTGAGCCAAAAGCATGGAACTGACACTGAGCCTGGAGCCTGGTGCCTGGTGCCCGGAGCGCAGAGCCTGGAGCCTGGAGCCCAATGCCTGGAAATTACCCTGAGCAAGGAACCCTGAGCCTTGACCTGGTTTAAGGGGCATGGAACCTGGAGCCTGGAGCCTGGAGCCTGGTGGCCGATGTGCGGTTCCTGAAACTGACCCCGAGCCTAGAGGGTTTAGCCTGGAACCCGGAGCATGGAACTGACCCCAAGCCCGGAGCCCTGTGTCTGGAACCAGGAGCCTGGAGCACAGAACCTGGATCCTTTAGCCCGGAGCCTGAAATTGATTCAGAGCCTGGAGTCTGGAGCCGGTCACCTGGAGCACGGAGCCTTCAACTGACCAAGACCCTTGAACCTGGCGCCTTGAGCCTGGAGCCCTTAGCCGTGAGCCTTGAGCCCAAAATCCCGGAGCCTGGAGAGCGAAGCCTGAAGACCAGAGCCTAGAGCCTTGAGCCTGGAACTGACCCCGAGCCTGGAGTCTGGAGTCAACAGAATGAACCATGCAGCCTTGAGCAAGGAGCCTGGAGCGTAGAGCGTGGAACTGACCCCAAGCCTCGAGCTTGAAGCCTTGAGCCCGGAGAAAGGAAATTACCCCGATTCTGGAGCTTTGAGCGTTGAGCCTTCAGCCTTGAACATGGTTCTGGGAGCCTAGAGTCTGGAACACGTAGCAACGAGACTTGAAAATGGAGCCATTTGCCTTGAACTGACTCCGAGCAGGAAATGTGGAGCCTAAAACCTGGAGACCGGAACATTGAACTGACCCCATGCCAAGAGCCTGGAGCCCGGAGCCTGGAGCCTGGAGCCTAGAGCCTGGAGCCTGGAGCCTGGAGCCTTGAGCCTGGAGCCTGGAGCCTTGAGACTGGAGCATGGAGCCTTGAGCGGGGAGCCCAGAGCCCTGAGCCATGAGCCTGGAGCCTGGAGCCTGGAGCCTGGAGTCTGGAGTCTTGAGTCGGGAGCCCTGATCCTTGAGCATGGAGCCCGGAGCTTTGAGCCCGGTGACTTCAGCATGGAATTGACCTTGAGCCATGAGCTTGGAGCCTTTACCCTGGAGCATAGAACTTACACTGAGTCTGAAGGCTTGAGCTTGGAGCCTTCAGCCTTGAGGCTTGTGCTTGGAGCATTTAGCCTGGAACGCGTAGCAGTGAACCTGGACTATGGAGCCTGTAGCCTGGAACTGACCTCGAGCCCAAAAAGTAGAGCCTAAACCCTGGAGACCAGATCTTGGAACTGACCCCATACCAAGAGGCTGGAGCCCGGAGCCCGGAGCCCGGAGCCCGGAGCCCGGAGCCCGGAGCCCGGAGCCCGGAGCCTGGAGCCTTGAGGGGGGAGATCGGAGCCTAGAACTGACCCCGACCCTGGAGCCTATAGCCTGGAGCCAAGAGCATAAAGCACGGAGCCTTGAGCCAACAGTCTAGAGCCTTGTGACTGGAGCCATAAACTGACCCTGAGCCTTGAGCTTGGAGTCTTTAGCCAAGAGCATGGAACTGACCCCGAGGCTCTAGCCTGGAGAACGGAGCCTTGAGCCATGTGCCATTAGCCTGGAACGTGTAATCAGGAACTTTGAGCAAAGAACCTGTAGCCTGGAAATTTGCCCATAATATGGAGCCTTAAACCTGGAGCCCAGAGCCACGAACATACTCCGAGCCCAAAGCCTTGATCCCAGAGGAAGGAACGCGGAGCCTGGAGCCTGGAGCCTGGATTCTGGATTCTGGAGCCTGGAGCCACAAGCCTTCAAACTGGAGTCCGGAGCCACAAACTGACCCTGATCACACAGCCTCGAACTAACCCCGATCCCGGATCCTGGAGCGCTGTGTCTCGAACCTGAAGCCTTGAGCACGGAGCCCGGAACCTTGAGCCTTGAGCCTGGAGCCTGAAACCTGGAGCCTTGAGCCTGGAGCCGTGAGCCTGGAACTGACCAAGAGCCTTAAGCCTGGAGCCTGAAGCCTGGTACCCAAAGAATTTAACTTCCCCAAAGCCCAAAGCCTGGAGCCTTGATCCTTGAGTGTGGAGCCATGAGCCTTTGAGCAGGGAGCCCGGAGTCTGAAGCCTGGAGACTGGGGGCTTGAGCCCTTAGCCCGGAGCCTGGAACTTAACCTTAGCCCAGATTCTTTAAACCGGAGCCTGGAGCCCGGAGCCCGGAGCCCGGAGCCCGGAGCCCGGAGCCCGGAGCCTGGAGCCCGGAGCCTGGAGCCTGGAGCCTGGAGCCTTAAGCCTGGAGCCCTAAACCTTCCCCAAGCCCGGAGCATGGAGCATGGAGCATGGAACTTGGAGGTTGGAGCCTTGATCCCTGATCCTGGAGGCTTCAGCCTGCTGCCCTTAGCATGGAGCCGTGAGCTTGGAGCCTGGAGCATAGAGCCTTGAACTGACCTTAAGTCAGCCCTTGGAGCCCGGAGCAAATAAATGACCCATAGCCCGGAACCCTGAACATGGAGCGTGGAGCGCGGATCCTTGAACTGACCCTGAGCACAGAGCCTTGAGCTCGGAGCCTTGGGCCCGGATCATGGAGCCGTGAGCATGGAGGCCTGAGCCTGGAGCCGGGAGCCCAAAGCCTTGCACTTACCCGGAGTCAAGAGCCTGGATCCTGGAGTCATGAGCCTGGAGCCTGGAAATGACCCTGTGCCTGGAGCCTTGAGCCCAGAGCCAAGAACTGACCCCGAGCACAAAACCTTGAGCCAGGACCCTGAAGCCCGGAGACTGGAACTGACCCCGAGCCTGGAGCCTGGAGTCTGGAGCCTGGAACTGACCCCGAGTGCGGAGCCTCTAAACTGGATTCTGGAGCCCGGAGTGTGGAAATGACCCCGTTCTCAGAGCCTGGAGCCTGGAGCCTGGAGCCAGGCGCGTGGATCCCCGAGCATGGAACTTACCCCGAGCCCGAACGCGTTGGTTTACAGGGGTTCTTGTTAAGTATTTGTTATTATAGCGCTCTTACTCCCTGTGTAAAACCTCAGATTCTTGAAATTGGAGAATGGAGCGTGGATCTCAAAGTCTGGAGCCTTGAAACTGATGCCTGGAGCCTGGAATCTTGAGCCTAGAGCCTTGAGCCTGGAACCTGGAGCTTGGAGCCCTCAACTGACCCCAGACCCTGAGCATGGAGCATGGAGCCTTGAGTTTGGAGCCTGGAGCCATGAACCTGAAGCCTGGAACCTGGAGGCAAAAGCCTGGAACTGACACTGAGCCTGGAGCCTGGAGCCCAATGCCTGGAAATTACCCTGAGCAAGGAACCCTGAGCCTTGATCAGTTGTAAGGGGCACGGAGCCTGGACCCTGGAGGCCGATGTGCGGTTTCTTAAACTGTACCCGAGCCTAGAGGGTTTAACCTGGAACCCGGAGCATGGAACTGACCCCAAGCCCGGAGCCCTGTTTCTGGAACCAGGAGCCTGGAGCGCAGAGCCTTGATTCTTTAGCCCGGAGCCTGAAACTGATTCCGAGCCTTGAGTCTGGAGCCGGTCACCTGGAGCACGGAGCCTTCAACTGACCAAGACCCTGGAACCTGGCGCCTTGAGCCTGGAGCCATTAGACGTGAGCCTTGAGCCCGAAGCCCGGACCCTGGAGAGCGAAGCTTGAAGAGCACAGCCTGGAGCCTTGAGCCTGGAACTTACCGCGAGCCTGGAGTCTGGAGTCAAGAGAATGAACCGTGCAGCCTTGAGCATGGAGCATGGAGCCTGGAGCATAGAGCGTGGAACTGACCCCAAGCCTTGAGCTTTGAGCCTTGAGCCCGGAGAAAGGACATTACCCCAAGCCTGGAGCTTTTAGCTTTGAGCCTTCAGCCTTGAGCCTGGTTCCGGGAGCCTAGAGTTATGAACACGTAGCAACGAGACTTGAAAATGGAGCCATTTGCCTTGAACTGACTCTGAGCAGGAAATGTGGAGCCTAAAACCTGGAGACCGGAACTTTGAACTGACCCCATGCCCAGAGCCTGGAGCCCGGAGCATGGAGCCTGGAGCCTGGAGCCTGGAGCCTGGAGCCTGGAGCCTGGAGCCTGGAGCCTGGAGCGGGGAGCCCGGAGTCTGGAACTGACACTGAACTTGGCGCCTTTAGCCTGGATCCCAGAGCTTGAAGCCTTGAGCCTTGAGCCTAGAGCCTGGAGCCTGGAGCCTGGAGCCTTGAGCCTTGAGCCTCGAGCCATGAGCCCTTTGCCTGTAGCCTGGAGCATGGAGTCTGGAGTCCGGAGTCGGGAGCCCTGATCCTGGAGCATGGAGCCCGGAGCCTTGAGCCCGGTGACTTCAGCATGGAAATGACCTTGAGCCATGAGCTTGGAGCCTTTATCCTGGAGCATAGAACTTACACTGAGTCTGGAGCCTTGAGCTTGGAGCCTTCAGCCTGGAGCCTTGTGCCTGGAGCATTTAGCCTGGAACGCGTAGCAACGAACCTGCACTATGGAGCCTGTAGCCTGGAACCTACCTCGAGCCTGAAAAGTGGAGCCTAAACCCTGGACACCAGATCTTGGAACTGACCCCATACCAAGAGGCTGGAGCCCGGAGCCCGGTGCCTGGAGCCTTGAGGGGGGAGATCGGAGCCTGGAACTGACCCGGACCCTGGAGCATATAGCCTGGAGCCCAGAGCAAAAAGCACGGAGCCTTGAGCCTGCAGTCAAGAGCCTTGTGACTGGAGCCATAATAATAATAATAATAATAATAATAATAATAATAATAATAATTTATTTGTAAAGCGCTTTCAGTCAAAGTGCTGTACAGATATAAAATCAATCACAATAAAACAATAAAACATAAAAGCTAAAAACATTAACAGTAAAAACACATCATGACTTATAACACAAAGTGAACAAGTGGGTCTTGAGCTTTGCTTTAAAAACATCCACAGAGCATGCCTGCCTTATGTCCAGAGGAAGACTGTTCCAGAGTGTTGGCGCACGGAAGGAAAAGGCTCGCTCACGACAGTCTTTTTCCTGACTTTAGGCACCGTCAGGAGGCCAGATCCTTGAGAGCGAAGGGCACGAGAAGGTGCATATAGTGTAACCAGCTCTTTCAGGTATGAAGGTGCCGCTCCATTTAAAATTTTATAAGTCAATAAAAGCACCTTAAAATCAGCACGAACCTGACATGGAAGCCAGTGCAAAGAGGCCAGCACTGGGGTAATGTGATGAAATTTCCCAGCTCCAGTCATGACCCGAGCTGCAGCATTTTGCACCATCGGCAGGACTCTGAAACTTTTTTTGGGTAGTCCTGAAAGAAGAGCGTTGCAATAGTCCAACCAAGATGTTACGAAGGCATGAATGAGGACTTCAGCATCCTTATCACTTAGAATTGGCCTGATCTTAGCGATCCTTCGAAGATGAAAAAATGATAATCGAGTCACCTCCTTGATATGCTTATCAAAAGCAAGTGACTTGTCAAAAATGACACCAAGGTTTTTCAACTTGTCTCTGCCAAGAACAACACAGTCATCAAGAGATAAAGAAACATTATTGAATAAATTATGCAATTTCTGTGGTCCAATGATCATCATTTCAGTCTTTGCAGAGTTCAGGAAAAGGAAATTTTCAGAGAGCCAATCCCTAACAGCTGAAAGACAACCCTCGATTTTTGACAGATTAGGCCTATTTTCACATGTTAAAGGCATGTACAATTGCAAATCGTCAGCATAACAGTGAAAATCAATTTCCAAAGAATGTAACAATTTACCAAGTGGTGCAAGATACAGTGAGAAAAGCAGAGGGCCCAGAACAGAACCCTGAGGAAACCCAGGCTTCACCATGCAAGGCTCAGACAAGACATTATTAAATAAAACACACTGAGATCTCTCTGACAGATAAGACTTTAACCATGATAGCACCTTGCCAGAGATGCCAAAATGGTATTCAAGTCTTTCAATTAAAATACAGTGATCAACCGTATTGAAGGCAGCACTGAGGTCCAACAACAATAATACTGAAGCACAATCAGAGTCAGCGTTCAACAACAAGTCATTAACCTCCTTTGTCAGTGCAGTCTCAGTGGAGTGGTTTGCCCTAAAAGCAGACTGAAGAGGCTCAAAGAGATTATTTTCTGTCAGGTAACGGACCAGCTGCTTTGACACCACTTTCTCAAACACTTTTGATAAAAAAGCAAGGTTTGAACTGACCCTGACCCTGAGCCTTGAGCCTGGAGTCTTGAGCCCGGAGCATGGAACTGACCCCGAGGCTTGAGACTGGAGAACAGAGCCTTGAGCCATGTGCCATTAGCCTGGAACGTGTAGTCACGAACTTGGAGCATAGAACCTGTAGCCTGGAACTGTGCCAATAATATGGAGCCTAAAACCTGGAGCCCGGAGCCACGAACATACTCCGAGCCTAAAGCCTGGATCCCACAGGAAGGAACACGGAGCCTTGAGCCTGGAGCCTGGAGTTTGGAGCCTTGAGCCTGGAGCCATGTGCCTGGAGCCGTGAGCCTTGAGCCGTGAGCCTGGAGCCACGAGCCTTCAAACTGCAGCCCGGAGCCACAAACTGACCCTGATCCAAGAGCCTCGAACTGACTCCGATCCTGGATCCTGGAGCTCGGTGTCCTGAACCTGGAGCCTGGAGCCCGGAACCTGGAGCCTGGAGCCTTGAGCCCAGAGCCTGGAACTGACCAACAGCCTCAAGCGTGGAGCCTTTAGACTGGAAACCGGACAACTGAACTGCCCCAAAGCCCGAAGCCTGGAGCCTTTAGCCTTGAGTGCAGAGCCATGAGCCTTTGAGCAGGGAGCCCGGAGTCTGAAGCCTGGAGAATGGAGGCTTGAGCCCTTAGCCCGGAGCCTGGAACTTAACCTTAGCCCAGATTCTTGAAACCAGAGAATGGAGCGTGAAGCCTGGAGCCTAGAGCCTGGAGCCTGGCGTCTGGAGCCTGGAGCCCTTGAGCTACCCCAAGCCCGGAGCATGGAGCATGGAACTTGGAGGTTGGAGCCTGGATCCCTGATCCTGGAGGCTTGAGCTTGAAGCCTGGAGCTTGGAGCCTGGAGCCTGGAGCCTGGAGCCAGGAATCTGAAGCCCAAAGCCTGAAACTTACACCGAGCCTGGAGCCCGGAGCAAAAAGCCCAACGCCTGGAAATTACCCTGAGCAAGGAACCTGGAACCTTGACTTGGTTATTTTGGGCACGGAGCCAGGAGCCTAGAGCCCGATGCGCGGTGCTTGAAACTGACCCCGAGCCTAGAGGCCTGAGCCTGGCGCCCGTAGAATGGAACTGACCCCAAGCCCAGAGTCCTTTGCCTGGAATCTGGAGCCTGGAGCGTGAAGCCTGGATCCTTAAGCCCGGATCCTGAAACTGATCCCGATCCTGGAGTCTTGAGCCGGTAGCCTATAGAACGGAGTCTGCAACTGACCAAGACCCTGGAGCCTGGCGCCTTGAGCCTGGAGCATGTAGCCTGGAGCCTGGAGCCTGGAGCCTTGAGCCTGGAGCTTGGAGCCTGGAGCCTGGAGCCTGGAGCTATGAGCCTGGAGCCTAAAGCCTGGAGCCTGGAGCTTGGAGCCTTTAGCCTGGAGCCTTGAGCCTTTGGCCTAGTGCGCGGAATCTAGAGCCCAGACCTTTATGACTGGAGCCCAGGAACCCAGATTCTCGAAGTTACCCCGAGCCCGGAGAAAAGAACCCAGAGCCTTGAACTGACCATGAATATTGAGCCTTGATCCCTTAGCCTGGAACTCGAACCCATGAACTTACCCCAAGCTTGGATCCTGTAGCATGGAGCCGTGAGCTTGGAGCCTGGAGCATAGAGCCTGGAACTGACCTTTAGTCCGGACCTTGGAGCCCGGAGCAAAGAAATGACCCCAAGCCCAGAGCCCTGAACATGGAGCGTGGAGCGTGGATCCTGGAACTGACCCCGAGCACAGCACCTTGAGCTCGGAGCCTGGGGCCGGGATCATGGAGCCGTGAGCATGGAGCCGTGAGCCTGGAGCCGGGAGCCCAAAGCCTTGTACTGACCCGGAGTCAAGAGCCTGGATCCTGGAGTCATGAGCCTGGAGCCTGGAAATGACCCTGTGCCTGGAGCCTTGAGCCCAGAGCCTTGAACTGACCCCGAGCACAAAACCTTGAGCCAGGACCCTGCAGCCTGGAGACTGGAACTGACCCCGAGCCTGGAGCCTGGAGCTCGAAGCATTGAGCCGTGAGCATGGAGCCGTGAGCCTGGAGCCTGGAGTCTGGAGCCTGGAACTGACCCCGAGTGAGGAGCCTTGAACCTGGATTCTGGAGCCCGGAGTGTGGAAATGACCCCGTTCTCAGAGCCTGGAGCCAGGGGCATGGATCCCCGAGCATGGAACTTACCCCGAGCCCAAAGCCTTAGGCTTACAGGGGTTCTTGTTAAGTATTTGTTATTATACTTCTTACTCCCTGTGTAAAAGAGCCTTTTATTTTGTAGACGCCTACAGGATGTTGTGTATGTATTTCCTGTTGTCCTTCTACTGTTCGGCGCTTATGGTCATGGCTGTAGTTGTTGCTACGCGCTATATAAGTTGTGAGTAAAAATTATAATAAATATGCCCACAAAAGCGGCTAAAGAGAACACACGTGAAAGTATCGTTTATTGCAGTGGAAGCCAGAATCCGGACTTGCACGCTTTAACAGTTCTGTCTGGGAAAAGAAATAAATAAATAACAAAGTCCTTCATACGGTTCAACTTTTACTTTTATCCAGCTCCAGATGAGAAAAGCACCGGAAGTTAAAAGGGGGATGAAGCAAACCGGCGTTCTGTTTATAAAAAAAAAAAAAGATTCCCGCACAGGCCTGGAAAAACAGCAAAGTCCCACACAGGCCTGGAAAAAAGACAGACTGCACACGGTCCGCCGGCCGTCCCGGCCTAATCCTGACCCGGGTAAGCGCGACATTTCCCGGCGCTCCTCCTCCTCAGCGCATGCCAATGTACAGCTTCAAGGTGGTTGGAATTAAAAGGGGGAGAAAAGGGGAAAAGAAGAACCAGGACGAGGGCGAGAGTTCGTCCCCGAGTGTGAGGCTCTGATGTTGGGCAGCGTTCCATTCCCACTGGGGGAGTTTGAAAAAGTTCCACAGCTCAGTGAGCAGCTTTAAGGGGGCTGGAGAGAAGAGAGGGGAAGAGATTAAGACCTGGAAAAAGGTTAGGTTTCGGGCTGAAGTTGAGGAGAAGCCCCGGAGGTTAAACAAAAAGAAAAAAAAGGTGTTAGTCTTACAGGGGTTGTCTCTGGAAAAGAAATAACAAAGTTCAACATACAGTTCATGTTTTATCGTTATCCAGCTCCAGATGAGAAAAGAACCGGAGCTGAAAAAAAGAGCTAACCGGTGTTCTGTCTCTGGAAAAATAACAATGTCCCACACGGGCTGGAAAAAAGACAGAGTCCACACCGTCCACCAGCCGTCCCGGTCTAACCCTGAAAGGGTCAGTGCGACATTTCCCAGTGCTCTTCCTCGTCCATGCACGCAAGTGTGCAGCTTTAAGGGGGTTGGAGGAAAGAGGTAGAGAGAGAGCAAGAGAGAAAGATAGACAAAGAATCAGGACCACGGACAGAGTTCGTCCACTAGAGTGTGGCTGCAATGTCAGGCAGCATTCAATCTCCACGAGGCGGTTTGAGAAATGCCATAACTAAGTGTGAAGCTTTACGTTCTGCTTGAGACAAAACATCCTTGTCTCAAAAGTGACCAAATCAGCTTCTGCTTCCGTGAAACGCTCAAAAATGACATTTTTACCAATATAGTAAGAAAAGAATGAAAACACTAAAAAAACAAGTCAAAAATAAGTGTTTTATGGCCTTTTTTGTTAGAGTCGTCTCAGGTCGTGAGAAAACGTCCTTGTCTCAAAGTGACAAAAAAGCTTCTGATCGTATGAAACGCTCAAAAATGACATTTTTGCATCTTCTACTAATAAAAGCATAAAAACACTAAAAAAAGAGTCGGCAAAAAGTGTTTTATGGCTGTTTCTTAAAAGTCTTCTCAAATCATGAAGTTCTGCTTGAAAAAACATCTTTGTCTCAAAGTGACAAAAACAGCTTCATATCGTCTGAAACGCTCAAAAATGACATTTTTTCCTCTTCTCTTCAGAAAAGCATGAAAATACTAAAAATAAGTCAGAAATAACTGTTTTATGGCTGTTTTTTTTTAAAAGTCTTTCTCAAATCATGAAGTTCTGCTTGAAAAAAAAAATCTTTGTCTCAAAGTGACCAAAACAGCTTCTGATCGTCTGAAACGCTCAAAAAGGAAATTTTTAAATCTTCTACTCATAAAAGCATAAAAACACTAAAAATAAGTCAGAAATAAGTGTTTTATTGCTATTTTGTCAAAGTCTTCTCAGATCATGAAGTTCTGCTTGAAAAAAAACATCCCTTTCTCAAACTGACCAAAACAGCTTCTTATCGTCTGAAACGCTCAAAAATGATATTTTTGCCTCTACTACACAGAAAAGCATGAAAAAACTAAAAATAAGTAAGAAATAAGGTTTTTTTTTAGCTTTTTTTTTTTTTTTTTTTTTTTTTTTTTTTTTTTTTTTTTTTTTGAAGTTTTATAAAATTATGAAATTCTGCTTGAAAAAAAAAACATCTTTGTCTCAAAGTGACCAAAACAGCTTCCTTTCGTCTGAAACGTTCAAAGAGGAAATTTGTACTTCTTCTACTCAGAAAAGCATAAAAACAAGTGAAAAAAGTCAAAAATAAGTGTTTTATGGCTGTTTCTTAAAATTCCTCTCAAATCATGAAGTTCTGCTTGAAAAAACATCTTTGTCTCAAAGTGACAAAACAGCTCCTTACCGTCTGAAACGCTCAAAAAGGAAAGTTTTGCCTCTTCTACTCAGAAAATAAGGAAAACACTAAAAACAAGTCAAAAATAAGTGTTTTATGGCTTTTTTGTATAAGTATTCTCAAATCAGGAAGTTCTGCTGGGAAAAAAAATCCTTGTCTCAAAGTGATCAAAACAACTTCTAATCGTGTAAAACGCTCAAAAATGACATTTTTACCTACATAGTCAGGAAAGCATGAAAACACTAAAAAAGAGTCAGAAATAAGTTTTTTTATGGCTGTTTTGTTAAGTCTTCTTAGATCATGAAGTTCTGCTTGTTCTCTTCTACTCAGAAAAGTAGAAAAACGTAAAAAAGCCGTCAGAAATAAGTGGTTCATTACCTTTTTGTTCGAGTCTTTTCAGTTCATAAAGTTGTCCTTGAGACAAAAACATTCTTTTCTTAAAGTAACCAAAAAATCTTCTCATCGTCTGAAACGCTCAAAAATGACATTATATCCTCTTCTACCAAGATAACAAGGAAAACCCAGAGGTCTTGGCATTGTGGTGAGACTGTATCCCTTAGCCCAGCACTAGGAGCCCTTTGAGCCTTGAACTGAACACGAGACCGGAGCCCGGAGCCCGTAAGCCTGGAAATGAACGCAAACATGGAGCCCGGAGCCCGGAGCCCGGAGCCCGGAGCCCGGAGCCCGGAGCCCGGAGCCCGGAGCCCGGAACCCGGAACCCGAAGCCCGGAGCCCGGAGCCCGGAGCCCGGAGCCCGGAGGCCGGAGACAGGAGTCCGGAGCCCCGAGCCCCGAGCCCCGAGCCCCGAGCCCCGAGCCCCGAGCCCCGAGCCTGGAACTGAACCCGAGCCCAGAGTTCTGGGCCGGTAACCTGGAGAACGGAGCCTTACACTTAAAAATAACCTGGAGCCTTGAGTCTTGAGGGCGGAGCCTGGAGTGCGGAGCTTAGAGACACGGGATTAAGGACTGGAGCTCGAAGCCCAGATCCTCAAACTGACCAAGTGCAGGGAGCCATGAGCCCGGAGCTTGGAGCTGAAAACGAACACAGAGCCTGGGACTGACCCCGAGCCCGGAGCATGGAGCCGTGAGCCTAGAGCCGTGAGCATGGAGATTTGAGCCTGGAGTCCAGAGCCTGGAAATGACCCCGTGCTTAAGCCTGATGCCTTAAGCCTGGAGCCTGGAGCCTGGAACCTGGAGCGCGGAGCCTAGAGCCCGTGCCTGGAGCCCGTAGACTGGAACTGACCCCGTGCCTGGAACAGGACTGGAACTTGGAACTGACTACATGCCAGGAGCCAGGAGCGAAGAGCCCGGAGCCCGGTGCCTTTAGTCTTGAACCTGGAGCCCGCAGCCCGGAGCCTTTTGTCTTGAGCATGGAGCACGCAGCTCGAAGCCTTGAGCCTGGGTCCTGGAGCCTTGAGCCTGGAGCCGGAAGCCAGGAGCATGGAGCCTGGAGCCTGGAGCTTGGAGCCTGGAGCCTAGACTCTGGAGTCTGGAGCCCTGACCCCGGAGCCTTGAGCCAAGAGGTTGAAGCATGGCGCCATGAGGCTGGAGCCCGGAGACCGGAGCCTAGAGCATGGTGAAATAAGCCTGGAACAGACCCTGAGCCTTGAGCTTGGAGCCTTCTGCCCGGAGCATGGAACTTACCCCGTGCCTGGAGCTTTGAGCTTGGAGCCTTAAGCCTGGAGCCTAGTGTTGGGAGCCTTGAGCCTGGAACGCGTAGAAACAAACCTGGACTATGGAGCCTGTAGCCTGGAACTTACCCCAAGCCCGAAAAGTGGAGCCAAAAACCTGGAGATTGGAACTTGGAACTGACCCCATGCCAAGAGCCTGCAGCCTGGAGCCTGGAGCCTGGAGCCTGGAGCTTGGAGCATGGAGCCCATAGCCTGGAACTTACTCTGAGTCCGGAGCCTGGATTCTGGAGCCCAGAGCATGGAAGTGACCCCGTTCCCAGAGCTTGGAGACCAGGGCATGGAACCCCAAGCATGGAACTTTGCCCGAAGCCTGGAGCCTTTAGCCTGGAGACCGGAACTTGGACATGACCCAATGCCCCGAGCCTGGAGTCTGGAGCCAACAGGCAAGAGCATGGAATACACCCTGACCTCGAAACTTGGGTCCTGGTTCCTGGAGCCTTGAAATGATCCCGAGCCCAGAGCCTTGAGCTTTGAACTTGGAGCCTGGAGCCATGAGCATGGAGCCTGGAAAAAACCTTGTGCCGGGATCCTGGAGCCTGGAACGCATAGCAACGAGCCTGGAAAATGGAGCCTCTTGCCTGGAACTAACGCCGAACTCGAAATTTGAAGCCTAAAACTTGGAGACCGGAACTTGGAACTGACCCCATGCCCAGTGCCTGAAGCCTGTAGCCTTGAGCGGTGAGCCTGGAACTGACACTGAGCCCGGCGCCTGAAGCATGGAGCCTTGAGCCTGGAACTTACCCCAAGAATGGAGCCTTTAGCCTGGATCCCAGAGCTTGAAGCATGGAGCCTGGAGAGCGGAGCCTGGAGAATGGATCTTGGAGTCTTGAGCCCTGATCCCGGAGCATGGAGCCCGTCGCCTGGAACTGAACCCGAGCCTGGAGCCTGGAGCCTGGAGCCTGGAGCCTAGAGCCAAGAGCTTGAAGCATGGCGCCTTGAGCCTGTAGCCCGGAGCCTAGAGCCCAGTGACTTCAGCCTGGAATTGACCCAGAGCCTTAAGCTTGGAGCCTTTACTCTGGAGCTTGGAACTTACCTTGAGCCTGGAGCCTTGAGCTTGGAGCCTTCAGCCTGGAGCCTGGTGCTGGGAGCCTTGAGCCTTGATCGCGTAGCAACGAACCTGGACTATGGAGCCTGTAGCCTGGAACTGACCTTGAGCCCGAAAAGTGGAGCCCCAAACCTTGAGAATAGATCTTGGAACTGACCACATGCCAAGAGCCTGGAGCCGAGAGCCTTAAACATGGAGTTGGAGGCTGGAACTGACCCCCACTCTGGAGACTATAGCCATGAGCCCAGAGCATAAAGCATGGAGCCTTTAGCATTGAGTCTAGAGCCTTGTGACTGGAGCAAATAACTGAATCTGAGCCTTGAGCCTTGAGTTTTGAGCCCGGAGCAACAAACTGACCATTATCCCAGAGCATTGGGCCAAAAGTCAAGAACTGACCCCGATCCTGGATCCTGGAGCGCGGTGTCTTGACCCTGGAGCCTGTTGCTCAGAACCTTGAGCCTGGAGCCCAGAGCCTTAAGCCCGGAGCCTGGAACTGACCAAGAGCCTTAAGCCTGGAGCCTTAAGCCTGGTACCCGGAGAATGGAACTGCCCCAAAGCCCGAAGCCTAAAGCCCGGAACCTTGAGCACAGAGCCATGAGCCTTGAGATGGGAGCCGGGATTCTGAAGGCTGGAGACTGGAGGCTTGAGCCCTGAGCCCAGAGCCTGAAACTTAACCCTTGCTCGGATACTTGAAATCGGAGAATGGAGCGCAGAGCCATGACCTCGGAGCCTGGAGCCTGGAACCTGGAGCCTGGAGCCTTGAGCCTTGAGCCTTGAGCCTGGAGCCTGGAGCCCTTAACGGACCCCAGGCCCGGAGCATGGAGCCTGGAGCACTTAACTGACCCCAAGCCCGGAGCATGGAGCATGGAGCCTGGAGCCTGGAGCCTGGAGCCTGGAGCTTTGAGCCTGGAGCCTGGAACCCGGAACCAGGAGCAAACAGCCTGAAACTGACACTTAGCCTTGAGCCTGGAGCCTGGTGCCTGGAGCCTGGAGTACAAAGGCTGCAACTGACCAAGACACTGGAGCCTGGAGTCAAGAGAATGAACCATGCAGCCTTGAGCATGGAGCCTGGAGCCTTGAGCCGGGAGCCTGGAGCCTGGTGCTTGGAGCCTTTAGCCTGGAACGCTTGGCAAAAAACCTGGACTATGGAGCTTGTAGCCTGGAACTGACCTCTAGCCCGAAAAGTGGAGCCTTAAACCTGGAGTCCAGATCTTGGAAAAGATCCCATGCCAAGAGCCTTGTGCCCGGAGCCTGGAACCTTGAGGGGGGAGCACGGAGCCTGGAAATGACCCCGAGACTGGAGCCTGGAGACCAGAGCCTTGAGCCTTGAGCCAGGTGCCATTTGCCTGGAATGTGTAGTCACCAACTTAAAGCATAGAACCTGTAGCCTGGCACTGTGCCCAAAATATGGAGCCTTAAACCTGGAGCCCGGAGCCATGAACATATGGGCTAGGAGTAATCCTAACCTAAAGCCTGGATCCCGGAGGAAGCAACGCGGAGCCTGGAGCCTTGAGCCTTGAGCCTGGAGCAAGGAACCTGGAGCTTGAAAAACTGGAGCACGGAGCAACTAACCTACCCTTATCCCAGAGCATTGAGCCCAAAGTCTCGAACTGACTCCGATCCCAGATCCTGGAGCACGGTGTCTGGACCCTGGAGCCTGGTGCCCGGAACCTGGAGCCCGGAACCTGGAGCCTGGAGCCCAGAGCCTTGAGCCCGGAGCCTGGAACTGACCTAGAGCCTTAAGCCTGGAGCCTGAAGCATGGCACCTGGAGACTGGAACTGCCCCAAAGCCCGAAGCCTGGAGCCCGGAGCCCAGAGCCTTGAGCACAGAGCCATGAGCCTTGTGCAGGGAGCCCGGAATCTGAAGGCTGGAGACTGGAGGCTTGAGCCCTGAGCCCGGAGCCTGGAACTTAACCCTAGCTCGGATCCTTGAAATCAGAGAATGGAGGGCGGAGCCTGGAGCTCGGAGCCTTTAGCCTGGAACCTGTAGCCTTGAGTCTGGAGTCTGGAGCCTTGAGCCTGGAGCCCCTAACTGACCCCAGGCCAAGAGCATGGAGCCTGCAGCTTGGAGCTCGGAGCCTGAAGCCTGGAGCCCGGAATCAGGTGCCAAAAGCCTGAAACTGACACTGAGCCTTTAGCCTGGAGCCTGGAGCCTGGAGCCTGGAGCCTGGTGCCTGGTGCCTGGTGCCTGGAGCCTGGAGCAAGGAGCCATGAGTAAAGAACCCTCTGCCTGGAAATTACCCTGAGCAAGGAACCTTGAGCCTGGACATGGTGTAAGGGGCACGGAGTCTGTAAACAAGAGCCTGGAGCCCGATGTGCGGTTCCTGAAACTGACCCCGAGCCTCGAAGCTTTAGCCTTGAGCCTGGAGCATGGATCTGACCCCAAGCCCGGAGCCCTTTTTCTTGAAGCATGGTGCCTTGATCCTGGAGCCCGGAGCCTAGAACCCGGTGACTTGAGCCTGGAATTGACCCCGAGCCTTGAGCTTTGAGCCTTTACCCTGGAGCATGGAACTTACCCTGAGCTTGGAGCCTTGAGCTTGGAGCCTTTAGCCTGGAGCCTGGCATTGGGAGCCTTGAGCCTTGAACACGTAGCAACGAACCTGGACTATGGAGCCTATAGCCTGGAACTGACCTCGAGCTCGAAAAGTGGAGCCTAAAACCTGGAGACCAGTTCTTGGAACTGACCCCATGCCAAGAGAATCGAGCCCAGAGCCCTGAACCTTGAGGAGGGGGCACGGAGACTGGAACTGACTCTGAGCCCGGAGCCTTGAGCCCAGAGCCTGAAGCATGGAGTGAGGAGCCTGGAACTGACCCCCACCCTGGAGCCTATCGGCTAGACCCAAGGGCATGAAGCACGGGGCCTTGATTCTGGAATCTAGAGCCTGGTGACTGGAGCCATGAACTGACCCTTAACCTTGAGCCTGGAGTCTTGAGCCCTCAGCATGGAACTGACCCCGAGGCTGGAGCCTGGACACCGGAGCCTTGAGCCTAGAGCAAGGTGCCAGTAGCCTTGAACGCGTAGTCACGAACCAGTAGCATAGAACCTGTAGCCTGGAACTGTGCCCAAAATAGGGAGCCTACAACCGGGAGCCCGGATCCACGAACATACTCCGAGCCAAAAGCCTGGATCCCGGAGGAAGGAACGCAGAGCAAGGAGCCTGGAGCCTTGAGCCTGGAGCCTTGAGCCTGGAGCCTTTAGCATGGAACCTGGAGCCTGCAAACTTCAGCACGGATAAAAAACCTGACCCTGATCTCAGAGCATTGAGCCCAGAGCCTCGAACTGACCCCGATCCCGGATCCAGGAGCGCTGTGTCTGGAACCTGGAGCCTGTTGCCCGGAACCTGGAACCTGGAGCCCGGAGCCTAGAACCCGGAGCCTGGAAATGACCAAGAGCCTTAAGCCTGGAGCCTTAAGCCTAAAGCCTGGTACCCGGAGAATGGAACTGCCCCAAAGCCCGAAGCCTGGAGCCAAGAGCCTTGACCGCAGAGCCATGAGCCTTGAGCAGGGAGCCCCGAATCTTAAGGCTGGAGACTGTAGGCTTGAGCCCTGAGCCCTGAGCCCTGAGCCCTGAGCCCTGAGCCCTGAGCCAGGAGCCTGGACCTTAACCCTAGCTCGGATTCTTGAAATCAGAGAATGGAGTGCCGAGCCTGGAGCTCGGAGCCTGGAGCCTTGAGTCTGGAGTCTGGAGCCTTTAGCCATGAGCCTGGAACCTGGAGCCTGGAGCCCTAAACTGACCCGAGGACCGGAGCATGGAGCCTGGAGCTTGGAGTCTGGAGCCCTAAACTGACCCCATCCCCTGAGCATGGAGAATGGAGCCTGGAGCTTGGAGCCTGGAGCCCTTAGCCCGGAACCAGGAGCCAAAAGCCTGAAACTGACATTGAGCCATGAGCCTGGAGCAATGAGCCTTGAGCCTTGAGCCTGGAGCCTGGTGCCTGGAGCCTGGAGCCTGGAGCCATGAGTCCAGAACCCACAGCCTGGAAATTACCCTGAACAAGGAACCTTGAGCCTGGACATGGTGTAAGGAGCACGGAGCCTGGAGCCGGGAGCCTGGAGCCCAATGTGCGGTGCCTGAAACTGACCCCGAGCCTCGAAGCTTTAGCCTTGAGCCCGGAGCATGGATCTCACCTCAAGCCCGGAGCACTTTTTCTGGAACCAGGAGCCTGGAGCGCGGAGCCTGGATCCTTTAGCCCGGAGCCTGAAACTGATTCCGAGCTTGGAGTCTGGAACCGGTAGCCTGGAGCACGGAGTTAAGAGAATGAACCATGCCACCTTGAGCATGGAGCCTGGAGCCTAGAGCGTGGAACTGACCCAAAACCGCGTCGAGTCTTTAGCCCGGTGAAAGGAATTTACCCCGAGCCTGGAGCTTTGAGCTTTGAGCCTTCAGCCTTGAGGCTTGTGCCGGGAGCCTAGTGTCTGGAACACGTAGCAACGGGGCTGGAAAAAGGAGCCATTTGCCTTGAACTGACCCCGAGCACGAAATGTGGAGCCTAAAACCTGGAGACCGGAACTTGGAACTGACCCCATGCCCACAGCCTGGAGCCCGGAGCCTGGAGCCTTGAGCGGGAAGCCCGGAGCCTGGAACTGACACTGAGCCAGGCGTCTTTAGCCTGGATGCCTGGAGCCTGAAGCCTTCAAACTCGAGCCCGGAGCCACAAACTGACCCTGATCCTAGAGCCTTGAACTGACCCCGATCCCGGATCCTGTAGCGCGGTGTCTGGAACCTGGAGCCTGGAGCCCGGAACCTGGAGCCCGGAACCTGGAGCCTTGAGCCTTGAGCCTGGAGCCTTGAGCCCGGAGCCTGGAACTGACCAAGAGCCTTATGCCTGGAGCCTGAAGCCTGGTACCCGGAGAACTGAACTGCCCCAATGCCGGAAACCTTGAGCCTTGAGTGCGGAGCCATGAGCCTTTGAGCAGGGAGCCCGGAGTCTTAAGCCTGGAGACTGGAGGCTTGAGCCCTTAGCCCGGAGCCTGGAACTAAACCTTAGCCCAGATTCTTAAAACCGGAGAATGGAGCGTGGAGCCTGGAGCCTGGAGCCTGGAGCCTGGAGCCCGGAGCCTGGAGCCTGGAGACTTGAGCCTGGCATCTGGAGTCAGGAGCCTGGAGCCTTGAGCTCTTACCCTACCCAAAGCCCGGAGCATGGAGCATGGAGCATGGAACTTGGAGGTTGGATTCTGGATCCTTCATCCTGGTGGCTGGAGGCTGGAGGCTGGAGCCTGGAGCCTCGAGCCTGGAGCTTGGAGCCTTGAGCCTTGAGCCTTGAGCCTTGAGCCTTGAGCCTTGAGCCTGGAGCCCGGAATCTGAAGCCCAAAGCCTGGAACTGACACTGAGCCTTGAACCTGGATCCTGGAGCCTGGACCCCAGAGCCCAAAGCCTGGAAATTACCCTGAGCAAGGAACCTTGCACCTTGACCTGGTGGTTGGGGCACGGAGCCAGGAGCCAGGAGCCTGGAGCCGGATGCGCGGTGCCTGAAACTGACCCCGAGCACAGAGGCCTGAGCCTGGCGCCCGTAGAACGGAACTGACCCCAAGCCCGGAGCCCTTTGCCTGGAATCTTGAGCCTGGAGCGCGCAGCCTGGATCCTTAAGCCCGGAGCCTGAAACTGATCCCGATCCTGGAGTCTGGAGCCGGTAGCGTGGAGAAAGGAGTCTGCAACTGACAAAGACCCTGGAGCCTGGCACCTTGAGCCTGGAAAATGTAGCCATGAGCCTTGAGCCTGGAGCCTGGAGCCATGAGCCTGGAGCCTCAAGACTTGAGCCTTGAGCCTGGAGCCTGGAGCCTTGAGCCTTTGGCCTCGTGCGCGGAATCTAGAGCCAAGTCCTTTATGACTGGAGCCCGGAACCCAGATTCTCAAAGTGACCCCGAGCCCGGAGAAAAGAACCAGGATCCTTGAACTGACCCTGAATATTGAGCCTTGATCCCTGAGCCTGTAACCCGAACCCTGGAACTTACCCCAAGCCTGAATCCATTAGCATGGAGCCGTGACCTTAGAGACTGGAGCATAGAGCCTGGAACTGACCTTAAGTCCGGACCTTGAAGCCCGGAGCCCTGAAAATGGAGCGTGGAGCGTGGATCCTGGAACTGACCCCGAGCACAGAATCTTGAGCTCGGAGCCTGGGGCCGGGATCATGGAGCCGTGAGCATGGAGCCGTGAGCCTGGAGCCGGGAGCCCAAAGCCTTGTACTGACCCGGAGTAAAGAGCCTGGATCCTGGAGTCATGAGCCCGGAGCCTGGAAATGACCCTGTGCCTGGAGCCTTGAGCCCAGAGCCTAGAACTGACCCCGAGCACAAAACCTTGAGCCAGGACCCTGCAGCCCGGAGACTGGAACTGACCCCGAGCCTGGAGCCTGGAGCTCGAAGCACTGAGCCGTGAGCCTGGAGTCTGGAGTCTGGAACTGACCCAGAGTGCGGAGCCTTGAACCTGGATTCTGGAGCCCGGAGTGAGGAAATGACCCCGTTCTCAGAGCCTGGAGCCAGGGGCATGGATCCCAGAGCATGGAACTTACCCCGAGCCCGAAGACTTAGTCTTACAGGGGTTCTTCTTAAGTATTTGTTATTATACTTCTTGCTCCCTGTGTGAAAGAGGCTTTTATTTTGTAGACGCCTACAGGATGTTGTGTATGTATTTCCTATTGTCGTTCTCCTTTTCGGCGCTCATGGTCATGGCTGTAGTTGTTCCTACGCGCAATATAAGTTGTGAATAAAAATTATAATAAATATGCCCACAAAAGCGGCTAAAGAGAACAGACGTGAAAGCATCGTTTATTGCAGTGGAAGCCAGAATCCGGACTTGCACGCTTTAATAGTTCTGTCTGGGAAAAAAAAAAAAAAAAAACAAAGTCCTTCATACGGTTCGACTTTTACCGTTATCCAGCTCCAGATGAGAAAAGCACCGGAAGTTGAAAGGGGGATCAGCAAACCGGCGTTCTGTCTTTGAAAAAAAACAAAAAAAAAGTATCCCGCACAGGCCTGGAAAAATAGAAAAGTCCCACACAGGCCTGGAAAAAAGACAGACTGCACACGGTCCGCCGGCCGTCCCGGTAAGCGCGACATTTCCCGGCGCTCCTCCTCCTCAGCGCATGCCAATGTACAGCTTCAAGGTGGCTGGAAGAAAAAGGGGGAGAAAAGGGGAAAAGAAGAACCAGGACCAGGGCGAGAGTTCGTCCCCGAGTGTGAGGCTCTGATGTTCGGCAGCATTCCATTCCCAATGGGGGGGTTTGAAAAAGTTCCGCAACTCAGTGAGTAGCTTTAAGGGGGCTGGAGGTAAGAGAGAGGGAGAGAGGGGAAAAGAATCAGACCTGGAACAAGGTTAGGTTTCGGGCTGAAGTTGAGGAGAAGCCCCGAAGGTTAAACAAAAAGAAAAAAAAAAGGTGTTAGGCTTACAGGGGTTGTCTCTGGAAAAGAAATAACAAAGTTCAACATACAGTTCATGTTTTATCGTTATCCAGCTCCAGATGAGAAAAGAACCGGAGCTTAAAAAAAGGGCTAACCGGTGTTCTGTCTCTGGAAAAATAACAATGTCCCACACGGGCTGGAAAAAAGACAGAGTCCACACCGTCCACCAGCCGTCCCGGTCTAACCCTGACAAGGGTCAGTGCGACATTTCCCAGTGCTCTTCCTCATCCATGCACGCCAGTGTGCAGCTTTAAGGGGGTTGGAGGAAAGAGGGAGAGAGAGAGCAAGAGAGAAAGAAAGACAAAGAATCAGGACCACGGACAGAGTTCGTCCACTAGAGTGTTGCTGCAATGTCAGGCAGCATTCAATCTCCACGGGGCGGTTTGAGAAATGCAAGAACTAAGTGTGAAGCTTTACGTTCTAATTGAGACAAAACATCCTTGTCTCAAAAGTGACCAAAACACCTTCTGCTTGCGTGAAACGCTAAAAACTGAAAATTTTAACAATATACTAAGAAAAGCATGAAAACACATAAAGAAAAAGTCAAAAATAAGAGTTTTATTGCTATTTTTTAAGAGTCGTCTGGGGTCTTGAAAAAACGTCCTTGTCTGAAAGTGACAAAAAAGCTTCTGATCGTCTGAAACGCTAAAAAAATGACATTTTTGCATCTTCTACTCATAAAAGCATAAAAACACTAAAAACAAGTCAGCAATAAGTGTTTTATGGCTGTTTTTTGAAAGTCTTCTCAAATCATCAAGTTCTGCTTGAAAAACACATCTTTGTCTCAAAGTGACTAAAAAAGCTTCTTATCGTCTGAAACGCTCAAAAATGACATTTTTGAATCTTCTACTCAGAAAAGTTTGAAAACACTTAAAAGAAGTCAGAAATAAGTGTTTTATGGCTGTTTTTTCTTAAAAGTCTTCTCAAATCATGAAGTTCTGCTTGAAAAAAAAATCTTTGTCTCAAAGTGACCAAAACAGCTTCTTATCGTCTGAAACGCTCAAAAATGACATTTTTGCATCTCCTACTAATAAAAGAATAAAAACACTAAAAACAAGTCAGCAATAAGTGTTTTATGGCTTGTTTTTTTTTTTTTTAAAGACTTCTCAAATCATGAAGTTATTCTTGAAAAACACATCTTTGTCTCAAAGTGACGAAAACAGCTTCTTATCGTCTGAAACGCTCAAAAATGACATTTTTAAATCTTCTACTCATAAAAGCATAAAAACACTAAAAACAAGTCAGAAATAAGTGTTTTATTGCTGTTTTGTCAAAGTCTTCTCAGATCATGAAGTTCTGCTCTAGAAAAAACATCCCTTTCTCAAAGTGACCAAAACAGCTTCTTATCGTCTGAAACGCTAAAAAATGAAATTTTTGCCTCTTCTGATCAGAAAAGCATGAAAACACTAAAAATGAGTCAGAAATAAGTGTTTTATGGCTGTTTCTTTTTTTTTTTTTTTTTTGAAGTTTTTTCAAATCATGAAGTTCTGCTTTAAAAAAAAAAAACCTTTGTCTCACAGTGACCAAAACAGCTTATTTTCGTCTGAAACGCTCAAAAAGGACATTTTTTGCCTCTTCTACTCAGAAAAGACTAAAAATACTAAAAAAAACAGTCTGAATTAAGTGTTTTATGGCTGTTTCTTAAAAGTCTTCTCAAATCAAGAAGTTCTGCTTGAAAAACACATCTTTGTCTCAAAGTGACCAAAACAGCTTCTTATCGTCTGAAACGCTCAAAAATGAAATTTTTGAATCTTCTACTCAGAAAAGTTTGAAAACACTTAAAATGAGTCAGACAAGTCTTCTAAGTCTAAGTCATAAGTGTTTTATGGCTGTTTTTTTAAAAGTCTTCTCAAATCATGAAGTTCTGCTTGAAAAAAAAAATATTTTTCTCAAAGTGACCAAAAAAGCTTCTGATCGTCTGAAACGCTCAAAAATGACATTTTGCATCTCCTACTAATAAAAGAATAAAAACACTAAAAACAAGTCAGCAATAAGTGTTTTATGGCTTGTTTTTTTAAAAAGTCTTCTCAAATCATGAAGTTATTCTTGAAAAACAAAACTTTGTCTCAAAGTGACGAAAACAGCTTCTTATCGTCTGAAACGCTCAAAAATGACATTTTTAAATCTTCTACTCATAAAAGCATAAAAACACTAAAAACAAGTCAGAAATCAGTGTTTTTTTGCTGTTTTGTCAAAGTCTTCTCAGATCATGAAGTTCTGCTCTAGAAAAAACATCCTTTTCTCAAAGTGACCAAAACAGCTTCTTTTCGTCTGAAACGCTAAAAAATGAAATTTTTGCCTGTTCTCCTCAGAAAAGCATGAAAACACTAAAAATGAGTCAGAAATACGTGTTTTATGGCTGTTTTCTTTTTTTTGTTTGTTTGTTTGTTTTTGAAGTTTTATCAAATCATGAAGTTCTGCTTAAAAAAAAACCCATCGTTGTCTCAAAGTGACCAAAACACCTTCTTTTCGTCTGAAACGCTCAAAAAGGACATTTTTTGCCTCTTGTACTCAGAAAAGAATAAAAATACTAAAAAAAAAAAAAAAAAAAGTAAGAAATAACTGTTTTATGGCTTTCTTGTTTAAAGTATTCTCAAATCATGAAGTTCTACTTCAAAAAAACATCCTTGTCTCAAAGTGACAAAAACTGCTTCTAATCGTGTAAAACGCTCAAAAATGACATTTCTACCTACATAGTTAGAAAAAATTGAAAACACTAAAAAAGAGTCAGAAATAAGTTCTTTCTGGCATTTTTGTCAAAGTCTTCTAAGATCATGAAGTTCTGCTTGAGAAAAAAACATCCTTTTCTCAAAGTGACCAAAACAGCTTCTTATCGTCTGAAAGGCTAAAAAATGACATTTTTGCCTCTTCTACTATGAAAAGTAGAAAAACGCAAAAAAGAAGTCAGAAATAAGTGGTTTATTACCTTTTTATTCGAGTCTTTTCAGTTCATAAAGTTGCCCTTGAGACAAAAATACTCTTTTCTTAAAATGACCAAAAAATCTTCTCATTGTTTGAAACGCTCAAAAATGACATTATTTCCTCTTCTACCAAGAAAACAAGGAAAACCCAGAGGTGTGGGCAATGTGATGAGCCTGTAGGCCTTAGCCCAGCACTAGGAGCCCTTTGAGCCTGGAACTGAACACGAGACCGGAGCCCGGAGCCCGTAAGCCTGGAAATGAACGCAAACATGGAGCTGGGAGCCCGGAGCACGGTGCAAGAAGCCCGGATGCCGGAGGCCGGAGGAAAGGAGTCCGGAGTCCGGAGCCCTGAGCCCCGAGCCCCGAGCCCCGAGCCTGGAACTGAACCCGAGCCCAGAGTTCACAGCCGGTAACCTGGAGAACGGAGCCCTACACTTAAAAATAACCTGAAGCCTTGAGTCTGGAGGGCGGAGCCTAGAGCGCGGAGCTTAGAGACACGGGATTAAGGAATGGAGCTCGAAGCCCAGATCCTCAAACTGACCAAGTGCAGGGAGCCATGAGCCCGGAGCTTGGAGCTGAAAACGAGCACAGAGCCTGGGACTGACCCCAAGCCTGGAGCCCGGAGAATGGAGCCGTGATCCAAGAGCCGTGAGCATGGAGATTTGAGCCTGGAGTCCAGAGCCTGGAAATGACCCCGTGCTTAAGCCTGAAGCCTGGAACCTGGAGCGCGGAGCCGAGAGCCCGTGCCGTGAGCCCATAGACTGGAACTGACCCCGAGCCTGGAACATGACTTGTACTTGGAACTGACTCCATGCCCAGAACCTGGTGCCCGAAGCACGGAGCCCGGAGCCCGGAGCCCGGAGCCCGGAGCCCGGAGCCCGGAGCCTGAATCCTTGAGCCTGGAGTCTGGAGTCAAGAGAATGAACCATGCAGCCTTGAGCATGGAGCCTGGAGCCTAGAGCGTGGAACTGATCCCAAGCCTCGAGCTTGGGGTCCGGAGCCCGGAGTCTGGAACTGACACTGAACTTGGTGCCTTTACCCTGGATCCCAGAGCTTGGAGCCTGGAGCCTTCAGCCCTGAGCCTGGAGCCTGGAGCACGGAGCCTGGATCCTTTAGCCCGGAGCCTGAAACTGATTCCGAGCCAGGAGTATGGAACCGGTAGCCTGGAGCACGGAGCCTGCAACTGACCAACACCCTGGAGCCTGGAGCCTGGAGCCTGGATCCTGGAGCCTGGAGCCTGGAGCCTGGAGTCAAGAGAATGAACGATGCAGCCTTGAGCATGTAGCCTGGAGCCTAGGGCGTGGAACTGACCCCAAGCCTCGAGCTTGGAGCCTTGAGCCCGGTGAAAGGAATTTACCCCGAGCCTGGAGCTTTGAACTTTGAGCCTTCAGCCTTGAGGCTTGTGCCGGGAGCCTAGAGTCTGGAACTCGTCGCACCGAGGCAGGAAAATTGAGCCATTTGCCTTGAACTGACCCCGAGCACGAAATGTGGAGCCTAAAACCTGGAGACCGGAACTTGGAACTGATCCCATGCCCAGAGCCGGGAGCCTGCAGCCTTTAGCCTTTGGCGGTGAGCCTGGAACTGACACTGAGCCAGGCGCCTGAAGCATGGAGCCTTGAGCCTGGAGCCTGGATCCTGGAACTGACCGCGAGAATGGAGCCTGGAGCCTGGATCCCAGAGCTTGAAGCATGGAGCCTGGAGAGTGGAACCTGGAGAATGGATCCTGGAGTCTTGAGCCCTGACCCCAGAGCATGGAGCCCGGAGCCTGGAACTGACCCTGAACCTGGAGCCTGGAGAAAAGAGCTTGAAGCATGGCGCCTTGAGCCTGGAGCCTGGAACCTTGAGGAGGGGGCATGGAGCCTTGAACTGACTCTGAGCCCAGAGCCAAGAGCCCAGAGCCTGAAGCATGGAGTGAGGAGCCTGGAACTGATCCCCACCCTGGAGCCTATAGGCTGGAGCCCAGAGCATGAAGCACGGGGCCTTGAGCCTGGAGTCTAGAGCCTGGTTACTGGAGCCATGAACTGACCCTTAGCCTTGAGCCTTGAGTCTTGAGCACTAAGCATGGAACTGACCCTGAGGCTGGAGCCTGGAGCCAGGCGCCAGTAGCCCTTAACGCGTAGTAACGAACCTGGAGCAGAGAACCTGACGCCTGGAACTGTGCCCAAAAAAGGGAGCCTACAACCGGGAGCCAAGAGTCACGAACATACTCCGAGCCAAAAGCCTGGATCCCGGAGGAAGGAATGCTGAGAATGGAGCCTGGAGCCTTCAGCGGGGAGCCCGAAGCCCGGAGCCCTGAGCCTGGAGCCTGGAGTCTGGAGTCTTGAGTCGGGAGCCCTGATCCTGGACCATGGAGCCCAGAGCCTTGAGCCTGGTGACTTCAGCATAGAATTGACCTTGAGCCATGAGCTTGGAGCGTTTACCCTGGAGTATAGAACTTACACTGAGTGTGGAGGCTTGTGCTTGAAGCCTTCAGCCTTGAGGCTATTGCTTCGAGCATTTAGCCTGGAACGCGTAGCAATGAACCTGGACTATGGAGCCTGTAGCCTGGAACTGACCTTGAGCCCGAAAAGTAGAGCCTAAACCCTGGAGACCAGATCTTGGAACTGACCCCATACCAAGAGGCTGGAGCCCGGAGCCCGGAGCCCGGTCCCCGGAGCCCGGAGCCCGGAGCCCGGAGCCTGGAGCCTTGAGGGGGGAGATCGGAGCCTGGAACTGACCCTGACCCTGGAGCCTATAGCCTCGAGCCCAGAGCATAAAGTACGGAGCCTTGAGCCAACAGTCTAGAGCCTTGTGACTGGAGCCATAAACTGACCCTGAGCCATGAGCCTGGAGCCTTTAGCCCGGAGCATGGAACTGACCCCGAGGCTTGAGCCTGGAGAACGGAGCCTTGAGCCATGTGCCATTAGCCTGGAACATGTAGTCAGGAACTTTGAGCAAAGAACCTGTAGCCTGGAACTCTGCCCATAATATGGAGCCTTACACCTGGAGCCCGGAGCCACGAACATACTCCGAGCCCAAAGCCTGGATCCAAGAGGAAGGAGCGCGGAGCCTGGATCCTGGACCCTGGAGCCTGGAGCCATGAGCCGTGAGCCTGGATTCTGGAGCCTGGAGCGACGAGCCTTCAAACTGGAGCCCGGAGCCACAAACTGACCCTGATCACAGAGCCTCGAACTAACCCTGATCCCGGATCCTGGAGCGCTGTGTCTCGAACCTGGAGCCTGGAGCCTGGAGCCCAGAGCCCGGAACCTGGAGCCTTGAGCCTGGAGCCTGGAACCTGGAACCTGGAGCTTGGATCCTGGAGCCTGGAGCCTGGAGCATGGAGCCTGGAGCCCGGAGCCTGGAACGGACTAAGAGCCTTAAGCCTGGAGCCTGAAGCCTGGTACCCAAAGAATTGAACTGCCCCAAAGCCCGAAGCCTGGAGCCTTGAGCCTTGAGTGCGGAGCCATTAGCCTTTGATCAGGTTGCCGGGAGTCTTAAGCCTGGAGACTGGGGGCTTGAGCCCTTTGCCCGGAGCCTGGAACTTAACCTTAGCCCAGATTCTTGACACCAGAGTATGGAACATGGAGCATGGAGCCTGGAGCCCGGAGCCTTGAGCCTGGAGCCTGGAGCCTGGAGCCTGGAGCCTGGAGCCTGGAGACTGGAGCCTGAAGACTGGAGCCCTGAACCTACCCCAAGCCCGGAGCCTCGAGCCTGGAACTGAACTTAAGTCCGGGCCTTGGAGCCCGGAGATAAGAAATGACCCATAGCCCGGAACCCTGAACATGGAGCGTGGAGCGCAGATCCTTGAACTGACCCCGAGCACAGAACCTTGAGCTCTGAGCCTTCGGCCCGGATCATGGAGCCGTGAGCATGGAGCTCTGAGCCCGGAGCTGGGAGCCCAAAGCCTTGTACTTACTCAGAGTCAAGAGCCTGGATCCTGGAGTCATGAGCCCGGAGCCTGGAAATGACCCTGTGCCTGGAGCCTTGACCCCAGAGCCAAGAACTGACCCCGAGCACAAAACCTTGAGCCAGGACCCTGCAGCCCGGAGACTGGAACTGACCCCGAGCCTGGAGCCTGGAGCCTGGAGTCTGGAGCCTGGAACTGACCCCGAGTGCGGAGCCTTGAACCTGGATTCTGGAGACTGGAGTGTGGAAATGACCCCGTTCTCAGAGCCTGGAGGTAGGCGCGTGGATCCCCGAGCATGGAACTTACCCCGAGCCCGAACCCTTTGGTTTACAGGGATTCTTGTTAAGTATTATTTATTAGTTAGGTGTTATTATAGCGCTCTTACTCCCTGTGTAAAAGCTCGGATTCTTGAAATTGGATAATGGAGCGTGGATCTCAGAGCCTAGAGCCTGGAGCCTTGAAACTGGTGCCTGGAGCCTTGAATCTTGAGCCTTGAGCCTGGAACCTGGAGCTTGGAGCCCTCAACTGACCCCAGGCCCTGAGCGTGGAGCATGGAGCCTTGAGTTTGGATCCCGGAGCCCTTAACTGACCCCAAGCTCGGAGCATGGCGCATGGAGCATGGAGCATGGAGCTTGGAGCTTGGAGCTTGGAGCCTGGAGCCTGGAACCTGAAGCCTGGAACCTGGAGCCAAAAGCCTGGAACTGACACTGAGCCTGGAGCCTGGAGCCCAATTCCTGGAAATTACCCTGAGCAAGGAACCCTGAGCCTTGATCAGGTGTAATGGGCACGGAGCCTGGACCCTGGAGGCCGATGTGCAGTTTCTGAAACTGACCCCGAGCCTAGAGGGTTTAGCCTGGAACCCGGAGCATGGAACTGACCCCAAGCCAGGAGCCCTGTTTCTGGAACCAGGAGCCTGGTGCGCAGAGCCTTGATCCTTTAGCCCGGAGCCTGAAACTGATTCCGAGCCTGGATGCTCATCGCTCCATTCTCCAATTTCAAGAATCCGAGCTAGGGTTAAGTTCCAGACTCCGGGCTCAGGGCTCATGCCTCCAGTCTCCAGCCCTCAGATTCTGGGCTCCCTGCTCAAGGCTCATGGCTCTGCGGTCAAGGCTCCAGGCTCCAGGCTTCGGGCTTTGGGGCAGTTCCATTCTCCGGGTACCAGGCTTCAGGCTTCAGGCTCCAAGCTTAAGGCTCTTGGTAATTTCCAGGCTCCGGGTTCAAGGCTCTGGGCTCCAGGTTCCAGGATCCGGGAAAAAGGCTCCAGGTTCCAGAAACCACGCTCCTGGATCCGGGATCGGGGTCAGTTCGAGGCTCTGGGCTCAATGGTCTGGGATCAGGGTAAGTTTGTTGCTCCGTGCTCAAGTTTGCAGGCTCCAGGTTCCATGCTCCAGGCTCCAGGCTCCAGGCTCCAGGCTCCAGGGTCTTGGTCAGTTGCAGGCTCCGTGCTTCAGGCTACCGGTTCCAGACTCCAGGCTCGGAATCAGTTTAAGGCTCCCGGCTAAAGGATCCAGGCTCCGCGCTCCAGGCTCCTGGTTCCAGAAAAAGGGCTCCGGGCTTGGGGTCAGATCCATGCTCCGGGCTCAAGGCTAAAGCCTCTAGGCTCGGGGTTAGTTTCAGGCACCGCATATCGGGCTCCAGGCTCATGGCTCCAGGCTCCGTGCCCCTTACACCATGTCCAGGCTAAAGGTTCCTTGCTCAGGGTAATTTCCAGGCTGTGGGTTCTGGACTAATGGCTCCAGGCTCCAGGATCCAGGCACCAGGCTCCAGGCTCCAGGCTCCAGGCTCCAGGCTTTAGACTCCAGGCTCAAGGCTCTAGGCTCCAGGCTCCAGGCTCCAGGTTAAAGGCTCAGTGTCAGTTTCAGGCTTTTGGCTCCTGGTTCCGGGCTCCAGGCTCCAGGCTCAAGGCTCCAAGCTCCAGGCTCCATGCTCCATGCTCCGGGCTTGGGATAAGTTAAGGGCTCCAGGCACCAGGCTCCATGCTGCAGGCCTGGGGTCAGTTTAAGGCTCCAGGCTCAAGGCTCCAGACTCCAGGCTCAAGGCTCCAGGCTCCGAGCTGTAGGCTCCACGCTCCATTCTCCGATTTCAAGGATCCGAGCTAGGGTTAAGTTCCAGGCTCCGGGCTTAGGGCTCAAGCCTCCAGTCTCCAGCCTTCAGATTCCGGGCTCACTGCTCAAGGTTCATGGCTCTGTGCTCAAGGCTCCGGGCTCAAGGCTTCAGGCTTTGGGGCAGTTCCATTCTCAAGGTACCAGGCTTAAGGCTCCAGGCTTAAGGCTCTAGGTCAGTTCAAGGCTTCGGGCTCAAGGCTCCGGGCTCCAGGCACCAGGCTCCAGGCTCCAGGCTCCAGGCTCCAGGCTCCAGGCTCCAGGCTCCAGGCTCCAGGTTCCGGGCACCAAGTTCCAGGGTACAGACACCGCGCTCCAGGATCTGGGATCAGGGTCAGTTCGAGAATCTGGGCTCAATGCTCTGGGATAAGAGTCAGTTTTTTGCTCTGTGCTCCAGTTTGCGGGATCCAGGTTCCTTGCTCCAGGCTCAAGGTTCCAGGCTACGCGTTGCTTCCTCCGGGATTCAGGCTTTAGGCTGGGATTACTTCTAGACCATATGTTCATGGCTCCGGGCTAAAGGGTTTAAGGCTCCATCTTTTGGGCGCAGTGCCAGGCTACAGGTTCTATGCTCCAAGTTAGTGACTAAACATTCCAGGCAAATGGCACCAGGCTCAAGGCTCTGGTCTCCAGGCTCCAGTCTCGGGGTCAGTTCCAGGCTCCGTGCTCCCCCCTCTAGGTTCCAGACTCCGTGCTCAAGGCTCTTGGCATGGGGTCAGTTCCAAGATCTGCTCTCCAGGTTTAAGGCTCCACTTTTCGGGCTAGAGATCAGTTCCAGGCTACAAGCTCCAGGTTCGTTGCCAAGCATTCTCGGCTAAAGGCGCCGAGCACCGCGCTCCAGGCTCCCGGCTCCAGGCTCAAGGCTCAAGGCTCCAGGCTCCAGGCTCCAGGCTCCAGGCTCTAGGATCCAGGCTAAAGATGCCTTGCTCAGTGTCAGTTCCAGGCTCCGGGCTCCCCTGCTCAAGGCTCTGGGCTCCGGGCTCTGGGCTCCGGGCTCCGGGCTCCGGGCTCCGGGCTCCGGGCTCTGGGAATGGGGTCAGTTCCAAGTTCCGGTCTCCAAGTTTAAGGCTCCACATTTCGTACTCAGGCTCAGTTCAAGGCAAATGGCTCCATTTTCCAGCCTCATTGCTATGTGATCCCGACTGTAGGCTCCCGGCACAAGGCTCAAGGCTGAAGGCTAAAACCTCAAAGCTCCAGGTTCGGGGTAAATTCCTTTCTCCGGGCTCAAGGCTCCAAGCTCAAGGCTTGGGGTCAGTTCCACGCTGTAGGCTCCATGCTCAAGGCTGTATGGTTCATTCTCTTGACTCCAGGCTCCAGGCTCCAGGGTCTTGGTCAGTTGCAGCCTCTTTACTCCAGGCTCCAGGCACCAGGCTCCAGGCTCCAGGCTCAAGGCTCAGTGTCAGTTTCAGGCTTTTGGCTCCTGGTTCCAGGTTCCAGGCTCCAGGCTCCAGGCTCAAAGCTCCAGGCTCCAGGCTCAAGGCTCCAGGCTCCAGGCTCCGGGCTTGGGGTCAGTTAAGGGCTCAAAGCTCTTCCATGCTCTGGGCTAAAGAATCCAGGCTCTGGACTCGGAGTAAGTTCCAGGCTATGGGCTCCATGCTCCAGGTTCCAGGCTCCAAGCTCCAGGCTCCAGGCTCCAGGCTCAAGGCTCAATGCTCAAGGCTCCAGGACCCAGGCTCAAGGCTCCGGGCTCAGAGCTCCAGGCTAGGCTCCGGGCTGCGGGCTTCTGGCTATGTGCTTCATGCTCCAGGCTCCGGGCTGTGGGCTCCAGGCTCAAGACAAAAGGCTCCGGGCTCCAGGCTCCAAGCTCAAGGCTCCAGGCTCCAGGCTCTGGGCATGGACTCAGTTCCAAGTTCCAGTCATGTTCCAGGCACGGGGTCAGTTCCAGTCTACGGACTCCAGGCATGGGCTCAAGACTCCACGCTCCTAGCTCCGCTAGCTCATGGCTCTTTGCTCGGGATCATTTCAAGGCTCCGCGAACAGGGACCCAAGTTTCGGGTTCATGGTGTATTCCATGCTCTGGCCAGTGGGCTCAACACTCCAGGCTCGGGGCATTGGGTCAGGTCCAAGTTCCGGTCTCAAGGCAAAAGGCTCCAGGCTTCGGGCAAAGTTCCATGCTCGGGGTTCCACGCCCAGGTCTCCAGGCTCTGGGAACAGGGTAACTTCCATGCTCTGGGCTCCAGAATCAAGGCTCCGGACTCGGAGTCAGTTCCAGGCTCCGGGCTCCAGGCTCCAGGCTCCAGGATCTAGGCTAGAGGCTCTTGGCTCAAGGCTCCGGGCTCAAGGCTCAAGGCTCTTGGCATGGGGTCAGTTCCAAGTTCCGATCTCCAGGTTTTTGGTTCCATTGTTCGGGCTTGGGGTCAGTTCCAGGCAACAGGCTCCATAGTCCAGGTTCGTTTCTACGTGTTCCAGGCTCAAGGCTCCCAGCACTTGGCTCCAGGCTTAAGGCTCAAAGCTCAAGGCTACAGGCACGGGGTAAGTTCCATTCTCCGGGCACAAGGCTCAAAGCTAATGGCTCAGGGTCAGTTCGTGGCTCAAGTCACCATGCTCTAGGCTCCGTTCTCTGGGCTCCAGCCTCAGGGCGCCATTTTTCAAGCTCTTGGCTCCAGGCTCCAGGCTCGGGGTCAGTTCCAGGCTTAAGGCTCCATTCTCCGGGGTCAGGGCTTTTTACTCCAGACTCTTGGCTCATGGCTCCAGGCTCCTGGCTCCAAGCTCCAGGCTCCAGGCTCAAGGCTCAATGCTCAAGGCTCCAGGACCCAGGCTCAAGGCTCCGGGCTCAGAGCTCCAGGCTAGGCTGCGGGCTTCTGGCTATGTGCTTCATGCTCCAGGCTCCGGGCTGTGGGCTCCAGACTCAAGACAAAAGGCTCCAGGCTCCAGGCTCCAGGCTCCAAGCTCAAGGCTCCAGGCTCCAGGCTCTGGGAACGGACTCAGTTCCAAGTTCCAGTCATGTTCCTGGCACGGGGTCAGTTCCAGTCTACGGGCTCCAGGCATGGGCTCAAGACTCCACGCTCCTAGCTCCGCTAGCTCATGGCTCTTTTCTCGGGATCATTTCAAGGCTCCGCGAACAGGGACCCAAGTTTCGGGTTCATGGTGTATTCCATGCTCTGGCCAGTGGGCTCAAGACTCCAGGCTCCAGGTTCCGGGCACCAGGCTCGAGTTTTAGACACCGCGCTCCAGGATCAAGGATCAGGGTCAGTTCTTGACTCTAGGCTCAATGCTCTGGGATAAGGGTCAGTTTGTTTCTCCGGGCTAAAAACTCAAGGCTCAAGGCTCAGATTCAGTTAATTGCTCCAGTCACAAGGCTCTAGACTCACGGCTAAAGGCTCCATGCTTTATGCTCTGGGCTCATGGCCTTAGGCTCCAGGGTGGGGGTCAGTTCCAGCCTCCGGGCTCCATGCTTCAGGCTCTGGGCTCAAGGCTCCGGGCTCAGTTTCAGTTCCAGGCTTCGTGCTCCCCCTTCCAGGCTCCAGGCTCCTGGCACCAGGCTCTTGGAAGGGGGTCAGTTCCAAGATTTATTCTCCAGGTTTTGGGCTCCACTTTTCGGGCTCGAGGTCAGATCCAGGCTTGAGGCTCCATAGTCCAGGTTTGTTGCTACGCGATCAAGGCTCAAGGTTCCCAGCACCAGGCTCCAGGCTGAAGGCTCCAAGCTCAAGGCTCCAGCCTCAAGGTAAGTTCCATGCTCCAGGGTAAAGGCTCCAAGATTAAGGCTCGGGGTAGATTCCAGGCTGAAGTCACCGGGCTCAAGGCTCCGGGCTCCAGGCTCAAGGCGCCTTGCTTCAAACTCTTGGCTCTAGGCTCCAGGCTCCATTCTTGGGGTAACTTCCAGGCTCTAGGATCCAGGCTAAAGACGCCTTGCTCAGTGTCAGTTCCAGGCTCCGGGCTCCCCTGCTCAAGGCTCCGGGCTCCGGGCTCCAGGCTCTGGGAATGGGGTCAGTTCCAAGTTCCGGTCTCCAAGTTTTAGGCTTCACATTTTGAGCTCGGCGTTAGTTCCAGGCAAGAGGCTCCATTTTCCAGGCTCGTTGCTACGCGTTCCAGGCTCCAGGCTCCTGGCACAAGGTTTTTTCCAGGCTCCGGGCTCCTGGCTTTGGGCTTGGGGTCTTTTTCCAGGCTCATGGCTCCATGCTCATGGCTCCAGGCTCCAAGTTCAAAGCTCAAGGCTCTGGGCTCGGGATCATTTCAAGGCTCCGGGAACCAGGACCCAAGTTTCGAGGTCAGGGTGTATTCCATGCTCTGGCCTGTGGGCTCAAGACTCCAAGCTCGGGGCACTGGGTCAGTTCCAAGTTCTGGTCTCCAGGCTAAAGGCTCTAGGCTTCGGGCAAAGTTCCATGCTCGGGGTTCCACGCCCTGGTCTCCATGCTCTGGGAACGGGGTCACTTCCATGCTCTGGGCTAAAGAATCCAGGCTCTGGACTAGGAGTAAGTTCCAGGCTATGGGCTCCATGCTCCAGGTTCCAGGCTCCAAGCTCCAGGCTCAATGCTCAAGGCTCCAGGACCCAGGCTCAAGGCTCCGGGCTCAGAGCTCCAGGCTAGGCTGCGGGCTGCGGGCTTCTGGCTATGTGCTTCATGCTCCAGGCTCCGGGCTGTGGGCTCCAGGCTCAAGACAAAAGGCTCCGGGCTCCAAGCTCCAAGCTCAAGGCTCCAGGCTCCAGGCCCTGGGAACGGACTCAGTTCCAAGTTCCAGTCATGTTCCAGGCACGGGGTCATTTCCAGTCTACGGGCTCCAGGCATGGGCTCAAGACTCCACGCTCCTAGCTCCGCTAGCTCATGGCTCTTTGCTCGGGATCATTTCAAGGCTCCGCGAACAGGGACCCAAGTTTCGGGTTCATGGTGTATTCCATGCTCTGGCCAGTGGGCTCAAGACTCCAGGCTCGGGTTTTTGGGTCAGGTCCAAGTTCCGGTCTCAAGGCAAAAGGCTCCAGGCTTCGGGCAAAGTTCCATGCTCGGGGTTCCACGCCCAGGTCTCCAGGCTCTGGGAACAGGGTAACTTCCATGCTCTGGGCTCCAGAATCAAGGCTCCGGACTCGGAGTCAGTTCCAGGCTCCGGGCTCCAAGCTCCAGGCTCCAGGATCTAGGCTAGAGGCTCTTGGCTCAAGGCTCCGGGCTCCGGGCTCCGGGCTCAAGGCTCTTGGCATGGGGTCAGTTCCAAGTTCCGATCTCCAGGTTTTTGGCTCCATTGTTCGGGCTTGGGGTCAGTTCCAGGCAACAGGCTCCATAGTCCAGGTTCGTTTCTACGCGTTCCAGGCTCAAGGCTCCCAGCACTTGGCTCCAGGCTTAAGGCTCAAAGCTCAAGGCTACAGGCACGGGCTAAGTTCCATTCTCCGGGCACAAGGCTCAAAGCTAATGGCTCAGGGTCAGTTCGTGGCTCAAGTCACCATGCTCTAGGCTCCGTTCTCCGGGCTCCAGCCTCAGGGCGCCATACTTCCAGCTCTTGGCTCCAGGCTCCAGGCTCGGGGTCAGTTCCAGGCTTAAGGCTCCATGCTCCGGGGTCAGGGCTTTTTACTCCAGACTCTTGGCTCATGGCTCCAGGCTCCTGGCTCCAGGCTCCAGGCTCAAGGCTCAAGGCTCCAGGCTCCAGGCTCAAGGCTCCAGGATCCAGGCTCAAGGCTACGGGATCAGGGCTCCAGGATAGGTTTCGGGCTGCGGGCTTCTGGCTGCGTGCTCCATTCTCCAGGCTCCGGGCTGCGGGCCACCGGCTCAAGACTAAAGGCTCCGGGTTTCGGGCTCCGGGCTCACAGCTCTGGGCGTGGAGTCAGTTCCAAGTTCCAGTTATGTTCCAGGCACAGGGTCAGTTCCAGTCTACGGGCTCCAGGCACGGGCTCTAGGCTCCGCGCTCCAGGTTCCAGACTTCAGGCTTAAGCACGGGGTCATTTCCAGGCTCCGGCTCCAGGCTCAAATCTCAATGCTCACGGCTCTTGGCTCACGGCTCCATGCTCCGGGCTCATGGCTCCCTGCACTTGGTCAGTTTGAGGATCTGGGCTTTGAGCTCCAGTTCTTAATCCCGTGTCTCTAAGCTCCGCGCTCCAGGCTCCGCCCTCCAGACTCAAGGCTCCAGGTTATTTTTAAGTGTAAGGCTCCGTTCTCCAGGTTACCGGTTCAGAACTCTGGGCTCGGGTTCAGTTCCAGGCTGGGGGCTGGGGGCTGGGGGCTGGGGGCTGGGGGCTGGGGGCTGGGGGCTCCGGACTACGGACTCCGGACTCCGGACTCCTTTCCTCCGGCCTCCAGGCTCCGGGCTTCTTGCACTGGGCTCAGGGCTCCCGGCTCCATGTTTGCGTTCATTTCCAGGCTTACGGGCTCCGTGCTTCGGTCTCATGTTCAGTTCCAGGCTCAAAGTGCTCCTAGTGCTGGGCAAAGAGCAACAGGCTCACCACATTGCCCAGACCTCTGGATTTTCCTTGTTTTCTTGGTAGAAGAGGAAATAATGTCATTTTTGAGCGTTTCAAACAATGAGAAGATTTTTTGGTCACTGTAAGAAAAGAATATTTTTGTCTCAAGGACAACTTTATGAACTGAAAAGACTCGAATAAAAAGGTAATAAACCACTTATTTCTGACTTCTTTTTTGCGTTTTTCTACTTTTCATAGTAGAAGAGGAAAAAAATGTCATTTTTGAGCCATTCAGACGATAAGAAGCTGTTTTGGTCACTTTGAGAAAAGGATGTTTTTTTTCTCAAGAAGAACTTCATGATCGTAGAAGACTTTGACAAAACAGCCAGAAAAAACTTATTTCTGACTCTTTTTTAGTGTTTTCAATTTTTTCTGACTATGTAGGTAGAAATGTCATTTTTGAGCGTTTTACACGATGAGATGCTGTTTTTGTCACTTTGAGACAAGGACGTTTTTTTCCAGCAGAACTTCCTGATTTGAAAATACTTATACAAAAAAGCCATAAACACTTATTTCTGACTCATTTTTAGTGTTTTCATGCTTTTCTGAGTAGAAGAGGCAAAAATGTAATTTTTGAGCGTTTCAGACGATAAAAAGCTGTTTTGGTCACTTTGAGAAAGGGATGTTTTTTCATGATCTGAGAAGACTTTGACAAAACAGCAATAAAACACTTATTTCTGACTTGTTTTTAGTGTTTTTATGCTTTTATGAGTAGAAGATTTTTTTTTTTTTTTTTAAATGTCATTTTTGAGCGTTTCAGACGATCAGAAGCTGTTTTGGTCACTTTGAGACAAAGATTTTTTTTTTTTTAATCAGAACTTCATGATTTGAGAAGACTTTAAAAAAAAACAGCCATAAAACACTTATTTCTTACTTATTTTAAGTGTTTTCAAACGTTTCTGAGTAGAAGATTCAACAATGTCATTTTTGAACGTTTCAGATGATAAGAAGCTGTTTTGGTCACTATGAGACAAAGATGTGTTTTTCAAGCAGAACTTCATGATTTGAGAAGACTTTTAAAAAACAGCCATAAAACACTTTTCGCGGACTTGTTTTTAGTTTTTTTTATGCTTTTATGAGTAAAAAATGCAAAAATGTCATTTTTTAGCGTTTAAGACGATCAGAAGCTTTTTTGTCACTTTGAGACAAGGACGTTTTTTAAAGACCTCAGACGACTTTAACAAAATAGCAATAAAACTCTTATTTTTGACTTGTTTTTATGTGTTCTCATGCTTTTCTTACTATATTGTTAAAAATTTCAGTTTTTAGCGTTTCATTTCACGCAAGCAGAAGCTGATTGTGTCACTTTTGAGACAAGGATGTTTTGTCTCAAGCAGAACGTAAAGCTTCACACTTAGTTCTGGCATTTCTCAAACCGCCCCGTGGAGTTTGAATGCTGCCTGACATTGCAGCCACACTCTAGTGGACGAACTCTGTCCGTGGTCCTGATTCTTTGTCTTTCTTTCTCTCTTGCTCTCTCTCTCCCTCTTTCCTCCACCCCCCTTAAAGCTGCACACTTGCGTGCATGGATGAGGAAGAGTACTGGGAAATGTCGCACTGACCCTTGTCAGGGTTAGACCGGGACGGCTGGTGGACGGTGTGGACTCTGTCTTTTTTCCACCCCGTGTTATTTTTCCAGAGACAGAACACCGGTTAGCCCTTTTTTTAAGCTCCGGTTCTTTTCTCATCTGGAGCTGGATAACGATAAAACATGAACTGTATGTTGAACTTTGTTATTTCTTTTCCAGAGACAACCCCTGTAAGCCTAACACCTTTTTTTTTCTTTTTGTTTAACCTCCGGGGTTTCTCCTCAACTTCAGCCCGAAACCTAACCTTGTTCCAGATCTTATTCTTTTCCCCTCTCTCCCTCTCTCTTACCTCATGCCCCCTTAAAGCTACTCACTGAGTTGTGGAACTTTTTCAAACCCCCCAGTGGGAATGGAATGCTGCCCAACATCAGAGCCTCACACTCGGGGACGAACTCTCGCCCTGGTCCTGGTTCTTCTTTTCCTCTTTTCTCCCCCTTTTTCTTCCAGCCACCTTGAAGCTGCACATTTGCATGCGCTGAGGAGGAGGAGCGCCGGGAAATGTCGCCCTTACACGGGTCAGGATTAGGCCTGGACGGCCGGCGGACCGTGTGTAAGTCTGACTTTTTTCCAGGCCTGTGTGGGACTTTGCTATTTTTCTAGGCCTTTGCGGGAATCTGTTTTTTTTTTTTTTTTTTTTTTTTCAAAGACAGAACGCCGATTTTCTGATCCCCCTTTTAACTTCCGGTGCTTTTCTCATTTAGAGCTGGATAACGGTAAAAGTCGAACCGTATGAAGGACTTTGTTTTTTTTTTGTTTTTTTTTCCTTGAAAGAACTGTTAAAGCGTTCAAGTCCGGATTCTGGCTTCCACTGCAATAAACGATGCTTTCACGTGTGCTCTCTTTAGCCGCTTTTGTGGGCATATTTATTATAATTTTTACTCACAACTTACATAGCGCGTAGCAACAACTAAAGCCATGACCATGAGCTCCGAAAAGGAGAAGGACAAAAGGAAATAAATACACAACATCCTGTAGGCGTCTACAAAATAAAAGCCTCTTTTACACAGGGAGTAAGAAGTATAATAACAAATACTTAATAAAAACCCCTGTAAGAATAAGTCTTCAGGCTCGGGGTAAGTTCCATGCTCGGGGATCCACGCCCCTGGCTCCAGGCTCTTAGAACGGGGTCATTTCCACACTCCGGGCTCCAGAATCCAGGTTCAAGGCTCCGCACTCGGGGTCAGTTTCAGGCTCCAGGCTCCAGACTCCAGGCTCATGGCTCAGTGCTTCGAGCTCCAGGCTTCAGTTCCAGACTCAGGGCTGCAGGGTCCTGGCTCAAGGTTTTGTGCTCGGGGTCAGTTCTAGGCTCTGGGCTCAAGCCTCCAGGCAAAGGGTCATTTCCAGGCTCCGGGCTCCCGGCTCCCGGCTCCCGGCTCCAGGCTCATGGCTCCATGCTCACGGCTCCATGATCCGGGCCCCAGGGTCCGAGCTCAAGATTCTGTGCTCGGGGTCAGTTCCAGGATCCGCGCTCCACACTCCATTTTCAGGGCTTTGGGCTTGGGGTCATTTCGTTGCTCCGGGCTCCAAGGTCCGGACTTAAGGTCAGTTCCAGGCTCTATGCTCCAGGCTCCAAGCTCACGGCTCCATGCTACAGGATCCAGGCTTGGGGTAAGTTCCAGGGTTCGGGTTCCAGTCTCAGGGATCAAGGCTCAATATTCATGGTCAGTTCAAGGCTCCTGGTTCTTTTCTCCGGGCTCGGGGTCACTTCGAAAATCATGGTTCCGGGCTCATGTCATAAAGGTCTTGGCTCTAGATTCCGCGCACGAGGCCAAAGGCTCAAGGCTCCAGGCTCCAGGCTCAAGGCTCAAGGCTCAAGGCTTGAGGCTCCAGGCTCATGGCTCCAGGCTCCAGGCTCAAGGCTCATGGCTACATGTTCCAGGCTTAAGGTTCCAGGCTCCAGGGTCGTTGTCAGTTGCAGACTCCGTTCTCCAGGCTACCAGCTCCAGACTCCAGGATTGGGATCAGTTTCAGGCTCCAGGCTTAAGGATCCAGGCTGCGTGCTCCAGGCTCCAGATTCCAGGCAAAGGGCTCCGGGCTTGGGGTCAGTTCCATTCTAAGGGTGCCAAGCTGAGGCCTCTGGGCTCGGGGTAAGTTTCAGGCACCGCGCATCGGGCTCCAGGCTCCTGGCTCCGTGCCCCAAACACCAGGTCAAGGTGCAAGGTTCCTCGCTCAGGGTTATTTCCAGGCTTTGGGCTCCGGGCTCCAGGCTCCAGCCTCCAGCCTCCAGCCTCCAGCCACCAGGATGAAGGATCCAGAATCCAAACTCCAAGTTCCATGCTCCATGCTCCGGGCTTTGGGTAGGTTAAGAGCTCAAGGCTCCAGGCTCCCGACTCCAGATGCCAGGCTCAAGTCTCCAGGCTCAAGGCTCCGGGCTCCAGGCTCCACGCTCCATTCTCCAGTTTAAAGAATCTGGGCTAAGGTTATGTTCCAGGCTCCGGGCAAAGGGCTAAAGCCTCCAGTCTCTAGGCTTAAGACTCCGGGCTCCCTGCACAAAGGCTCATGGCTCCGCAATCAAGGCTCAAGGCTCCAGGCTCCAGGCTTCCGGCTTTGGGGCAGTTCAATTCTCCGGGTACCAGGCTTCAGGCTCCAGGCTTAAGGCTTTTGGTCAGTTCCAGGCTCCGGGCTCAAGGCTCCAGGCTCAAGGCTCAAGGCTCCATGTTCCGGGCTCCAGGCTCCAATTTCCAGACACCGCGCTCCAGGATCCGGGATCGGGGTCAGTTCGAGGCTCTGGGATCAGGGTCAGTTTATGGTTCCGGGCTCCAGTTTGAAGGCTCGTGGCTCCAGGCTCCAGGCTCCAGGCTCAAGGCTCCAGGCTCCAGGCTCCAGGCTCCAGGCTCCGCGTTCCTTCCTCTGGGATCCAGGCTTTGGGCTCGGAGTATGTTCTTGGCTCCGGGCTCCAGGTTTAAGGCTCCATATTATGGGCACAGTTCCAGGCTAAAGGTTCTATGCTCCAAGTTTTTGACTACATGTTCCAGGCTAATGGAACATGGCTCAAGGCTCCGTTCTCCAGGCTCAAGCTTCGGGGTCAGTTCCATGCTCCAAGCTCAAGACTCCAGGCTCAAGCCTCAGCATCAGTTTATGGCTCCAGTCAAAAGGCTCTAGACTGCAGGCTCAAGGCTCCGTGCTTTATGCTCTGGGCTCAAGGCTATAGGCTCCAGGGTCGGGGTCAGTTCCATGCTCCGATCTCCCCCCTCAAGGCTCCAGGCTCCGGGCTCCGGGCTCAAGCCTCTTGGTATGGGGTCAGTTCCAAGATCTGGTCTCCAGGGTTTAGGCTCCACTTTTCGGGCTCGAGGTCAGTTCCAGGCTATAGTCTCCATAGTCCAGGTTCGTTGCTACTCGTTCAAGGCTTAAGGCTCGAAACACCAGGCTCCAGGCTGAAGGCTCCAAGCTCAAGGCTCCAGGATCAGGGTAAGTTCCATGCTCCAGGGTAAAGGCTCTAAGCTCAAGGCTCGGGGTCAATTCAAGGCTCAAGTCACTGGGTTCAAGGCTCCGGGCTCCACGCTCAAGGCACCATGCTTCAAGCTCAAGGCTCCAGGCTTGGGGTCAGTTCAAGGCTAAAGGCTTCAGGCTCTGCTCTCCAGGCTTCACTCTCAAGGCTTCAGGCTCCAGGCTCCAGGCTCCAGGCTCCAGGCTCCAAGCTCCAAGCTCAAGGCTCCAGGCTCAAGGCTAAGTGTCAGTTCCAGGCTTTGGGCTCCAGGTTTCTGGCTCCAGGCTACAAGCTTAAGGCTCCATACTCCATACTCTGGGCCAGGGGTCAGTAAAGGGCTCCAGGCTCCAGGCTCAAGGCTCCAGGCTCTGGGATCAAGGCTAAAGACGCCTGGCTCAGTGTCAGTTCCAGGCTCCGGGCTTCCCGCTCAAGGCTCCAGGCTCCGGGCTCCGGGCTCCAGGCTGTGGGCATGGGGTCAGTTCCAAATTCTGGTCTCCAGGTTTTAGGTTCTAAATTTCGTTCTCGGGGTCAGTTCAAGGCAAATGGCTCCTTTTTCCAGCCTCGTTGCTACGTGTTCCAGATTCTAGGCTCCCGGCACAAGCCTCAAGGCTGAAGGCTCAAAGCTCCGGGCTCGGGGTAAATTCCTTTCACCGGGCTCAAGGCTCTAAGCTCGAGTCTTGGGGTCAGTTCCAGGCTCTGGGCTCCAGGTTCCATGCTCAAGGCTGCATGGTTCATTCTCTTGACTTCAGGCTCCAGGCTCCAGGCTCCAGGCTCCGGGCTCCAGGCTCCAGGGTCTTGGTCAGTTGCAGGCTCCGTGCTCCAGGCTACCGGTTCCCGACTCCAAGCTCGGAATCAGTTTCAGGCTCCGAGCTAAGGAATCAGGCTCCGTGCTCCAGGCTCCTGGTTCCAGAAAAAGGGCTCCGGGCTTGGGGTCATATCCATGCTCCGGGCTCAAGGCTAAATCCTCAAGGCTCGGGGTCAGTTTCAGGCACCGCACATCGGGCTCCGGGCTCCAGGCTCCAGGCTCCCGGCTCCGTGCCCCTTACACTACGTCCAGGCTCAAGGTTCCTTGCTCAGGGTAATTTCCAGGGTGTGGGTTTTGGACTCATGGCTCCAGGCTCAAGGCTCCAGGCTCCAGGCACCAGGCACCAGGCTCCAGGCTCAAGGCTCAATGTCAGTTTCAGGCTTTTGGCTCCCGTTTCCAGGCTCCAGGCTCCAGGCTCCAGGCTCCAAGCTCCAGGCTCCTTTGTCCATACTCAGGGCTTGGGGTCAGTTAAGGGCTCCAGTCTTCAAGCTCCAGGCTCCATGCTCTTGGCCTGGGGTCAGTTAAGGGCTCCAGGCTCCAGGTTCCAGGCTCCAGGCTCCAGGCTCCAGGCTCAAGGTTCAAGGCTCCAGACTCCAGGCTCAAGGCTCGAGGCTCCGAGCTCCAGACTCGGCACTCCATTCTCCGATTTAAAGAATCCGAGCTAGGGTTAAGTTCCAGGCTCCGGTCTCAGGGCTCAAGCCTCCAGTCTCCAACCTTCAGATTCCGGGCTCCCTGCTCAAGGCTCATGGCTCTGCACTCAAGGCTCTGGGCTCCAGGCTTCGGGCTTTGGGGCAGTTCCATTCTCCGGGTTCCAGGCTATAGGCTCCAGGCTAAAGGCTCTAGGTAAGTTCCAGGCTACGGGCTCAAGGCTCAGGGCTCCAGCCTCCAGGCTCAAGGTTCAAGGCTCCAGGCTCTAGGTTCCGGGCACCAGGCTCCAGGGTCCAGACACCGCGCTCCAGGATCTGGGATCCGGGTCAGTTCGAGACTCTGGGCGCAATGCTCTGGGATTAGGGTCAGTTTGTTGCTCCGTGCTCCAGTTTGCAGGCTCCAGGTTCCATGCTCCAGGCTCAAGGCTCCAGGCTCAAGGCTCCAGGCTCCAGGCTCCGCGTTGCTTCCTCCGGGATCCAGGCTTTGGGCAAGGAATTCTCCTAGCCCATATATTCATGGCTCCGGGCTCCAGGTTTAAGGCTCCATATTTTGGGCACAGTGTCAGGCTACAGGTTCTATGCTCCAAGTTAGTGACTACACATTCCAGGCTAATGGCACCTGGCTCAAGGCTCAAGGCTCTGGTCTCCAGGTTCAGGTCTCGGGGTCAGTTCCAGGCTCCGTTCTCCCTCCTCAAGGTTCCAGGCTCCGGGCTCAAGGCTCTTGGCATGGGATCAGTTCCAAGATCTGGTCTCCAGGTTTAAGGCTCCACTTTTCAGGCTTGAGGTCAGTTCCAGGCTAAAGGCTCCATAGTCCAGGTTTGTTGCCAAGCGTTCCAGGCTAGAGGCTCCCAGCACCAGGCTCCACGCTCTAGGCTCCCGGCTCCAGGCTCAAGGCTCTAGGCTCTAGGCTCCAGGCTCCAGGCTCCAGGCTCCAGGCTCCAGGCTCCAGGCTCCAGGCTCCAGGCTCCAAGCTCCGGTCTCCAGGATCTAGCCTTGGGGTCAGTTCCATGCTGAGGGCTCAAGACTCCAGGCTCAAGGCTCAGGGTCAGTTCATGGCTCCAGTCACCAGGCTCTAGACTCCAGGCTAAAGGCCCCGTTCTTCATGCTCTTGGCTCCAGCCTATAGGTTCCAGGGTGGGGGTCAGTTCCAGGCTCCTCGCTCCATCCTTCAGGCTCTGGGCTCAAGGCTCCGGGCTCAGAGTCAGTTCCAGGCTCCGTGACCCCTCCTCAAGGTTCCATGCTCTGGGCTCCAGGCTCTTGGCATGGGGTTCAGTTCCAAGATGTGGTCTCCAGGTTTTAGGCTCCACTTTTCGGGCTCGAGGTCAGTTCCAGGCTATAGGCTCTATAGTCCAGGTTCGTTGCTACGCGTTCAAGGCTCAAGGCTCCAAACACCAGGCTCCAGGTTTAAGGCTCCAAGCTCAAAGCTCCAGGCTCATGGTAAGTTCCATGCTCCAGGGTAAAGGCTCCAAGCTCATGGCTCGGGGTCAATTCCAGGCTCAAGTCACTGGGTTCAAGGCTCCGGGCTCCAGGCTCAAGACACCATGCTTCAAGCTCAAGGCTCCAGGCTCCAGGCTTGGGGTCAGTTCAAGGCTAAAGCCTTTTGGCTCTTCTCTCTAGGCTTCGCTCTCAAGGCTCCAGGCTGTTGGCTCCAGGCTCACGGCTTTAGGCTCAAGGCGCTTGGCTCATGGGTCTTGGTCAGTTGCAGGCTCCGTTCTCCAGGCTACCGGCTCCAGACTCCTTGTTCCTTTCTCAGGGTAATTTCCATGCAGTGAGCTCTGGGCTCCAGGCTCCAGGCCCCAGGCCCCAGGCCCCAGGCCCCAGGCCCCAGGCCCCAGGCCCCAGGCTCAAGGCTCCAGGCTCCAGGCTCAAGGCTCAAGGCTCCAGGCTCAAGGTTCCAGGCTCCATTCTCCATGCTCAGGGGATGGGGTCAGTAAAGGGCTCCTGGCTCCAGACTCCAGGCTCCAGGCTCCAGGCTCCAGGCTCCAGGCTCCAGGCTCCAGGCTCCAGGCTCAAGGCTCCAGGCTCTGGCATCCAGGCTAAAACGCCTGGCTCAGTGTCAGTTCCAGGCTCCGGGCTTCCCGCTCAAGGCTCCAGGCTCCAGGCTCAAGGCTGTGGGCATGGGGTCAGTTCGAAGTTCCGGTCTCCAGGTTTAAGGCTCCACATTTCATGCTCGGGGTCAGTTCAAGGCAAATGGCTCCTTTTTCCAGCCTCGTTGCTACGTGTTCCAGACACTAGGCTCCCGGCACAAGCCTCAAGGCTGAAGGCTCAAAGCTCAAAGCTCCAGGCTCGGGGTAAATTTTTTTCACCGGGCTCAAGACTCCAAGCTCGAGGCTTGGGGTCAGTTCCACGCTCTAGGCTCCAGGCTCCATGCTCAAGGCTGCATAGTTCATTCTCTTGGCTCCAGGCTCAAGGGTCTTAGTCAGTTTAAGGCTCCGTGCTCCAGGATTCCGGTTCCAGACTCCAAGCTCGGAATCAGTTTCAGGCTCCGGGCTAAAGGATCCAGGCTCCACGCTCAAGGCTCAGGGCTCCATGCTCCTGGTTCCAGAAAAAGGGCTCCGGGCTTGAGGTGAGATCCATGCTCCGGGTTCAAGGGTAAAGCTTCTAGGCTCTGGGTCAGTTTCAGGCATCGCACATCAGGCTCCAGGCTCCCGGCTCCCGGCTCCCGGCTCCAGGCTCTAGGCTCTAGGCTCTAGGCTCCAGGCTCCAGGCTCCAGGCTCCAGGCTCCAGGCTCCAGGCTCAAGGCTCAAGGCTCAATGTCAGTTTCAGGCTTTTGGCTCCTGGTTCAGGCCTCAGGGCTCCAGGCTCCAAGCTCCAACCTCCAGGCTCCATTTTCCATGCTCAGGGGATGGGGTCAGTTAAGGGCTCCAGGCTCCAAGCTCCAGGCTCCATGCTCCGGGCCTGGGGTCAGTTTAGGGCTCCAGGCTCCAGGTTCAAGGCTAAAGGCTCCAGACTCCAGACTCAAGGCTCAAGGCTCTGAGCTCAAGGCTCGGCACTCCATTCTCCGATTTCATTAATCCGAGCTAGGGTTAAGTTCCAGGCTCCGGAATCTGGGCTCAAGCCTCCAGTTTCCAGCCTTAAGATTCGGGGCTCCCTGCTCAAGGCTCATGGCTCTGTGGTCAAGGCTCCAGGCTCCTGTCTCCAGGCTCCGTGCTCCTTACACCATGTCCAGGCTCAAGGTTCCTATCTCAGGGTAATTTCAGGGCAGAGGGTTCTGGACTCATGGCTCCAGGCTCCAGGAACCAGGCTCCAGGCTCCAGGCTCCATTCTCCATGCTCAGGGGATGGGGTCAGTAAAGGGCTCCTGGCTCCAGACTCCAGGCTCCAGGCTCCAGGCACCAGGCTCCAGGCTCAAGCCTCAAGGCTCAAGGCTCCAGGCTAAAGGCTCAGTGTCAGTTTCAGGCTTTTGGCTCCTGGTTCCGGGCTCCAGGATCAAGGCTCAAAGCTCCAGGCTCCATGCTACATGCTCCGGGCTTGTGGTCAGTTAAGGGCTCCAGGCTCCATGCTCCGGGCCTGGGGTCAGTTAAGGGCTCCATACTCAAGGCTCCAGACCTCATGCTCAAGGTTCCGGGCTCCAGGTTTCGGGCTTTTGGGCAGTTCCATTCTCCAGGTGCCAGACTTCAGGCTCCAGGCTTAAGGCTCTAGGTCAGTTCCAGGTTCCGGGCTCCAGGCTCCAGGCTCCAGGTTCCAGGCACCAGGGTCCAGACACCGCGCTCCAAAATCTGGGATCGGGGTCAGTTCAAGACTCTGGGCTCAATGCTCTGGGATAAGGGTTAGTTTGTTGCTCCGTGCTCCAGTTTGCAGGCTCCAGGTTCCTTGCTCCAGGCTCAAGGCTCCAGGCTCTGAGTTGCTTCCTCCGGGATCCAGGCTTTGGGTTAGGATTACTCCTAGCCCATATGTTCATGGCTCCGGGCTCCAGGTTTAAGGCTCCATATTTTGGGCACAGTGCCAGGATACAGGTTCTATGCTTCAAGTTAGTGACTACACATTCCAGGCAAATGGCACCTGGCTCAAGGCTCAAGACTCTGGTCTCCAGGCTCCAGTCTCAAGGTCAATTCCAGGCTCCGTGCTCCCCCCTCAAGGTTCCAGGCTCCGGGCTCAAGGCTCTTGGCATGGGGTCAGTTCCAAGATCTGGTCTCCAGGTTTAAGGCTCCACTTTTCGGGCTAGAAGTCAGTTCCAGGCTAAGAGCTCCGTAGTCCAGGTTCGTTGCCAAGCGTTCCAGGCTAAAGGCTCCAAGCACCAGGCTCCAGGTTCTAGGCTCCCGGCTCAAGGCTCCATGCTCTGGGATCCAGGCTAAAGACGCCTGGCTCAGTGTCAGTCCCAGGCTCCCGGCTCCCCCGCTAAAGGCTCTGGGGTCCGGGCTCCGGGCTTCGGGCTCCGGGCTCCGGGCTCCGGGCTCCGGGCTCCGGGCTCCGGGCTCCGGGCTCCGGGCTTCGGGCTTCGGGCTCCGGGCTCTGGGCATGGGGTCAGTTCCAAGTTCCGGTCTCCAGGTTTAAGGCTCCACGTTTCGTGCTCGGGGTCAGTTCAAGGAAAATAGCTCCATTTTCCAGCCTCGTTGCTATGTGTTCCAGACTCGAGGCTCCCAGCACAAGACTCAAGGCTGAAGGGTAAAAGCTCAAAGCTCCAGGTTCGGGGTAAATACCTTTCTCCGGGCTCAAGGCTCCATGCTCGAGGCTTGGGGTCAGTTCCACGCTGTAGGCTCCAGGCTCCATGCTCAAGGCTGCATGGTTCATTCTCTTGACTCCAGGCTCCAGGCTCCAGGCACCAGGCACCAGGCACTAGGCACCAGGCACCAGGCTCCAGGCTCCAGGCTCAAGGCTAAGTTTCAGTTTCAGGCTGTTGGCTCCTGGTTCCGGGTTCCAGGCTCCAGGCTCAAACCTCCAGGCTCCATGCTCCATGCTCCGGGCTTGGGGTCAGTTAAGGGCTCCAGGCTCCAAGCTCCAGGCTCCATGCTCCGGGCCTTGGATCCGTTAAGGGTTCCAGGCTCCAGCTTCCAGGCTCAAGGCTCCAGACTCCAGGCTCAAGGCTCAAGGCTCCAGGCTCCGAGCTCAATGCTCCGCGCTCCATTCTCCGATTTCAAGTATCCGAGCAAGGGTTAAGTTTCAGGCTCTGGGCTCAGGGCTCAAGCCTCCAGTCTCCAGCCTTCAGATACCGGGCTCCCTGCTCAAGGCTCATGGCTCTGTGCTCGAGGTTCCGGGCTTAGGCTTCGGGCTTTGGGGCAGTTCCATTCTCCGGGTACCAGGCTTAAGGCTCCAAGCTTAAGGCTCTTGGTCAGTTCCATGCTCCAGGCTCAAGGTTCCGGGCAACAGGCTCCAGGGTCAAGACACCGCGCTCCAGGATCCAGGATTGGGGTCAGTTCTAGACTATAGGCTCAATGCTCTGAGAAAAGGGTCAGTTTGTTACTCTGGGCTCAAAACTCAAGGCTCAAGGCTCAGATTCAGTTAATTGCTCCAGTCACAAGGCTCTAGACTCAATGATCAAGCCTCCATGCTTTATGCTCTGGGCTCATGGCTATCGGCTCCAGGGTGGGGGTCAGTTCCAGCCTCCGGGCTCTATGCTTTAGGCTCTGGGCTCAAGGCTCCGGGCTCAGTTTCAGTTCCAGGCTCCGTGCTCCCCCTTCAAGGCTCCAGGCTCTGGGCTCCAGGCTCTTGGCATGGGGTCAGTTCCAAGATCTATTCTCCAGGTTTTGGGCTCCACTTTTCGTGCTCGAGATCAGTTCCAGGCTACAGGCTCCATAGTCCAGGTTCGTTGCTACGCGATCAAGGCTCAAGGCTCCCAGCACCAGGCTCCAGGCTGAAGGCTCCAAGCTCAAGGCTCCAGGTTCAAGGTAAGTTCCATGCTCAAGGGTAAAGGCTCAATGCTTAAGGCTCGGGGTCAATTCCAGGCTGAAGTCACCGGGCTCCAGGCTTAAGGCTCCAAGCTCAAAGCTCAAGGCACAGGGTAAGTTCCATGCTCCGGGCACAAGACTCAGAGCTCAAGGCTCAGGGTTTGTTCCAGGCTCATGTCACCATGCTATAGGCTCCGGTCTCCGGTCTCCGGTCTCCGGTCTCCGGGCTCCAGCCTCATGGCACCATGCTTCAAGCTCTTGGCTCAAGGCTCCATGCTCCGGGGTCAGGGCTCCAGACTCCAGAGTCAAGGATCCAGGCTCCAAGCTCCAAGCTCCATGCTCCTGGCTTCTGGCTCCAGGCTGCAGGCTAATGGCTCCAGGACCCAGGCTAAAGGCTTCGGGCACAGGGCTCCAGGCTTGGCTGCGGGCTTCTGGCTGCATGCTATATGCTCAAGACAAAAGGCTCCGGGCTGCGGGCTCCAGGTTCAAGACTAAAGGCACCAGGCTCCGGGCTCTTGGCTCCTGGCTCCTGGCATGGAGTCAGTTCCAAGTTCCAGTCTTGTTCCAGGCACGGGGTCAGTTCCAGTCTATGGGCTCCAGGCACGGGCTCTAGGCTCCGCGCTCCAGGCTCCAGGCTTCAGGCTTAAGCACGGGGTCATTTCAAGGCTCCGGACTCCAGGCTCAAATCTCCATGCTCACGACTCTAGGCTTACGGCTCCATATGCTGCGGGCTCCAGCTCGGGGTCAGTCTCAGGCTCTGTGCTCGTTTTCAGCTCCAAGCTCCGGGCTCATCGCTCCCTGCACTTGGTAAATTTGAGGATCTGGGCTTCGAGCTCCAGTCCTTAATCCCTTGTCTCTAAATTCCGCACTCTAGGCTCCGCCCTCCAGACTCAAGGCTCCAGGTTATTTTTAAGTGTAAGGCTCCGTTCTCCAGGTTGCCGGCCCAGAACTCGGGGCTCGGGTTCAATTCCAGGCTCGGGGCTCGGGGCTCGGAGCTCCACGCTCCAGACTCCGGACTCCTGTCTACGGCCTCCGGGCTTTTTGTACCGGGCTCCGGGCTCCGGGCTCCGGGCTCCATGTTTGCGTTCATTTCCAGGCTTACGGGCTCCGGGCTCCGGTCTCGTGTTCAGTTCCAGGCTCAAAGGGCTGCTAGTGCTGGGCTAAGGGCTACAAGTTCACCACAATGCCCAGACCGCTGGGTTTTCCTTTTTTTCTTGGTAGAAGAGGAAATAATGTCATTTTTTAGCGTTTCAGACGATGAGAAGATTTTTTGGTCACTTTAAGAAAAGAATGTTTTTGTCTCAAGGACAACTTTATGAACTGAAAAGACTCGAACAAAAAGGTAATGAACCACTTTCTGACTGCTTTTTTTCGTTTTTCTACTTTTCTGAGTAGAAGAGGCAAAAATTTTATTTTTGAGCCTTTCAGACGATAAGAAGCAGTTTTGGTCACTTTGAGAAAAGGATGTTTTTTTTTCAAGCAGAACTTCATGATCTGAGAAGACTTTGATAAAAAGCCATAAAACACTTATTTCTGTCTCTTTTTTAGTGTTTTCATTTTTTTGCTTTTCTGACTATGTAGGTAAAAATGTCATTTTTAAGCGTTTTACAGGATTAGAAGCTGTTTTGGTCACTTTGAGACAAGGATGGTTTTTTTTCCAGCAGAACTTCCTGATTTGAGAGTACTTATACAAAAAACCATAAAAAACTTATTTTTGACTTGTTTTTAGTGTTTTCCTTCTTTTCTGAGTAGAAGAGGGGGAAAAAATCCTTTTTGAGCGTTTCAGACGGTAAGAAGCTGTTTTGGTCACTTTGAGACAAAGATGTTTTTTTCAAGCAGAACTTCATGATTTGAGAAGACTTTTAAGAAAAAGCCATAAAACACTTATTTCTGACTTGTTTTTATTGTTTTTATGCTTTTCTGAGTAGAAGAGGCAAAAATTTCCTTTTTGAGCGTTTCAGACGAAAAGAAGTTGTTTTGGTCACTTTGAGACAAAGAGTTTTTTTTTTTTTTTCAAGCAGAACTTCATGATTTTATAAAACTTAAAAAAAAAAAAAAAAAAAAAAGCCAAAAAACACTTATTTCTGACTTGTTTTTAGTGTTTTCATGCTTTTCTGTGTAGAAGAGGCAAAAATGTCATTAATGAGCGTTTCAGACGATAAGAAGCTGTTTTTGTCAGTTTGAGAAAGGGATGTTTTTTTTTCAAGCAGAACTTCATGATCTGAGAAGACTTTGAAAAAATAGCAATAAAACACTTATTTCTGACTTGTTTTTAGTGTTTTTCATGCTTTTCTGAGTAGAAGAGGCAAAAATGTCATTTTTGAGCGTTTCAGACGATAAGAAGCTGTTTTGGTCACTTTGAGACAAAGACGTGTTTTTCAAGCAGCACTTCATGATTTGAGAAAACTTAAAAAAAAAAAAAAAAAAACAGCCATAAAACACTTTTTGCCGACTTGTTTCTAGTGTTTTTATGCTTTTATTAGTAGAAGATACAAAAATGTCATTTTTGAGCGTTTCATACGATCAGAAGCTTTTTTGTCACTTTGAGAATAGAACGTTTTCTCAAGACCTGAGACGACTCTAACAAAAAAAGGCCATAAAACACTTATTTTTGACTTGTTTCTTAGTGTTTTCATGCTTTTCTTACTATATTGGTAAAAATGTCATTATTGAGCGTTTCACGCAATCAGAAGCTGATTTGGTCACTTTTGAGACAAGGATGTTTTTTCTCAAGCAGAACGTAAAGCTTCACACTTAGTTCTGGCATTTCTCAAACCGCCTCGTAGAGATTGAATGCTGCCATACATTGCAGCCACACTCTAGTGGACGAACTCTTTCCGTGGTCCTGATTCTTTGTCTATCTTTCTCTCTTGCTCTCTCTCTACCTCTTTCCTCCAACCCCCTTAAAGCTGCACACTGGCGTGCATGAACGAGGAAGAGCACTGGGAAATGTCGCACTGACACTTGTCAGGGTTAGACCGGGACGGCTGGTGGACGGTGTGGACTCTGTCTTTTTTCCAGCCCGTGTGGGACTTTTTTATTTTTCCAGAGACAGAACACCGGTTAGCCCTTTTTTTAAGCTCCGGTTCTTTTCTCATCTGGAGCTGGATAACGATAAAACATGAACTGTATGTTGAACTTTGTTATTTCTTTTCCAGAGACAACCCCTGTAAGCCTAACACCTTTTTTTTTCTTTTTGTTTAACCTCCGGGGCTTCTCCTCAACTTCAGCCCGAAACCTAACCTTGTTCCAGGTCTGAATATTTTCCCCTCTCTCCGCCTCTCTTCTCTCCAGCCCCCTTTAAGCTAGTCACTGAGTTGTGGAACTTTTTCAAACCCCCCAGTGGGAATGGAATGCTGCCCAACATCAGAGCCTCACACTCGGGGACGAACTATCGCCATGGTCCTGGTTCTTCTTTTCCCCTTTTCTCCCCCTTTTTCTTCAAGCCACCAGCACCAGCTGTACATTGGCATGTGCTGAGGAGGAGGAGCCCCGGGAAATGTCGCGCTTACCCGGGTCAGGATTAGGCCGGGACGGCCGGCGGACCGTGTGAAGTCTGTCTTTTTTCCAGGCCTGTGTGGGACTTTCTGTTTTTCCAGGCCTGTGCGGGAATCTTTTTTTTTTTTTTTTTTTTTTTTTCAAAGACAGAACGCCGATTTGCTGATCCCCCTTTTAACTTCAGGTGCTTTTCTCATCTGGAGCTGGATAACAGTAAAAGTTGAACCTTATGAAGGACTTTGTTTTTTTTGTTTTTTGTTTTTTTTCCCAGACAGAACTATTAAAGCGTGCAAGTCCGGATTCTGGCTTCCACTGCAATAAACGATGCTTTCACGTGTGTTCTCTTTAGCCGCTTTTGTGGGCATATTTATTATAATTTTTACTCACAACTTATATAGCGCGTAGCAACAACTACAGCCATGACCATGAGCGCCGAACAGTAGAAGGACAACAGGAAATACATACACAACATCCCTTAGGCGTCTACAAAATTAAAGGCTCTTTTACACAGGGAGTAAGAAGTATAATAACAAATACTTAACAAGAACCCCAGTAAGCCTAAGGCTTCGGGCTCGGGGTAAGTTCCATGCTCGGGGATCCATGCCCCTGGCTCCAGGCTCTGAGAACGGGGTCATTTCCACACTCCGGGCTCCAGAATCCAGGTTCAAGGCTCCGCACTCGGGGTCAGTTCCAGGCTCCAGACTCCAGGCTCCAGGCTCGGGGTCAGTTCCAGTCTCCGGGCTTCAGGGTCCTGGCTCAAGGTTTTGTGCTCGGGGTCAGTTCTTGGTTCTGGGCTCAAGGCTCCAGGCACAGGGTCATTTCCAGGCTCCGGGCTCATGACTCCAGGATCCATGCTCTTGACTCCGGGTAAGTACAAGGCTTTGGGCTCCCGGCTCCATGCTCACGGCTCCATGATCCGGGCCCAAGGCTCCGAGCTCAAGGTTCTGTTCTCGGGGTCAGTTCAAGGATCCGCGCTCCACAATCCATGTTCAGGGTTCCGGCCTATTGGTCATTTCTTTGCTCCAGGCTCCAAGGTCCGGACTTAAGGTCAGTTCCAGGCTCTATGGTCCAGGCTCCAAGCTCACGGCTCCATGCTTTGGGCCCCAGGCTCAAGCCTCCAGGATCAGGGATCCAGGCTCCAACCTCCAAGTTCCATGCTCCATGCTCCATGCTCCATGCTCCATGCTCCATGCTCCATGCCTCGGGCTTGGGGTAGGTTTTGGGCTCCAGGCTTCAGGGTCCAGGCTCAAGGCTCCAGGCTCCAGGCTGCAGGCTCCAGGCTCCAGGCTCCAGGCTCCAGGCTCCAGGCTCCAGGCTCCAGGCTCCAAGCTCAAGGCTCAAGGCTCCGGGCTCCAGGCTCCATGCTCCATACTCCGGTTTCAAGAATGTGGGCTAAGGTTAAGTTCCAGGCTCCAGGCTAAGGGCTCAAGCCCCCAGTCTCCAGGCTTCAGACTCCGGGATCCCTGCTCAAAGGCTAATGGCTCCGCACTCAAGGCTAAAGGCTCCAGGCTTTGGGGCAGTTCAATTCTTTGGGTAACAGGCTTCAGGCTCCAGGCTTAAGGCTCTTGGTCAGTTCCAGGCTCCAGGCTCCAGGCTCCAGGCTCCAGGCTCCAGGCTCAAGGCTCCAGGTTCCGGGCTCCGGGCTCCAGGCTCCAGGCTCCAGGCTCCAGGCTCCAGGCTCCAGGCTCCAGGTTCGAGACACAGCGCTCCAGGATCCGGGATCGGGGTCAGTTCGAGGCTCTGTGATCAGGGTCAGTTTGTGGCTCCGGGCTCCAGTTTGAAGGCTCGTGGCTCCAGGCTCCAGAATCCAGGCTCACTGCTCCAGGCTCCAGGCTCCGCGTTCCTTCCTCTGGGATCCAACCTTTGGGCTCGGAGTATGTTCGTGGCTCTGGGCTCCAGGTTTAAGGCTCCATATTATGGGCACAGTTCCAGGCTACAGGTTCTTTGCTCAAAGTTCCTGACTACACATTCCAGGCTAATGGTACATGGCTCAAGGCTCCGTTCTCCAGGCTCAAGCCTCGGGGTCAGTTCCATGCTCCGGGCTCAAGACTCCAGGCTAGAGGCTCAGGGTCAGTTTATGGCTCCAGTCACAAGGCTCTAGACTGTTGGCTCAAAGCTCCGTGCTTTATTCTCTGGGCTCCAGGCTATAGGCTCCAGGGTCGGGGTCAGTTCCAGGCTCCGATCTCCCCCCTCAAGGCTCCGGGCTCCGGGCTCCGGGCTCCGGGCTCCAGCCTCTTGCTATTGGGTCAGTTCCAAGATCTGGTCTCCTGGTTTAAGGCTCCACTTTTCGGGCTCGAGGTCAGTTCCATGCTATAGGCTCCATAGTCCAGGGTCGTTGCTACGCGTTCAAGGCTCAAGGCTCCCAACACCAGGCTCCAGGCTGAAGGCTCCAAGCTCAAGTCTCCAGGCTCAGGGTAAGTTCCATGCTCCAGGGTAAAGGCTCAAAGCTCAAGGCTCGGGGTCAATTCCAGGCTCAAGTCACCGGGTTCTATTCTCCGGGCTCCAGGCTCAAGGCACCATGCTTCAAGATCAAGGCTCCAGGCTCCAGGCTTGGGGTCAGTTCAAGGCTAAAGTCTTCAGGTTCTTGTCTCCAGTCTTTGCTCTCAAGGCTCCAAGCTGTGGGCTCCAGGCTCACGGCTTTAGGCTATAGGCACAAGGCTCATCGATCTATGTCAGTGTCAGGTTCCGTTCTCCAGGCTACCGGCTCCAGACTCCTTTTTCCTTGCTCAGGGTAATTTCCAGGCAGTAAGCTCAAGGCTCCAGGCTCCAGGCTCCAGGCTCCAGGCCCCAGGCTCAAGGCTCAAGGCTCAAGGCTCAAGGCTCAAGGCTCCAGGCTCCAGGCTCCAGGCTCCAGGCTCCAAGCTTAAGGCTCCATGCTTCAAGCCCTGGGATCCAGGCTAAAGGCTCCATTCTCGGGGTCAGTTCCAGGATCCAGGCTCTAGGCTCCAGGCTACATGCTTCAGGCGCCGGGCTCAGTTTCAGTTCCAGGCTCACCGCTCAAGGCTAAAGGCTGCAGAATCCAGGCTGTGGGCATGGGGTCAGTTCCAAGTTCCGGTCTCCAGGTTGTAGGCTCCACATTTCGTGCTCGGGGTCAGTTCAAGGCAAATGGCTCCATTTTCCAGTCTCATTGCTACGTGGTCAAGACTTTAGGCTCCCGGCAAAAGCCTCAAGGCTGAAGGCTCAAAGCTCAAAGCTCAAGATTCGGGGTAAATTCCTTTCACCGGGCTCAAGGCTCCAAGCTCGAGGCTTGGGGTCAGTTCCACGCTCTATGCTCCAGGCTCCATGCTCAAGGCTGCATGGTTCATTTTCTTGACTCCAGGCTCCAGACCCCAGGGTCCAGGGTCTTGGTCAGTTGCAGGCTCTGTGCTCCAGGCTACCGGTTCCATACTCCAGGCTCGGAATCAGTTTCAGGCTCCGGGCTAAAAGATCCAGGCTCCAAGCTCCAGGCTCCAGGCTCCAGGCTCAAAGCTCAAGGCTCCAGGCTCCAGGCTCCAGGCTCCAGGCTCCAGGCTCCAGGCGTCAAGCTCTGGGATCCAGGCTAAAGGCGCCAAGTTCAGTGTCAGTTCCAGACTCCGGGCTTCCCGCTCAAGGATCCAGTCTCCAGGCTCCGGGCTCCAGGCTCTGGGCATGGGGTCAGTTCCAAGTTCCTGTCTCCTGGTTTAAGGCTCCACATTTCCATCTCGGAGTCAGTTTAAGGAAAATGGCTCCATTTTTAAGTCTCGTTGCTACTTGTTCCAGACTGTAGGCTCCCGGAACAAGGCTCAAGGCTTAAGGCTCAAAGCTCAAAGCTCCAGGCTTGGGGTAATTTCCTTGCTCCGGGCTCAAGGCTCCAAGCTCGAGGCTTGGGGTAAGTTCAACCCTCTAGGCTCCAGGCTCCATGCTCAAGTCTGCATGGTTCATTTTCTTGACTCCAGGCTCAAAGCTCCAGGCTCCAGGCACCAGGCACCAGGCTCCAGGCTCCAGGCCCAAGGCTCCATGCTCCGGGCTTGGGGTCAGTTAAGGGCTCCAGGCTCCAGGCTCCAAGCTCCAGGCTCCATGCTCCGTGCCTGGGGTCAGTTAAGGGCTCCCGGCTCCAAGCTCCAGGCTCCATGCTCCGTGCCTGGGGTCAGTTAAGGGCTCCAGGCTCCAGGCTCAAGGCTCCAGACTCCGGGCTCAAGGCTCCAGGCTCCAGGCTCCAGGCTCCAGGCTCCGAGCTCATGGCTCTTCACTCCATTCTCCGATTTCAAGAATCCGAGCGAGGGTAGAGTTTTAGGCTCAGGGCTCAAGCCTCCAGTCTCCAGCCTCTGGGATCCAGACTAAAGACGCCTGGCTCAGTTTCAGTTCCAGGCTCCGGGCTCCCCGCTCACTTCTCAAGGCTCCGGGCTCCAGGCTCTGGGCATGGGGTCAGTTCCAAGTTCCGGTCTCCAGGTTTCAGGCTCCACATTTGGTGCTCGGGGTCAGTTCAAGGCAAATGGCTCCATTTTCCAGCCTCGTTGGTACGTGGTCAAGACTCTAGTCCACCGGCCACAGCCTCAAGGCTGAAGGCTCAAAGCTCAAAGCTCCAGGCTCAGGGTTAATTCCTTTCACCGGGCTTAAGGCTCCAAGCTCGAGGCTTGGGGTCAGTTCCATGCTCTAGGCTCCAGCCTCCATGCTCAAGGCTGCATGGTTCATTCTCTTGACTCCAGGCTCCAGGCTAAAGGCTACAGGCTCTAGGCTCTAGGCTCCAGGGTCTTGGTCAGTTGAAGGCTCCGTGTTCCACGCTACCGGTTCCAGACTCCAGGCTCGGAATCAGTTTCAGGCTCCAGGCTAAAGGATCCAGGCTCCTCGCTCCAGGCTCCAGGCTGCTGGTGCCAGAAAAAAGGCTCCGGGCTTGGGGTCAGATCCATGCTCCGGGCCCAAGGCTAAAGCCTCTAGGCTCGGGGTCAGTTTCAGGCACCGCACATCGGGCTCCAGGCTCCCGGCTCCCGGCTCCCGGCTCCAGGCTCCAGGCTCCAGGCTCCAGGCTCCAGGCTCCATGCTGAATTCTCCATGCTCCATGCTCCATGCTCCGGGCCTGGGGTCAGTTAAGGGCTCCGGGATCCAAACTCCAGGCTCCAAGCTCCCGGTTCCAGGCTCAAGGCTCCAGGATAAAGACTCCAGGCTCCAGGCTCCAGGCTCTGAGCTCCGCGATCCATTCTCCAATTTCAAGAATTCGAGCTAGGGTTCAGTTCCAGGCTCCGGGCTAAGGGCTCATGCCTCCAGTCTCCAGCCTTCAGATTCCAGGCTCCCTGCTCAAGGCTCATGGCTCTGCGGTCAAGGCTCCGGGCTCCAGGCTTCGGGCTTTTGGGCAGTTCCATTCTCTGGGTACCAGGAATCAGACTCCAGGCTTAAGGTTCTTGGTCAGTTCCAGGCTCCGGGCTCAAGGCTCCGGCCTCCAGGTTCCGGGTTCTAGTTTCCGGGAAAAAGGCTCCAGTTTCCAGACACCGCGCTCCAGGATCCGGCATCGGGGTCAGTTCGAGGCTCTGGGCTCAATGCCCTGGGATCAGGGTCATTTTGTTGCTCCGTTCTCAAATTTGCAGGCTCCAGGTTCCATGCTTCAGGCTCCAGGCTCCAGGCTAAAGGCTCCAGGCTCCAGGCTCCAGGCTCCTTGTTCCGCGTTCCTTCCTCCGGGATCCAGGCTTTTGGCTCGGAGTATGTTTGTGACTCCGGGCTCCCGGTTGTAGGCTCCCAAATTTGGGCACAGTTCCAGGCGTCAGGTTCTCTTCTCCAAGTTCGTTACTACTATGCTTGCAAGGCTACTGTCACCTGGCTCAGGCTCAAGGCTCCGGTCTCCAGGTTCCAGCCTCGGGGTCAGTTCCATGCTGAGGGATCAGGACTCCAGGCTCAAGGCTCAGGGTCAATTCATGGCTACAGTCACCAGGCTCTAGACTCCAGGCTCAAGGCCCCGTGCTTCATGCTCTTGGCTCCAGCCTTATAGGCTCCAGGGTGGGGATCAGTTCCAGGCTCCTCGCTCCATGCTTCAGGCTCTGGCCTCTAGGCTCCGGGCTCAGAGTCAGTCAAAGGCTCCGTGCCCCCTCCTCAAGGTTCCAGGCACTGGGCTCAAGGCTCTTGGCATGGGGTCAGTTCCAAGATCTGGTCTCCTGGTTTAAGGCTCCACAATTTTGGGGTCAAGGTCAGTTCCAGGCTATAGGCTCCATAGTCCAGGGTTGTTGCTACGCGTTCAAGGCTAAAGGCTCCCAACACCAGGCTCCAGGCTGAAGGCTCCAAGCTCAACTTTCCAGGCTCAGGGTAAGTTCCATGCTCCAAGGTAAAGGCTCAAAGCTCAAGGCTCGGAGTCAATTCCAGGCTCAAGTCACCGGGTTCTAGGCTCCGGGCTCCAGGCTCAAGGAACCATGCTTAAAGCTCTTGGCTCCAGGCTTGGGGTCAGTTCAAGGCTATAGGCTTCAGGCTCTGCTCTCCAGGCTTCGCTCTCAAGGCTCCGGGCTTTGGGCTCCAGGCTCACGGCTTTAATCTCAAGGCGCAAGGCTCATCGGTCTATGTCAGTTGCAGGCTCCGTTCTCCAGGCTACCGGCTCCAGACTCCTTGTTCCTTGCTCAGGGTAATTTCCTGGCAGTAAGCTCTAGGCTCCAGGCTCCAGGCTCCAGGCTCCAGGCTCCAGGCCCCAGGCTCAAGGCTCCAGGCTCCAGGCTCCAGGCTCAAAGCTCAAGGTGCCATGCTTGAAGCTCTTTGCTGCAGGCTCCAGGATCCAGGTTCAGGGTCAGTTCCAGGCTCCGGGCTCCATGCTTCAGGCTCTTGGATCCAGGCAGAAGGCTCCATTCTCGGGGTCAGTTCAAGGATCCAGGATCCAGGCTCCAGGCTCAAGGCTCCATGCTTCAGGCGCCGGGCTCAGTATCAGTTCCAGGCTCACCGCCCAAGGCTTAAGGCTGCAGGCTCCCGGCTCTGGGCATGGGGTCAGTTCCAAGTTCCGGTCTCCAGGTTTTAGGCTCCACATTTCGTGCTCGGGGTCAGTTCACGGCAAATAACTCAATTTTCCAGCCTCGTTGCTACGTGTTCAAGACTCTAGGCTCCCGGCACAAGCCTCAAGGCTGAAGGCTCAAAGCTCAAAGCTCCAGGCTCGGGGTAAATTCCTTTCACCGGGCTCAAGGCTCCAAGCTCGAGGCTTGGGGTCAGTTCCACGCTCAAGGCTCCAGGCTCCATGCTAAAGGCTGGATGGTTCATTCTCTTGACTCCAGGCTCCAGGCTCCAGGCTCCAGGCTCCAGGCTCCAGGCTCTAGGCTCCAGGGTCTTGGTCAGTTGCAGGCTCCAGGGTCTTGGTCAGTTGCAGGCTCCGTGCTCCAGGCTACCGGTTCCATACTCCTGGCTCGGAATCTTTTTAAGGCTCCGGGCTAAAGGATCCAGGCTTCGCGCTCCAGGCTCCAGGCTCCAGGCTCCAGGCTCCAGGCTCCAGGCTCAGGACTCAGGGCTCAAGGCTCCAGGCTCCAGGCTCCAGGCTCAAGGCTTCAAGCTCTGGGATCCTGGCTAAAGGTGCCAAGTTCAGTGTCAGTTCCAGACTCCGGGCTTCCCGCTCAAGGATCCAGGCTCCAGGCTCCAGGCTCCAGGCTCCAGGCTCCAGGCTCCAGGCTCCAGGCTCCAGGCTCCCGGCTCTGGGCATGGGGTCAAGGCTCAAGGCTCCAGGCTGTTCTTATCAGGCTTCGCTCTCCAGGCTCCGGGCTGCGGGCTCAAGGCTCATGGCTAAGGGCTTCAGGCTAAAGGTACCAGGCTCCTGGGTCTTGGTCAGTTGAAGGCTCTGTGCTCAAGGTGACCGGCTCAAGACTGCAGGCTTGGAATCAGTTTCAAGCTCCAGGCTAAAGGATCCAGGCTCTGTGCTCCAGGCTCCTGGTTCCAGACACAGGGCTCCGGGCTTGGGGAAAGTTCCATGCTCCGGGTTCCAGGCTTAACCCTCTAGGCTCGGGGTCAGTTTCAGGAACCTCACATCGGCCTCAAGGCTCCAGGCTCCGTGGCCGTTACACCAGGTTAAGGCTCAGGGTTCCTTGCTCAGGGTAATTTCCAGGCATTGGGCTCCAGTCTCCAGGCTCCAGGCTCAGTGTCACTTCCAGGCTTTTTTCTCCAGGTTCCGGGCTCCAGGCTCAAGGCTCCAGGCTCCAGGCTCCAGGCTCCAGGCTCCAGGCTCCAAGCTCCAGGTCCATGCTCCATGCTCAATTCTCCATGCTCCATGCTCCATTCTCCATGCTCCGAGCTTTGGGTCAGTTAAGGGCTCCGGGTCTCCAAACTCCAGGCTCCATGCTCAAGGCCTGGGGTCAGTAAAGGGCTCCAAGCTCCAGGTTCCAGGCTATAGGCTTTACGCTCAAGACTCCAGGCTCCAGGCTAAAGTTTCCAGGCTCCAGGCTCCAGGCTCCAGGCTCCAGGCTCCAGGCTCCAGGCTCCGAGCTCATCGCTCCATTCTCCAATTTCAAGAATCCGAGCTAGGGTTAAGTTCCAGAATCCGGGCTCAGGGCTCATGCCTCCAGTCTCCAGCCTTCAGATTCCGGGCTCCCTGCTCAAGCGTCATGGCTCTGCGGTCAAGGATCCGGGCTCCGGGCTCAAGGCTTCTGGCTTTTGGGGCATTTCCATTCTCCGGGTACCAGGCTTCAGGCTCCAAGCTTAAGGCTCTTGGTCATTTCCAGGCTCCCGGTTCAAGGCTCCGGGCTCTAGGTTCCAGGTTCCGGGCAACAACAGGCTCAAGGTTCCAGACACCACGGTCCTGGATCCGGGATCGGGGTCAGTTCGAGGCTCTAGGCTCAATGCTCTGGGATCAGGGTCAGTTTGTTGCTCCGTGCTCAAGTTTGCAGGCTCCAGGTTCGATTCTCCAGGCTCCAGGCTCAAGGCTCCAGGCTCAAGGCTCCAGGCTCCAGGCTCCTTGCTCCGCCTTCCTTCCTCCGGGATCCAGGTTTTTGGCTCGGAGTATGTTCGTGGATCCGGGCTCCCGGTTGTAGGCTCCCTATTTTGGGCACAGTTCCAGGCTACAGGTTCTATGCTACAGGTTCGTGACTACGCGTTCAAGGCTACTGGCACCATGCTCCAGGCTCAAGGCTCCGTTCTCAAGGCTCCAGCCTCGGGGTCAGTTCCATGCTGAGGGCTCAAGACTCCAGGCTCAAGGCTCAGGGTCAGTTCATGGCTCCAGTCACCAGGCTCAAGACTCCAGGCTCAAGGCCCCGTGCTTCATGCTCTGGGCTCCAGCCGAAATGCTCCAGGGTTGGGGTCAGTTCCAGGCTCCTCGCTCCATGCTTCAGGCTGTGGGCTCAAGTCTCCGGGCTCAGAGTCAGTTCCAGGCTCCGTGCCCCCTCCTCAAGGTTCAGGGCTCATGGCGCGATGCTCTTGGCATGGGGTCAGTTCCAAGAACTGGTCTCCAGGTATTAGGCTCCACTTTTCGGGCTTGAGGTCAGTTCCAGGCAATAGGATCCATAGTCCAGGTTCGTTGCTACGTGTTCAAGGCTAGAGGCTCCCAAAGCCAGGCTCCAGGCTGAAGGCTCCTCGCTCAAGGCTCCAGGCTCAGGGTAAGTTCCATGCTCCAGGGTAAAGGCTCAAAGCTCAAGGCTCGGGGTCAATTCCAGGCTCAAGTCACCTGGTTCTATGCTCCGGGCTAAAGGCTCAAGGCACCATGCTTCAAGCTCTTGGCTCCAGGCTCCAGGCTTGGGGTCAGTTCCAGGCTAAATGCTTCAGGCTCTGCTCTCCAGGCTTCGCTCTCAAGGCTCCGGGCTGTTGACTACAGGCTCATGGCTTTAGGTTCAAGGCGCCAGGCTTATGGTCTTGGTCAGTTACAGGCTCCGTTCTCCAGACTACCGGCTCCAGACTCCTTGTTCCTTGCTCAGGGTAATTTCCAGGTAGTGAGCTCTTGGCTTCAGGCTCCAGGCTCCAGGCCCCAGGCCCCAGGCCCCAGGCCCCAGGCCCCAGGCCCCAGGCCCCAGGCCCCAGGCCCCAGGCCCCAGGCCCCAGGCTCCAGGCTCCAGGCTCCAGGCTCCAAGCTCCAAGCTCAAGGCTCCAAGCTCATAGCTCAAGGCTCCAAGCTCCAGGCTAAGTTTCAGTTCGTGGCTTTGGACCCCGGGTTTTGGGCTCAAGGCTACAAGCTTAAGGTTCCATGCTCCATAGTCTTGGCCAGGGGTCAGTAAAGGGCTCCAGGCTCCAGACTCCAGGCTAAAGACGCCTGGCTCAGTTTCAGTTCCAGGCTCCGGGCTCCCGCTCAAGGCTCCAGGATTCCTGCACTAGGCTCTGGGCATGGGGTCAGTTCCAAGTTCCGGTCACCAGGTTTTAGGTTCCACATTTCGTGCTCGGGGTCAGTTCAAGGCAAATGGATCCATTTTCTAGCCTCCTTGCTACGTGTTCCAGACTCTTGGCTCCCGGCACAAGCCTCAAGGCTTAAGGCTCAATTCTCAAAGCTCCAGTCTCAGGGTAAATTCCTTTCACCGGGCTCCAGGCTCCAAGCTCGAGGCTTGTGGTAAGTTCCACACTCTAGGCTCCAGGCTCCAGGCTCCAGGCTCCATTTTTTAGGCTGCATGGTTCATTCTCTTGATTCCAGGCTCCAGACTCCAGGGTCCAGGGTCCAGGGTCTTGGTCAGTTTCAGGCTCCGTGCTCCAGGCTACCGGTTCCATACTCCTGGCTCGGAATCTTTTAAGGCTCCGGGCTAAAGGATCCAGGCTTCGCGCTCCAGGCTCCAGGCTCCAGGCTCCAGGCTCAGGACTCAGGGCTCAAGGCTCCAGGCTCCAGGCTCCAGGCTCAAGGCTTCAAGCTCTGGGATCCTGGCTAAAGGTGCCAAGTTCAGTGTCAGTTCCAGACTCCGGGCTTCCCGCTCAAGGATCCAGGCTCCAGGCTCCAGGCTCCAGGCTCCAGGCTCCAGGCTCCAGGCTCCAGGCTCCCGGCTCTGGGCATGGGGTCAAGGCTCAAGGCTCCAGGCTGTTCTTATCAGGCTTCGCTCTCCAGGCTCCGGGCTGCGGGCTCAAGGCTCATGGCTAAGGGCTTCAGGCTAAAGGTACCAGGCTCCTGGGTCTTGGTCAGTTGAAGGCTCTGTGCTCAAGGTGACCGGCTCAAGACTGCAGGCTTGGAATCAGTTTCAAGCTCCAGGCTAAAGGATCCAGGCTCTGTGCTCCAGGCTCCTGGTTCCAGACACAGGGCTCCGGGCTTGGGGAAAGTTCCATGCTCCGGGTTCCAGGCTTAACCCTCTAGGCTCGGGGTCAGTTTCAGGAACCTCACATCGGCCTCAAGGCTCCAGGCTCCGTGGCCGTTACACCAGGTTAAGGCTCAGGGTTCCTTGCTCAGGGTAATTTCCAGGCATTGGGCTCCAGTCTCCAGGCTCCAGGCTCAGTGTCACTTCCAGGCTTTTTTCTCCAGGTTCCGGGCTCCAGGCTCAAGGCTCCAGGCTCCAGGCTCCAGGCTCCAGGCTCCAGGCTCCAGGCTCCAAGCTCCAGGTCCATGCTCCATGCTCAATTCTCCATGCTCCATGCTCCATTCTCCATGCTCCGAGCTTTGGGTCAGTTAAGGGCTCCGGGTCTCCAAACTCCAGGCTCCATGCTCAAGGCCTGGGGTCAGTAAAGGGCTCCAAGCTCCAGGTTCCAGGCTATAGGCTTTACGCTCAAGACTCCAGGCTCCAGGCTAAAGTTTCCAGGCTCCAGGCTCCAGGCTCCAGGCTCCAGGCTCCAGGCTCCGAGCTCATCGCTCCATTCTCCAATTTCAAGAATCCGAGCTAGGGTTAAGTTCCAGAATCCGGGCTCAGGGCTCATGCCTCCAGTCTCCAGCCTTCAGATTCCGGGCTCCCTGCTCAAGCCTCATGGCTCTGCGGTCAAGGATCCGGGCTCCGGGCTCAAGGCTTCTGGCTTTTGGGGCATTTCCATTCTCCGGGTACCAGGCTTCAGGCTCCAAGCTTAAGGCTCTTGGTCATTTCCAGGCTCCCGGTTCAAGGCTCCGGGCTCTAGGTTCCAGGTTCCGGGCAACAACAGGCTCAAGGTTCCAGACACCACGGTCCTGGATCCGGGATCGGGGTCAGTTCGAGGCTCTAGGCTCAATGCTCTGGGATCAGGGTCAGTTTGTTGCTCCGTGCTCAAGTTTGCAGGCTCCAGGTTCGATTCTCCAGGCTCAAGGCTCCAGGCTCAAGGCTCCAGGCTCCAGGCTCCAGGCTCCAGGCTCCTTGCTCCGCCTTCCTTCCTCCGGGATCCAGGTTTTTGGCTCGGAGTATGTTCGTGGATCCGGGCTCCCGGTTGTAGGCTCCCTATTTTGGGCACAGTTCCAGGCTACAGGTTCTATGCTACAGGTTCGTGACTACGCGTTCAAGGCTACTGGCACCATGCTCCAGGCTCAAGGCTCCGTTCTCAAGGCTCCAGCCTCGGGGTCAGTTCCATGCTGAGGGCTCAAGACTCCAGGCTCAAGGCTCAGGGTCAGTTCATGGCTCCAGGCACCAGGCTCAAGACTCCAGGCTCAAGGCCCCGTGCTTCATGCTCTGGGCTCCAGCCGAAATGCTCCAGGGTTGGGGTCAGTTCCAGGCTCCTCGCTCCATGCTTCAGGCTGTGGGCTCAAGTCTCCGGGCTCAGAGTCAGTTCCAGGCTCCGTGCCCCCTCCTCAAGGTTCAGGGCTCATGGCGCGATGCTCTTGGCATGGGGTCAGTTCCAAGAACTGGTCTCCAGGTATTAGGCTCCACTTTTCGGGCTTGAGGTCAGTTCCAGGCAATAGGATCCATAGTCCAGGTTCGTTGCTACGTGTTCAAGGCTAGAGGCTCCCAAAGCCAGGCTCCAGGCTGAAGGCTCCTCGCTCAAGGCTCCAGGCTCAGGGTAAGTTCCATGCTCCAGGGTAAAGGCTCAAAGCTCAAGGCTCGGGGTCAATTCCAGGCTCAAGTCACCTGGTTCTATGCTCCGGGCTAAAGGCTCAAGGCACCATGCTTCAAGCTCTTGGCTCCAGGCTCCAGGCTTGGGGTCAGTTCCAGGCTAAATGCTTCAGGCTCTGCTCTCCAGGCTTCGCTCTCAAGGCTCCGGGCTGTTGACTACAGGCTCATGGCTTTAGGTTCAAGGCGCCAGGCTTATGGTCTTGGTCAGTTACAGGCTCCGTTCTCCAGACTACCGGCTCCAGACTCCTTGTTCCTTGCTCAGGGTAATTCCAGGTAGTGAGCTCTTGGCTTCAGGCTCCAGGCTCCAGGCCCCAGGCCCCAGGCCCCAGGCCCCAGGCCCCAGGCCCCAGGCCCCAGGCCCCAGGCCCCAGGCTCCAGGCTCCAGGCTCCAGGCTCCAAGCTCCAAGCTCAAGGCTCCAAGCTCATAGCTCAAGGCTCCAAGCTCCAGGCTAAGTTTCAGTTCGTGGCTTTGGACCCCGGGTTTTGGGCTCAAGGCTACAAGCTTAAGGTTCCATGCTCCATAGTCTTGGCCAGGGGTCAGTAAAGGGCTCCAGGCTCCAGACTCCAGGCTAAAGACGCCTGGCTCAGTTTCAGTTCCAGGCTCCGGGCTCCCCGCTCAAGGCTCCAGGATTCCTGCACTAGGCTCTGGGCATGGGGTCAGTTCCAAGTTCCGGTCACCAGGTTTTAGGTTCCACATTTCGTGCTCGGGGTCAGTTCAAGGCAAATGGATCCATTTTCTAGCCTCCTTGCTACGTGTTCCAGACTCTTGGCTCCCGGCACAAGCCTCAAGGCTTAAGGCTCAATTCTCAAAGCTCCAGTCTCAGGGTAAATTCCTTTCACCGGGCTCCAGGCTCCAAGCTCGAGGCTTGTGGTAAGTTCCACACTCTAGGCTCCAGGCTCCAGGCTCCAGGCTCCATTTTTTAGGCTGCATGGTTCATTCTCTTGATTCCAGGCTCCAGACTCCAGGGTCCAGGGTCCAGGGTCTTGGTCAGTTTCAGGCTCCGTGCTCCAGGCTACCGGTTCCAGACTCCATGCTCGGAATGAGATTAAGGCTCCAGGCTAAATGATCCAGAAAAAGGGCTCCGGGCTTGGGGTCAAATCCATGCTCAAGGCTAAAGCCTCTAGGCTCGGGGTCAGTTTCAGGCAACGCACATTGGGCTCCAGGCTCCTGGCTCAAGGCTCCGTGCCCCTTACACCATCATGTCCATGCTCAAGGTTCCTTGCTCAGGGTAATTTCCAGGCTGTGGGTTCTGGACTCATGGCTCCAGGCACCAGGCTCCAGGCTCCAGGCTCCAGGCTCCAGGCTAAAGGTTCAGTGTCATTTTGAGGCTTTTGGCTCCTGGTTCCGGGCTCCAGGCTCTAGGCTCCAAGCTCCAGGCTCCATGCTCCAGGCTCCATGCTCCATGCTCTGGGCTTGGGTTCAGTTAAGGGCTCCAGGCTCCAAGCTCCAGGCTCCATGTTGCGGGCCTGGGGTCAATTAAGGGCTCCAGGCACCAGGTTCCAGGCTCCAGGCTCAAGGCTTCAGACTCCAGGCTCCAGGCTCCAGGCTCCAGGCTCCAGGCTCCACACTCCATTCTCCGATTTCAAGAATCCGAGCTAGGGTTCCAGGCTCCAGGTTTAGGGCTCAAGCCTCCAGTCTCCAGCCTTCAGATTCCGGGCTCCCTGCTCAAGGCTCATGGCTCTGTGCTCAAGGCTCCGGGCTCAAGGCTCCAGGCTCCAGGCTCCAGGCTCCAGGCTCCAGGCTCCAGGCTCCAGGTTCCGGGCACCAGGCTCCAGGCTCCAGGAGGCTCCAGAAACCGCGCTCCAGGATCTGGGATCAGGGTAATTTCGAGACTCTTGGCTCAATGCTCTGGGATAAGGGTTAGTTTGTTTCTCCGGGCTCCAGATTGCAGGCTCCAGGTTCCTTGCTCCAGGCTCAAGGTTCCAGGCTCCACGTTGCTTCCTCCGGGATCCAGGCTTTGGGCTAGGATTACTCCTTGCCCATATGTTCATGGCTCCGGGCTCCAGGTTTAAGGCTCCATATTTTGGGCGCAGTGCCAGGCAACGGGTTCTATGCTCCAACTTTGTGACTACACATTCCAGGCAAATGGAAACCTCGCTCAAGGGTCAGTTCCAAGCTCCGTGCTCGCCCCTCATGGTTCCAGACTCCAGGCTCAAGGTTCTTGGCATGGGGTCAGTTCCAAGATCTGGTCTCATGGCTTAAGGCTCCACATTTCGTGCAAGAGGTCAGTTCCAGGCTACAAGCTCCATAGTCCAGGTGCGTTGTCAAGCATTCCAGACTCAATGCTCCAGGCTCTAGGCTCCCGGCTCCAGGCTCCAGGCTCTGGGATCCAGGCTAAAGACGCCTGGCTCAATGTCAGTTCCAGGCTCCGGGCTCCCCCGCTCAAGGCTCCAGGCTCCGGGCTCCGGGCTCCGGGCTCCGGGCTCCGGGCTCCGGGCTCCGCGCTCCGGGCTCCGGGCTCCGGGCTCTGGGCATGGATACAGTTCCAAGTACCACTCATGTTCCAGGCACGGGGTCAGTTCCAGTCTACGGGCTCCAGGCACGGGCTCTAGGCTCCGCGCTCCAGGTTCCAGGCTTCAGGCTTAAGCACGGGGTCATTTCCAGGCTCCGGACTCCAGGCTCAAATCTCCATGCTCTTGGCTCACGGCTCCATTCTCCGGGCTCCAGGCTCGGGGTCAGTCCCAGACTATTTGCTCGTTTTCAGCTCCAAGCTCCAGGCTCATGGCTCCCTGCACATGGTAAGTTTGAGGATCTGGGCTTCGAGCTCCAGTCCTTAATCCCGTGTCTCTAAGCTCCACGCTCAAGGCTACGCCCTCCAGACTAAAGGCTTCAGGTTATTTTTAAGTGTAAGGCTCCGTTCTCCAGGTTACCGGCTCAGAACTCTGGGCTCAGGTTCAGTTCCAGGCTCAGGGCTCGGGGCTCCGGGCTCCGGACTCCGGACTCCGGACTCCGGACTCCGGACTCCAGACTCCCTTCCTCCGGCCTCCGGCCTCCGGGCTCCGGGCTTCTTGCACCGGGCTCCGGGCTCCGGGCCCCCGGTTCCATGTTTGCGTTCAAATCCAGGCTCAAAGGGCTCCTAGGTGCTGGGCTAAGTCCTACAGTCTCACCACATTGCCCAGACCTCTGGGTTTTCCTTGTTTTCTTGGTACAAGAGGAAATAATGTCATGTTTGAGCGTTTCAAACAATGAGAAGATTTTTTGGTCCCTTTAAGAAAAGAATATTTTTGTCTCAAGGACAACTTTATGAACTGAAAAGACTCGAATAAAAAGGTAATAAAGCACTTATTTCTGACTTCTTTTTTGCGTTTTTCTACTTTTCATAGTAGAAGAGGAAAAAATGTCATTTTTGAGCGTTTCAGACGGTAAGAAGCTGTTTAGGTCACTTTGAGAATTTTTTTTTTTTCTAAGGCAGAACTTCATGATCGTAGAAGACTTTGACAAAACAGCCATAAAAAACTTATTTCTGACTTTTTTTAGTGTTTTCAATTTTTTTCTAACTATGTAGGTAGAAATGTCATTTTTGAGCGTTTTCGACGATTAGAAGCATTTTTTTGTCACTTTGAGACAAGGATGTTTTTTTTTTCCAGCAGAACTTCCTGATTTGAGATTACTTATACAAGAAAGCCATAAAACACTTATTTTTGACTTGTTTTTAGTGTTTTCCTTCTTTTCTGAGTAGAAGAGGAAAAATTTCATTTTTAAGAGTTTCAGACGGTAAAAAGCTGTTTTGGTCACTTTGAGACAAAGATGTTTTTTTTCAAGCAGAACTTCATGATTTGAGAAGACTTTTAAGAAACAGCCATAAAACACTTATTTCTGACTTGTTTTTAGTGTTTTTATGCTTTTATGAGTAGAAGATTTAAAAATGTCATTTTTGATAGTTTCAGACGATAAGAAGCTGTTTCGGTCACTTTGAGAAAGGGATGTTTTTTTCTAGAGCAGAACTTCATGATCTGAGAAGACTTTGACAAAACAGCAAAAAAAAAACACTTATTTCTGACTTGTGTTTATGCTTTTATGATTAGAAGATTTAAAAATGTCATTTTTGAGCGTTTCAGGCGATACGAAGCTGTTTTGGACACTTTGAGAAAGGGATGTTTTTTCTAGAGCAGAACTTCATGATCTGAGAAGACTTTGACTAAACAGCTATAAAACACTTATTTCTGACTTGTTTTTAGTGTTTTTATGCTTTTATGAGTAGAGGATTTAAAAATGTCATTTTTGAGCGTGTGAGACGATAAGAAGCTGTTTTCGTCACTTTGAGACAAAGATGTGTTTTTCAAGAATAACTTCATGAGTTGAGAAGACTTTTTAAAAAAAAAAAAAAAAAAACAATCCATAAAACACTTATTGCTGACTTGTTTTTAGTGTTTTTATTCTTTTATTAGTAGGAGATGCAAAAATGTCGTTTTTGAGCGTTTCAGATGATCAGAAGCTGTTTTGGTCACTTTGAGACAAAGATTTTTTTTTCAAGCAGAACTTCATGATTTGAGAAGTCTTTATAAAAAAAAAAAAAAAGGCCATAAAACACTTATTTCTGACTTATTTTAAGTGTTTTCAAACTTTTCTGAGTAGAAGATTCAAAAATGTCATTTTTGAGCGTTTCAGACGATAAGAAGCTGTTTTCGTCACTTTGAGAAAAAGATGTGTTTTTCAAGCAGAACTTCATGATTTGAGAAGACTTTTTAAAAAAAAAGCCATAAAACACTTATTGCTGACTTTTTTTTTTAGTTTTTGTATGCTTTTATGAGTAGAAGATGCAAAAATGTCATTTTTGAGCGTTTCAGACGATCAGAAGCTTTTTGTTACTTTTGAAACAGGACGTTTTTTCAAGACCTCAGACGACTCTAACAAAATAGCAATAAAAGTCTTATTTTTGACTTTTGTTTATGTGTTTCATGCTTTTCTTACTATATTGTTAAAATTTTCAGTTTTTAGCGTTTCACGCAGCAGAAGCTGATTTGGTCACTTTGAGAAAAGGATGTTTTGTCTCAAGCAGAACGTAAAGCTTCACACTCTGTTCTGGCATTTCTCTAACCGCCTCGTGGAGATTGAATGCTGCCTGACATTGCAGCAACACTCTAGTGGACGAACTCTGTCCGTGGTCCTGATTCTTTGTCTTTCTTCTCTCTTTCTCTCTCTCTCCCTCTTTCCTCCACCCCCCTTCAAGCTGCACACTGGCGTGCATGGATAAGGAAGAGCACTGGGAAATGTCGCACTGACCCTTGTCAGGGTTAGACCGGGACGGCTGGTGGACGGTGTGGACTCTGTCTTTTTTCCAGCCCGTGTGGGACATTGTTATTTTTCCAGAGACAGAAACACCGGTTAGCCCTTTTTTTTAAGCTCCGGTTCTTTTCTCATCTGGAGCTGGATAACGATAAAACATGAACTGTATGTTGAACTTTGTTACTTCTCTTCAGAGACAACCCCTGTAAGTCTAACACCTTTTTTTTCTTTTTGTTTAACCTCCGGGGCTTCTCCTCAACTTCAGCCCGAAACCCAACCTTGTTCCAGGTCTGAATCTTTTCCCCTCTCTCTTCTCTCCAGCCCCCTTAAAGCTGCTCACTGAGTTGGGAACTTTTTCAAACCCCCCCAGTGGGAAAAGAATGCTGCCCACCATCAGAGCCTCACACTCGTGGACGAACTCTCACCCTGTTTCTTCTTTTCCTCTTTTCTCCCCCTTTTTCTCCCAGCCACCTTGAAGCTGCACATTTGCATGCGCTGAGGAGGAGGAGCGCCGGGAAATGTCGCCCTGAAATGTCGTCCCGGCCTAATCCTGACCCGAATCCTGACCCTGATAATTTTTACTCACAACTTATATAGCGCGTAGCAAAAAATACAGCCATGACCATGAGCGCCGAAAAGGAGAAGGACAACAGGAAATACATACACAACACCTTTAGACCTCTACAAATAAAAGCCTCTTTCACACAGGGAGCAAGAAGTATAATAACAAATACTTAAGGAAGAACCCCTGTAAGACTAAGTCTTCAGGCTCGGGGTAAGTTTCCATGCTCGGGATCCACGCCCCTGGCTCCAGGCTCTGAGAACGGGGTCATTTCCACACTCCGGGCTCCAAAATCCAGGTTCAAGGCTCCGCATTCGGGGTCAGTTCCAGGCTCCAGACTCCAGGCTCCAGGCTCATGGCTCCATGCTCACGACTGAATGCTTCGAGCTCCAGGCTCGAGGCTCGGGGTCAGTTCAGTCTCCGGGCTGCAGGGTCCTGGCTCAAGGTTTTGTGCTCGGGTCAGTTCTAGGCTCTGGGCTCAAGGCTCCAGGCACAGGGTCATTTCCAGGTTCCAGGCTAAAGACTCCAGGATCCAGGCTCTTGACTCCGGGTCAGTACAAGGCTTTGGGCTCCCGGCTCCAGGCTCACGGCTCCATGCTCACGGCTCCATGATACGGGCCAGAGGCTCCGAGCTCAAGGTTTTTGCTTGGGGTCAGTTCCAGGATCCGCGCTCCACGCTCCATGTTCAGGGCTCCGGGCTTGGGGTCATGTCTTTTCTCCGGGCTCCAAGGTCCGGACAAAAGGTCAGTTCCAGGCTCTATGCTCCAGGCACAAGGCTCCAGGCTTAAAGCTCAAAGCACAAGGCTCCAGACTCAGTGTAAGTTCTATACTCCAGGGTAAAGGCTCCAAGCTCATGCTCAAGGTCATTTCCATGATGAAGTCACCGGGCTAAAGGCTCCGGGCTCCATGCTGCAGGATCAGGTCTCCCGACTCCAGACTCCAGACTCCATGCTCCAGGCTCCAGGCAAAGGGCTCCAGGCTCCAGGCTCAAGGATCCAGGCTCCAGGCTCAAGGCTCCAGGCTTCAAGCTCTGGGATCAAGGCTACAGGCGCCAAGTTCAGTGTCAATTCCAGACTCCGTGCTCCGGCTCCGGGCTCCGGGCTCCGGGCTCCGGGCTCCGGGCTCCGGGCTCCCGGCTCTGGGCATGGGGTCAGTTCCAAGTTCCGGTCTCAAGGTTTTAGGCTCCACATTTCCTTCTCGGAGTAGGTTCAAGTCAAATGGCTCCATTTTCAAGTCTCGTTGCTACGTGTTCATAACTCTAGGCTCCCGGAACCAGGCTCAAGGCTGAAGGCTGAAAGCTAAAAGCTCCAGGCTCAGGGTAATTTCCTTGCTCTGGCTCAAGGCTTCAAGCTCGAGGCTTGGGGTCAGTTCCACGCTCTACGCTCCAGGCTCCTGCTCAAGGCTGCACGGATCATTCTCTTGACTCCAGACTCCAGGCTCTGCTCTTCAAGCTTCGTTCTCCGGGCTTCGGGCTCAAGGCTCACGTCTAAGGGCTCCAGGCTCAAGGCACCAGGTACAGGGTCTTGGTCAGTTGAAGGCTTCGTGCTCCAGGTGACCGGCTCCAGACTCCAGGCTCTGAATCAGTTTCAGGCTCCGGGCTAAAGGATCAAGGCTCTGCGCTCAATGTTCCTGGTTCCAGAAACAGGGCTCCGGGCTTGGGGTCGGTTCCATGCTCCAGGTTCCAGGCTAAACCCTCTAGGCTCGGGACAGTTTCAGAAATCGCACATTGGCCTCCAGGCTCCAGCTCCATGCCCTGGTTTACCTGGTTTAAAAACCAGGTAAAGGCTCAGGGTTCCTTGCTCAGGGTAATTTCCAGGCATTTGGCTCCATGCTCCAGGCTCCAGGCTCTGCGCTCCAGGCACAAGGCACCATGCTCCAGGCACCATGCTCCAGGCTCAGTGTCAGTTCGCGGCTTTTGGCTAAAGGTTCCGGGCTCCAGGCTCCAGGCTCTAGGCTCAAGGCTCCAGGCTTATGGCTCCATGCTCCATGCTCCATGCTCCATGCTGCATTCTCCATGCATGCTCCATGCTCCGGGCCTGGGGTCAGTTAAGGGCTCCGGGATCCAAACTCCAGGCTCCAAGCTCCCGGTTCCTGGCTCAAGGCTCCAGGATCAAGACTCCAGGCTCCAGGCTCCAGGCTCTGAGCTCCGCGATCCATTCTCCAATTTCAAGAATTCGGGCTACGGTTCAGTTCCAGGCTCCGGGCTCAGGGCTCATGCCTCCACTTTCCAGCCTTCAGATTCCGGGCTCCCTGCTCAAGGCTCATGGCTCTGCGGTCAAGGCTCCGGGCTCCAGGCTTCGGGCTTTTTGGCAGTTCCATTCTCCGGGTACCAGGCATTAGGCTAAAGGCTCAAGGCTCTTGGTCAGTTCCAGGATCCGGGCTCAAGGCTTCGGGCTCCAGGTTCCAGGTTCCGGGAAAAAGGCTCCAGGTTCCAGACACCGCGCTCCAGGATCCGGCATCGGGGTCAGTTCGAGGCTCTGGGCTCAATGCCCTGGGATCAGGGTCAGTTTGTTGCTCCGTTCTCAAATTTGCAGGCTCCAGGTTCCATGCTTCAGGCTCCAGGCTCAAGGCTCAAGACTCCAGGCTTCACGTTCCTTTCTCCGGGATCCAGGCTTTTGGCTCGGAGTATGTTCGTGACTCGGGCTCCCGATTGAAGGCTCCCTATTTTGGGCACAGTTCCAGATGTCAGGTTCTCTGCTCCATGTTCGTTACTACGTGTTCAAGGCTTCTGGCACTGGCTGCAGACTCAAGGCTCCAGGTTCCAGCCTCGGGGTCAGTTCCATGCTGAGGGCTCAAGACTCCAGGCTCACGGCTCAGGGTCAATTCATGGCTACGTCACCAGGCTCTAGACTCCAGGCTCAAGGCCCCATGCTTCATGCCTTGGCTTCAGCCTATAGGCTCCAGGGTGGGCATATGTTCCAGGCTCCTCTCTCCATGCTTCAGGCTCTAGGCTCAAGGGTCCGGGCTCAGAGTCAGTTCAAGGCTCCGTGCCCCCTCCTCAAGGTTCCAGGCACTGGGCTCAAGGCTCTTGCATGGGGTCAGTTCCAAGATCTGGTCTCCTGGTTTAAGGCTCCACTTTTCGGGCTCGAGGTCTTTTCCAGGATATAGGCTCCATAGTCCAGGATCGTTGCTACGCGTTCAAGGCTCAGACTCCCAACACCAGGCTCCAGGCTGAAGGCTCCAAGCTCAAGTCTCCAGGCTCAGGGTAAGTTCCATGCTCCAGGGTAAAGGCTCAAAGCTCAAGGCTCGGGGTCAATTCCAGGCTAGAGTCACCGGGTTCTAGGCTCCGGGCTCCAGGCTCAAGGCACCATGCTTAAAGCTCTTGGCTGCAGGCTTGGGGTCAGTTCAAGGCTAAAGGCTTCAGGCTCTTCTCTCCAGGCGTCGCTCTCAGGCTCCGGGCTGTGGGCTCTAGGCTCACGGCTTTAGGCTCAAGGCGCAAGGCCTAATCTGTCTATGTCAGTTACAGGCTCCGTTCCTCCAGGCTACCGGCTCCAGACTCCTTGTTCCTTGCTCAGGGTAATTTCCAGGCAGTAAGCTCAAGGCTCCAGGCTCCAGGCCCCAGGCTCAAGGCTCATGGCGCCATGCTTCAAGCTCTTGGCTCCAGGCTCCAGGTCAAGGTCAGTTCCAGGCTCCGGGCTCCATGCTCCGGGGTCAGGGCTCAAGACTCCAGGATCCATTCTCCAGGTTCCGCTCTCCAGGCTCCATGCTTCAAGCTCTGGGATCCAGGCTAAAGGCTCCATTCTCTGGGTCAGTTTCCAGGCTCCAGGCTCCAGGCTCCAGGCTCCGGGCTCCATGCTTCAGGCGCCGGGCTTAGTGTCAGTTCCAGGTTCACCGCTCAAGTCTAAAGGCTGAAGGCTCCAGGCTCTGGGCATGGGGTCAGTTCCAAGTGTGGGTCTCCGGTTTTAGGCTCCACATTTCGTGCTCGGGGTCAGTTCAACGCAAATGGCTCCATTTTCCAGCCTCGTTGCTACGTGTTCAAGACTCTAGGCTCCAGCACAAGCCTCAAGGCTGAAGGCTCAAAAGCTCAAAGCTCCAGGCTCGGGGTAAATTCCTTTCAGCGGCTCAAGGCTCCAAGCTCGAGGCTTGGGGTCAGTTCCACGCTCTAGGCTCCAGGCTCCATGCTCAAGGCTGCATGGTTCATTCTCTTGACTCCAGGCTCCAGGCTCCAGGCTCCGCTTTGCTTCCTCCGGGATACAGAATTTGGGCAAGGAATACTCCTAGTCCATATGTTCATGGCTCCGGGCTAAAGGTTTAAGGCTCCATATTTTGGGCACAGTGCCAGGCTAAAAGTTGTATGCTCCAAGTTAGTGACTACACATTCATGGCTAATGGAACCTGTGTCAAGGCTCAAGGCTCTGGTCTCCAGGCTTAGGTCTCGGGGTCAGTTTCAGGCTCCGTGCTCCCCCCTCAAGGTTCCAGGCTCCAGGCTCAAGGCTCTTGGCATGGGGTCAGTTCCAAGATCTGGTCTCCAGGTTTAAGCCTCCACTTTTCGGGCTAGAGGTCACTTCCAGGCTACAGGCTACAGGTTCGTTGCCAAGCGTTCCAGGCTAAAAGGCACCCAGCACCAGGCTCCAGGCTCTAGGCTCCCGGCTCAAGGCTCCAGGCTCTGGGATCCAGGCTTAAGACGCCTGGCTCAGTGTCAGTTCCAGGCACCGGGGTCCCCCGCTCAAGGCTCCGGGCTCCGGCTCCGGGCTGGGCTGGGCTCTGGGCTCTGGGCTCCAGGCTCCGGGCTCTGGGCATGGGGTCAGTTCCAAGTTCCGGTCTCCAGGTTTTAGGCTCCACAATTCTTGCTCGGGGTCAGTTCAAGGCAAATGGCTCCATTTTCCAGCCTCGTTGCTACGTGTTTTAGAGTCTAGGCTCCTGGCACCAGGCTCAAGGCTGAATGCTAAAAGCTCAAAGCTCCAGGTTTGGGGTAAATTCTTTTCTCCGGGCTCAAGGCTCCAAGCTCGAGACTTGGGGTCAGTTCCACGCTCTAGGCTCCAGGCTCCATGCTCAAGGCTGCATGTTTCATTCTCTTTACTCCAGGCTCCAGGCTCCAGGGTCTTGGTCAGTTGCATTCACCATTCTCCAGGCTACCGGCTCCAGACTCCAGGCTCGGAATCAGTTTCAGGCTCCGGGCTAAAGGATCCAGGCTCCGCGCTCCAGGCTCCTGGTTCCAGACACAGGGCTCCGGGCTTGGGGTCAGATCCATGCTCCGGGCTCAAGGCTATAGCCTCTAGGCTCGGGGTCAGTTTCAGGCACCGCAAATCAGGCTCCAGCCTCCCGGCTCAAGGCTCTGTTCCCCTTACACCATGTCCAGGTTTAAAAGTTCCTTGCTCAGGGTAATTTCTAGGCTGTGGGTTTGTGACTCCAGGCTCCAGGTTCAAGGCTCCAGGCTCCAGGTACCAGGCTCAAGGCTCCAGGCTCCAGGCTCCAGGCTCTTGGCTCTTGGCTCTAGGCTCAGTGTCAGTTTCAGGCTTTTTGCTCTTGGTTCCAGGCTCAAGGCTCCAGGCTCAAAGCTCCAGGTCAAGGCTCCATTCTTCATGCTCCGGGCTTGGGGTCAGTTAATGGCTCCAGACTCCAGGCTCAAGACTCCAGGCTCCAGGCTCAAGGCTCCAGGCTCCATGCTCCGGGTCTGGGGTCCGTTAAGGGCTCCATGTTCCAGGTTCCAGGCTCCCGGCTCAAGGCTCCAGACTCCAGCTCAAGACTCCAGGCTCCAGGCTCAAGGCTCCGAGCTCATGGCTCCGCGCTCCATACTCCGATTTCAAGAATCCGAGCAGGGTTAAGTTTCAGGCTAAGTTTAAGGCTCAGGGCTCATGCCTCCAGTCTCCAGCCTTCAGATTCTGGGCTCCCTGCTCAAGGCTCATGGCTCTGCGCTCAATGCTCCGGGCTTTAGGCTTCTGGCTTTTGGGCAGTTCCATTCTCCAGGTACCAGGCTAAAGGCTAAAGGCTCCAGGCTTAAGTCTCTTGGTCAGTTCCAGGCTCCAGGCTCCGGGCTCAAGGCTCCGGGCTCCGGACTCATGGCTCCAGGTTCCGGGCACCAGGCTCCAGGGTCCAGACACCGCGCTCCAGGATCCAGGATCGGGGTCAGTTCGAGACTCTAGGCTCAATGCTCTGGGATGAGGGTCAATTTTTTTGCTCCGGGCTTAAAACTCCAGGCTCAAGGCTCAGATTCAGTAAATTGCTCCAGTCACAAGGCTCTAGACTCCAGGCTCAAGGCTCCATGCTTTATGCTCTGGGCTCCAGGCTAAAGGCTCCAGGGTGAGGGTCAGTTCCAGCCTCCGGGCTCCATGCTTCAGGCTCCTGGCTCAAGGCTCCGGGCTCAGTGTCAGTTCCAGGCTTCATGCTCCCTCTTCAAGGCTCCAGGCTGTGGGCTCCAGGCTCTTGGCATGGGGTCAGTTCCAAGATCTTGTCTCCAGGTTTTGGTCTCAACTTTTCGGGCTCGAGATAACTTCCAGGCTACAGGCTCCATAGTCCAGGTTTGTTGCTACGCGATCAAGGCTCAAGGCTCCCAGCACCAGGCTCCAGGCCGAAGGCTCCAAGCTCAAGCTCCAGCCTCAGGGTAAATTCCATGCTCCAGGGTAAAGGCTCCAAGCTCAAGGCTCGGGGTCCATTCAAGGCTGAAGTCACCGGGCTCTAGGCTAAAGACTCAAGGATCCATTCTCCAAGCTCCGTTCTCCAGGTTCCATGCTTCAAGCTCTGGGATCCAGGCTAAAGGCTCCATTCTCGGGGTCAGTTCCAGGCTCCAGGCTCAAGGCTCCAGGCTGAAGGCTCCATGCTTAAGGCGCCGGGCTCAGTGTCAGTTCCAGGTTCACCGCTCAAGGCTACAGGCTGCAGCTCCAGGTCTGGGCATGGGGTCAGTTCCAAGTTCCGGTCTCCAAGTTTTAGGCTTCACATTTCGAGCTCGGCGTTAGTTTCAGGCAAGAAGCTCCATTTTCCAGGCTCGTTGCTATGCGTTCCAGGCTCCAGGCTCCCGGCACAAGGTTTTTTCCAGGCTCCGGGCTCCTGGCTTTGGGCTTGGGGTCTTTTTCCAGGCTCATGGCTCCATGCTCATGGCTCCAGGCTCCAAGTTCAAAGCTCAAGGCTCTCGGCTCGGGATCATTTCAAGGCTCCGGGAACCAGGACCCAAGTTTCGAGTTCAGGGTGTATTCCATGCTCTGGCCTGTGGGCTCCAGACTCCAGGTTCGGGGCATTGGGTCAGGTCCAATTTCTGGTTTCCAGGCTAAAGGCTCCAGGCTTCGGGCAAAGTTCCATGCTCGGGGTTCAACGCCCTGGTCTCCAGGCTCTGGGAACGGGGTCACTTCCCTGCTCTGGGCTCCAGAATCCAGGCTCTTGACTCGGAGTAAGTTCCAGGCTATGGGCTCCATTCTCCAGGTTCCAGGCTCAAAAGCTCCAGGCTCCAGGTTTATGGCTCCACTTTTCGGGCTTGGGGTAAGTTCCAAGCAACAGGCTCCATAGTCCAGGTTTTTTTCTACATGTTCCAGGCTCAAGGCTCCCAAAACTAGGCTCCAGGCTTAAGGCTCCAAGCTCAAAGCTCCAGGCACGGGGTAAGTTCCATACTCCGGGCCAAGGCTCCAAGCTCAAGGCTCAGGGTCAGTTCCAGGCTCATGTCACCATACTCTAGGCTCCGGGCTCCAGCCTCATGGCGCCATGCTTCAAGCTCTTGTCTCCAGGCTCCAGGCTTGGGGTCAGTTGCAGGCTCAAGGCTCCATGCTCCCGGGTAAGGGCTCCTGACTCCAGAGTCAGGCTCCAGGCTCCAGGCTCCAGGCTCCAGGCTCCATGCTCCTGGCTTCCGGCTCCAGGCTCCAGGCTCCAGGCTCAAGACTATGGCTTCATGCTCCAGGCTCAAGGTGCCTGGCTCTGGTCTTTTTCAGTTGCAGACTCCGTTCTCCAGGCTACCGGCTCAAGACTCCAGGATCGGGATCAGTTTCAGGCTCCGGGCTTAAGGATCCAGGCTGCGCGCTCAAGGCTCCAGATTCCAGGAAAAGGGCTCCGGGCTACGGGTCAGTTCATTCTACGGGCGCCAGGCTCAGGCCTCTGGCTCTGGGTCAGTTTGAGGCACCGCGCATTGGGCTTCAGGCTCCTGGTTCCGTGCCCCAAACACCAGGTAAAGGTGAAAGGTTCCTTGCTCAGGGTAATTTCCAGGCTTTGGCTCTGGGCTCTGGGCTCCAGGCTCCTGGCTCCGGGCTCCGGGCTCCAGGCTCCAGGTTCAAGGCTCAGTGTCAGTCCAGGCTTTGGGCTTCAGATTCCGGGCGCCAGGCTCAAGGCTCCAGGCTCAAGGCTCAAGGCTCCAGGCTCCAAGCTCCAAGCTCCAGGGTCCAGGCTCCAGGCTCCAGGCTCCAGGCTCCAGGCTCCTGGCTCCTGGCTCCAGGCTCCAGCCTCCAGCCTCCAGCCACCAGGATGAACGATCCAGAATCCAATCTCCAAGTTCCATGCTCCATGCTCCGGGCTTTGGGTAGGTTAAGAGCTCAAGGCTCCAGGCTCCAGGCTCCCGACTCCAGACTCCAGGCTCAAGTCTCCAGGCTCCAGGCTCCAGCTCCAGACTCTGGGCTCAAGGCTCCAGGCTCCATTTTCCGGTTTCAAGAATCTGGGCTAAGGTTAAGTTCCAGGCTCCGGGCAAAGGCTCAAGCCTCCAGTCTCCAGGATAAAGACTCCGGGCTCCCTGCTAAAAGGCTCATGGCTCCGCACTCAAGGCTCAAGGCTCCAGGCTTCCGGCTTTGGGGCAGTTCAATTCTCCGGGTACCAGGCTTCAGGCTCCAGGCTCCAGGCTTAAGGCTCTTGGTCAGTTCCAGGCTCCGGGCTCAAGTCTCCAGGCTAAGGCTCCAGGTTCCGGGCTCCAGGCTCCAGGTTCCGGGCCCAGGCTCCAGGCTCCAGGCTCCAGGCTCCAGGCTCCAGGCTCCAGGCTCCAGGTTCCAGACACCGCGCTCCAGGATCCGGGATCGGGGTCAGTTCGAGGCTTTGGGATCAGGGTCAGTTTGTGGCTCCGGGCTTCAGTTTGAAGGCTCGTGGCTCCAGGCTCCAGGCTCCAGGCTCCAGGCTCCAGGCTCCACGTTCCTTCCTCTGGGATCCAGGCTTTGGGCTCGGAGTATGTTCGTGGCTCCGGGCTCCAGGTTTTAGAGTCCATATTATGGGCAAAGTTCCAGGATAGAGGTTCTGTGCTCCAAGTTTGTGACTACATGTTCAAGGCTAATGGAACATGGCTCAAGGCTCCGTTCTCCAGGCTCAAGCCTCGGGGTCAGTTCCATTCTCCGGGCTCAAGGCCCAGGGTCAGTTTATGGCTCCAGTCAAAAGGCTCTAGACTGCAGGCTCAAGGCTCCGTGCTTTATGCTCTGGGCTCCAGGCTATAGGCTCCAGGGTCGGGGTCAGTTCCAGGCTCCGATCTCCCCCCTCAAGGCTCCAGGCTCCGGGTTCCAGGCTCCAGGCTCCAGGCTCCAGGCTCAGTGTCAGTTCCAGGCTTTTGGCTCCAGGTTCCGGGCTCCAGGCTCCAGGCTCAAAGCTCCAGGCTCCAAGCTCATGGCTTCATGCTCCATGCTCCATGCTCCATTGTCCATGCTCCATGCTCCGAGCTTGGGGTCAGTTAAGGGCTCCGGGATCCAAACTCCAGGCTCCATGCTCCATGCTCCGGGCCTGGGGTCAGTTCAGGGCTCAAAGCTCAAGGCTCGAAGCTCAAGACTCCAGGCTCCAGTTTCCAGACTCCAGGCTCCAGGCTCTGAGATCCACACTCCATTCTCCAATTTCAGAATCCTAGCTAGGTTTAGTTCCAGGCTCCAGGCTAAGGGCTCAGGGCTCATGTCTCCAGTCTCCAGCCTTCAGATTCCGGGCTCCCTGCTCAAGGCTCATGGCTCTGCGGTCAAGGCTCGGGCTCCAGGCTTCGGGCTTTGGGGCAGTTCCATTCTCCTCATACCAGGTTTAAGGCTCCAGGCTTAGGCTCTTGGTCAGTTCAAGGCTCCGGGCTCAAGGCTCCGGGCTTCAGGTTCCAGGTTCCGGGCAAAATTGTGGGCTCAATGCTTGGGATCAGGGTCGTTTGTTGCTCCGTGCTCAGTTTGCAGGCTCCATGTTCCATGCTTAAGGCTCCAGGCTCCAGGCTCTTGGCTCCAGGCTCCATTCTCCGCGTTCCTTTCCGGGATCCAGGCTTTTGGCTCGGAGTATGTTCGTGGCTCCGGGCTCCCGGTTTAGGCTCCCTATTTTGGGCACAGTTCCAGGCTACAGGTTCTATGCTCCAGGTTCGTTACTACGCGTTCAAGGCTACTGGCAACTGGCTCCATTCTCAAGGCTCCGGTCTCCAGGCTCTAGCCTCGGGGTCAGTTCCATGCTGAGGGCTAAAGACTCCAGGCTCAAGGCTCAGGGTCAGTTCATGGCTCCAGTCACCAGGCTCTAGACTCCAGGCTCAAGGCCCCGTGCTTCATGCTCTTGGCTCCAGCCTAAAGGCTCCAGGGTGGGGGTCAGTTCCAGGCTCCTCATCCATGCTTGAGGCTCTGGGCTCAAGGCTCTGGGCTCAGAGTCAGTTCCAGGCTCCGTGTCCCCTCCTCAAGGTTCCAGGCGCTGGGCTCCAGGCTCTTTGCATGGGGTCTGTTCCAAAATCTGGTCTCCAGGTTTAGGCTCCACTTTTCGGGCTCGAGGTAAGTTCCAGGCTATAGACTCCATAGTCAAGGTTCGTTGCTACGCGTTCAAGGCTCAAGGCTCCAAACACCAGGCTCAAGGATCATAGCTCAACGCCCAGGCTCAGGGTTAGTTCCATGCTCCAGGGTAAAGGCTCTAACCTCAAGGCTCGGGGTCAATTCCAGGCTCAAGTCACTGGGTTCAAGTCTCCGGGCTCCACGCTCAAGGCACCATGCTTCAAGCTCAAGGCTCCAGGCTCCAGGCTTTGGGTAAGTTTAAGGCAAAAGGCTTCAGGCTCTACTCTCCAGGCTTCGCTCTCAAAGCTCCGGGCTGTTGGCTCCAGGCTCACGGCTTTATGCTCAAGGCGCCAGGCTCATGGGTCTATGTCAGTTGTGGGCTCCGTTCTCTAGTCTACCGGCTCCAGACTCCTTGTTCCTTGCTCAGGGTAATTTCCAGGCAGTGAGGTCTGGGCTCCAGGCTCCAGGCTCCAGGCTCCAGGCTCCAGGCTCCAGGCTCCAGGCTCCAGGCTCCAGGCTCCAGGCTCAAGGCTCCAGGCTCAAGGCTCCAAGCTCAGAGCTCAAGGCTCCCGGCTCAAGGCTAAGTGTCTTTTCCAGGCTTTGGACTCTAGGTTTGGGCTCCAGGCTACAAGCTTAAGGTTCCATGCTTCATACTCTGGGCCAGGGGTCATAAAGGGCTCCAGGCTCCAGACTCCAGGCTCCAGGCTCAAGGCGTCAGGCTCTGGCATCCAGGCTATAGACGCCTGGCTCAGTGTCAGTTTCAGGCTCCGGGCTTCCCGCTCAAGGCTCCATGCTCCAGGCTCCAGCTCAATGTAAGTTTCAGGCTTTTGGCTCCTGGTTCCGGGCTCCAAGCTCCAGGCTCCAAGCTCCAGGCTCCATTCTCCATGCTCAGGGGATGAGGTCAGTTTAGGGCTCCAGGTTCCAGGCTCCAGGCTCCAGGCTAAAGGCTACAGACTCCCTCAAGGCTCCAGGCTTCGAGCTCCAGGCTCGGCACTCCATTCTCCGATTTCAAGAATCCGAGCTAGGGTTAAGTTCCAGGCTCCGGGCTCAGGGCTCAAGCCTCAAGTCTCCAGCCTTCAGATTCCGGGCTCCCTGCTCAAGGCTCATGGCACTGCGCTCAAGGCTCCGGGCTCCAAGCTTCGGGCTTTGGGGAAGTTCCATTCTCCGGGTACCAGGCTTCAGGCTCCAGGCTTAAGGCTCTTGGTCAGTTCCAGGCTCCGGGTTAAAGGCTCCGGGCTCCAGGTTCCAGGTTCCGGGCAACAGGCTCCAGTTTCCAGACACTGCGCTCCTGGATCCGGGATCGGGGTCAGTTCGAGGCTCTGGGCTCAGTGCTCTGGGATCAGGGTCAGTTTGTTGCTCCGTGCTCAAGTTTGCAGGCTCCAGGTTCCATGCTACAGGCTCCAAGCTCCAGGCTCAAGATTCCAGGCTCCAGGCTCCTTGCTCCGCGTTCCTTCCTCCGGATCTAGGCTTTTGGCTCGGAGTTGTTCGTGTATCCGGGCACCCGGTTCTAGGCTCCCTATTTTGGGCACAGTTCCAGGCTACAGGTTCTATGGTACAGGTTCGTGACTACGCGTTCAAGGCACTTGCACCTTGATCTAGGCTCAGGTGTCCAGGCTCCAGCCTCGGGGTCAGTTCCATGCTGAGGGCTAAAGACTCCAGGCTCAAGGTTAAGGGTCAGTTCATGACTCCAGTCACCAGGCTCTAGACTCCAGGCTCAAGGCCCCATGCTTAATGCCCTGGCTCCAGCTGATGGCTCCCGGGTGGGGGTCAGTTCCAGTCTCCTCGCTCCGTGCTTCAGGCTCTGGGCTCAAGGCTCCGGGCTCAGAGTCAGTTCAAGGCTCCGTGCCCCCTCCTCAAGGTTCAGGGCTCTGGGCTCGATTCTCTTGGCATGGGGTCAGTTCCAAGAATTGGTCTCCAGGTTTTAGGCTCCACTTTTCGAGCTCGAGGTCAGGCTATAGGCTCCATCGTCCAGGTTCGTTGCTACGTGTTCAAGGCTCAAGGCTCCCAAAGCCAGGCTCCTCAGGGCTGAAGGCTCAAAGCTAAAACCTCCAGGTTCGGGGTAAATTCCTTTCACCGGGCTCAAGGTTCAAAGCTCGAGGCTTGGGGTCAGTTCCATGCTCTAGGCTCCAGGCTCCATGCTCAAGGCTGCATGGTTCATTCTCTTTACTCCAGGCTCCAGGGTCTTTGTCAGTTTAAGGCTCCGTGCTCCAGGCTACCGGTTCCAGACTGCAGGCTCGGAATCAGTTTAAGGCTCCAGGCAAAAGGATCCAGGCTCCGCGCTCCAGGCTCCTGGTTCAAGAAAAGGGCTCCGGCTTGGGTCAGGTCCATGCTCCGGGCTAAAGGCTAAGCCTCTAGGCTTGGGGTCAGTTTCAGGAACCGCACATTGGGCTCCAGGCTCCTCTCTCCAGGCTCCGTGCCCCTTACACCATGTCCAGGCTCAAGTTCCTTGCTCAGGGTAATTTCCAGGCAGTGGGTTCTGGACCCTTGGCTCCTGCTCCAGCTCCAGGCACCAGGCACCAGGCTCCAGGCTCAAGGCTCATGGCTCCAGGCTCAAGGCTAAAGGCAGTTTCACGCTTTTGGCTCCTGGTTCCGGGCTCCAGGCTCCAAGCTCCAGGCTACATGCTATATGCTCTGGGCTTGGGGTCAGTTTAGGGTTCCAGGCTCCAGGCTCCAGGCTCAAGTCCAGACTCCAGGCTCAAGGCTCCATGCTCCGAGCTCAAGGCTTTGTTGTTTGCATTCATTTCCTGGCTTACGGGCTCCGGGCTCCCGTCTCATGTTCAGTTCCAGGCTCAAAGGGCTCCTAGTGCTGGGCTAAGGGCTACAGGCTCAACACAATGCCCAGACCTTTGGATTTTCCTTGTTTCTTGGTAGAAGAGGATATAATGTCATTTTTGAGCGTTTCAGACGATGAGAAGATTTCTTGGTCATTTTAAGAAAAGAATGTTTTGGTCTCAAGGACAACTTTATGAACTGAAAAACTCGAACAAAATAATGAACCACTTATTTTCTGTCTGCTTTTTGCGTTTTTATCCTTTTCTGAGTAGAAAGCCAAAAATGTCATTTTTGAGCCTTTCAGACGATAAGAAGCAGTTTTGGTCACTTTGAGAAAAGGATGTTTTTTTCTCAAGCAGAACTTCATGATCTGAGAAGACTTTGACAAAACAGCCATAAAAACTTATTTCTGACTCTTTTTGTGTTTTCATGCTTTTCTGACTATGTAGGTAAAATGTAAATTTTTAGCGTATAACACGATTAGAAGCTGTTTTGGTCACTTTGAGACAAGGATGTTTTTTTTTCAAGCAGAACTTCATGATTTTTTAAAACAAAAAAAAAACATTTATTTCTGACTTATTTTTAGTGTTTTCATGCTTTTCTGTGTAGAAGAGGCTAAATGTCATTTTTGAGCGTTTAGACGATAAGAAGCTTTTTTAGTCAGTTTCAGAAAGGGATGTTTTTTTTCAAGCAGAACTTCATGATCTGAGAAGACTTTGACAAAATAGCAATAAAAAACTTATTTCTGATTTGTTTTTAGATTTTTATGCTTTTATGAGTAGAAGATTTAAAAATGTCATTTTGAGCGTTTCAGACGATAAGAAGCTGTTTTGGTCACTTTGAGACAAAGATGTGGTTTTCAAGTAGAACTTCATGATCTGAGAAGAATTTAAAAAAAAAAAAAAAAAAAGGCCTTAAAACACTTATTGCTGACTTGTTTTTAGTGTTTTTATTCTTTTATGAGTAGAGAGCAAAAATTCATTTTCTTAGCGTTTCAGACGATAAGAAGCTGTTTTCGTTAATTTGAGAAAAGATTTTTTTTCAAGAAACTTCATGATTTGAGAAGACTTAAAAAAAAAAAAAGCAGCCATAAAATTATTGCTGACTTGTTTTAGTGTTTTATTCTTTATTATAGGAATGCAAAAATGTCATTTTTGAGCGTTCAGACGATCAACGCTGTTTTGGTCACTTTGAGACAAAGATTTTTTTTTTAAAGCAGAACTTCATGATTTGAGAAGACTTTAAAAAAACACCATAAATTGTTATTTCGACTTTTTTAGTGTTTTTATGCTTTTCCGTAGAATAGGCAAAATTCATTTTTGAGCACTTCAGACGATAAGAAGCTTTTTGGTCACTTTGAGACAAGACGCTTTCTCAAGACTTTAGACGACTCTAACAAAAAAGGCCATAAAACACTTATTTTTGACTTGTTTATTAGTGTTTTCATGCTTTTCTTACTATATTGCTAAAAATTCATTTTTGAGCGTTTCACGCAAGCAGAAGCTGATTTGGTAACTTTGAGACAAAGATGTTGTTTTCAAGCAGAACTTCATGATTTGAGAAGACTTTAAAAAAAAAAAAAAAAAAAGGCTTTAAAACTTATTGCTGACTTGTTTTTAGTGTTTTTATTCTTTTATGAGTAGGAGTTTAAAAAATTTCATTTTTGAGCGTTTCAGACGATCAGACGCTGTTTTGGTCACTTTGAGACAAAGATTTTTTTTTTCAATCAGAACTTCATGATTTGAGAAGACTTTTTAAAAAAACAGCCATAAAATTGTTATTTCTGACTTATTTTTAGTGTTTTCATGCTTTCTTACTATATTGTTAAAAATGTCATTTTTGAGCGTTTCACGCAAGCAGAAGCTGATTTGGTCACTTTTGAGACAAGGATGTTTTGTCTCAAGCAGAACGTAAAGCTTCACACTTAGTTCTGACATTTCTCAAACCGCACCGTAGAGATTGAATGCTGCCTGACATTGTAGCCACACTCTAGTGGACGAACTCTGTCCGTGGTCTTGATTCTTTGTCTTTCTTTCTCTCTTGCTCTCTCTCTACCTCTTTCCTCCAACCCCCTTAAAGCTGCACACTTGCGTGCATGGACGAGGAAGAGCACTGGGAAATGTCGCACTGACCCTTGTTAGGGTTAGACCGGGACGGCTGGTGGACGGTGTGGACTCTGTCTTGTAGTCTCATGACGGTGGAGTGAGTGAACAGACTCAAAAACAGAATTATAAATTATATTATCATCCTCTCCGTGTCAAACCAAATTCCTGAACAACCATGCTGATTGGTTGTTTAGCAGGTCAGTGCTGGGATATCCTTTGCAAATGACATTCACGAAGACAGATGATCTTAAGGAATGAGCCTAATGGACTCAGTTTTGACACTAAGCTGACCTTTTGCCTCTCAACATCTGTGTCCCATCATTCTTGCTTATCCCGAGGTGAAGATGAACCCAGAAACGAACAAAGGACTGAATGATAAAATCCCTATATGTGCCATGTTAATAATGTATTACATTATGTGTTAATGTTTATTAACTCAGTATGTTAACTCTTTTATGCATGTAACTTAAGCCATTTGCCTGACCTGTGGTTTCACATGTGTATGTCCTGATCATGTTCAGGGTGAATTATGTGAAAGTAAGAGTATCACTGCTTATAGCATGTCTGAATAATCATGCTATTATTTTA